>NC_080100.1:49461136-49762607 GCF_950005125.1 Chionomys nivalis
AGATTTATTTATATCTGCATTGGTGTTTTGCCTGCATGTGTGTATATGTGAGCATGCCAGATCCCCTGGAACTGGAGTTACAGACAGTGTGAGCTGTCATGTGGGTGCTGGGAACTGAACCCAGATCCTCTGGAAGAACAGCCAGAGCCCTTAACCACTGAGCTATCTCTCCAGCATCCCCCACATACTCTTTTTAAAAGGAAGGCTTCCACAATAGACATGGATACTTTGGACATCATATCAGAGAGGGCTGGGTAGAACCTCAGCAGTCGATAATTATATTAAATCTTAGAAGTCCTGTTTTGCCATTTGGCATGAGCTGGAATACATGCCCTATGCCATCTTTTATTTCATGCAAAATTCTCATGTTTTATCGCCTTGAAAGTCCTCTGCACTGAAATATTCTGTAGCTTTTGAAAAGAAAGGGAGCCCTCCCCCCAAAAGAACTACATGGAGACATTTGCAGTCTTGATCATTACTGATCCTATGTCATCCCTCTGACTTCATTCTCTCCACTTATTAACCACCCCTAGGTACAAGGCAGACTCACGAATTTATTCCTCAGAGCATCTTTACTTCTTTCCTGGCTTATAACACCTGTATTGGTACCCATATGCCTAACTTCCTATAGAACATCCAAAACACAAGAACCTAAGATACTGCTTATCAAACATTGCCATTCACCTTCTTAGTAAACTCTCTATCGTGTTCTTAGGCATTGAGAAGAACCATACGAGCTGCACACAGCATCCCCTTGACCCAGCCAACCTATGTGCACTCTCTGGGTAGTGAATGCACTGAGTTTTCCTTCATCAGCATCTCACTATGAAAACATTGGGCATTAACTGCTACATTTTATATCATGCTCTCTGTGTTAAAGCAAGGCTCTAAGAGACTCCCTCCCATTTGTTTTGCATTGTCTGAGTTTGACAGAATTCTATGGTCGTATAACTCATAGGAGGATGCATGATGAGCATTCTCTTGGGGAGGGGCACTGACTTTAAAAGGAAAAAAGAAAAACTCAAGAGTCGGGCAGACCTTTCCTGTGACCAGCCTGCCCCGATTGTGTCATTGGAAAGATAAAAGACCAAGTAAAGAGAAGGTGAGCTTGCTGCATGTGCTCACTTGGTCCTCCAGGACAGAAGAGGGCAGGAAGGAATTGGATGTACAAGAACTGGGTAAGCCCTGCGTGACGTTTCCTCTCCATGGAGGACAGCCACTTGTCAGTTACATGCACAATTACCTGTGTATACAGTTACAGTGTGGTCTGGTTGGGTCACTGGGAGGAAAGGACATGGTGGTTGCTGTGTCAGGGAGGGTTTCTTTGAAGACTAGTGTCTGACTTGAAGATGAGAAGAGCAGGGTAGTCTGAGAAATGCCACCTGAAAAGCCTTGGAAGGCTGTGTAGGCAGGGAAAAGCCTTGGAAGGCTGTGTAGGCAGGGAAAAGCCTTGGAAGGCTGTGTAGGCAGGGTTTTCCTGTTCCTCAGCTGCTTCCCAAATAACTGACTCGGAGACTTAATATAAGTTATAAATGCTCGGCCCTTAGCTCAGGCTTGTTACTAATTAGCTCTTACAACTGAGCCCGTTTCCATTAATCTATGTGCTGCCCCGAAGCTCGTGGCTTTCACCTCTATCCTATTTTGTGTGTCCGACTTGTTCTCTATCTGGCTGGCGACTCTTCTGACTCTGCACTTCTTCCCACCATTCTCAGTCTGGCTGTCCCACCTATACTTTTTGCCTGGCTGACAGCCTGTCAAGTTTTTATTAGCCAGTGAGGAGTAGTATATATTCACAGTGTACAGAAGGATTATCCTACAGCAAGGAAGAGAGCTAGCAAAATTCAGCAGAAACTCAGTCGCAGAGATCAACCCATTGATCATGCCCTGAGGACAATAAGAGGGGGCTTATAGAGAAAAAGACAAAATCAGGCATGGGTTGGGAGCTCATGCTAATGCCCAGAGAGGAGGCAGGAATCTTACTTGCATTGCACTCCAAAGAGGAAGATGTGATCTAAAGAAAATGTAGATGAGAAAAAGGAGAAGTCAGAATCCCACATGTTGATGGATCCTGGGGAAAAAGGATAAGAAAACTGTATAATTGGCTATATATTGGAATGGGGGAAAGAAGTTGTCAAGGGAGGCTCCTGTTTCTGCTTGCACAGCCGACCGGATGGTTGTACCATGTTGAAGCAGGGACACTCTGGAGGAGCAGAGCATTCCGACTGGAGTCAGGGAGATAATGAGTTCCA
This sequence comes from Chionomys nivalis, assembly GCF_950005125.1. Taxonomy (NCBI): domain Eukaryota; kingdom Metazoa; phylum Chordata; class Mammalia; order Rodentia; family Cricetidae; genus Chionomys; species Chionomys nivalis. The sequence continues at coordinate 49,463,386 of NC_080100.1, forward strand.
TTTAGAGGAGGTTGAATTGCCGTGGCTTCATAGAGCTGTCCAATGGGCGTTTGAATATTTACATGGGAAGCAAAAAGATACCTCAACTGGGGATAGAGCCACTGACGAATTGATCCAACAGACAGTTAGGGGATGCATATCATGGGCCAGAGTGGTGTCAGTCACCGGGGTCCAGTAGTGGTCAGACTGCAAGCCTAGGCTTGATGGAGCCTACACTCTGGTTGGGAAAAAACAATAAACTACTAGATAAGTAAAGTAGACATAGAATATCAGCTGGTGCCGAGTGCTGTAGAGAAAAACAAAACTACCCAGGGGCATGGAGAACGATGGGATGGAGGAAGGCTGTGGTTGCCTCCTAGGAAATGTAGGTGACATTTGAGTAGGTACTTTGGAAGAGAGCTTTCATGGCACAGGTGACAAGGCCCCGAGGGTATGAGAAGGAATCAGCTAGAGAAGGGGCTGAACTGGACATATCCACATTTCAATGTCCCCATCCTCACCTTCTCTTCTTAATCTCTCTTCTTGTCAAAACAAGTCCTAAGTGTAGCCATGTGGCCTTGTGTGCTCTGGCACATTTTCCTTTTTTTTTTTTTTTTTTTTTTTTTTTGGTCTTTCATCTAGTCAGTGGCTTTCTGCTGCCACCATGTGGCCGACCATGGCGGAGTTCTTCTGCTCACACTTTCTAGTCTTTCAGCCTTTCCCTCCCTGGAGCTCAGGCCGGGAGCCACACCTGGGAGGTGATGTCTTCCAGGCTCACACAGTCCCTGAGCAGGCCTGTCTTCAGAGTACAGATCAGTCCTGCACTGGGTTTCTGCCTTTCCCCAGCCTCCTCCTTCCTGCGCTCTCACGTGTGCACAGTTCAGCTATGACCCCGGAAAAGGCTTGAAAGGAAAACCCTGGCAGTTCACACCGGTTAACCTCTGCTGGTACTGATGGTCCCTGCTGTCACCCAGATCTGTGGGATTTTTCTCGATCTCAGTGGGCTAACGCAAACCACCGGCCAGAGTTAAACCCCTAACTCCCTCCCCTCGGGACGGTTCCAGTTCAGACAGGCATTTTCATTTCCTTCCCACAGCCAACCGCTAACCCTGATCTTTACTGATCATGGGTGCCTGTAGGGAGACCATTCATTCAGGCAGCTGTGCCTCAGTGGGTCATTCTACTGCAGCATTCTCTCTGTTACCCCATCCTCTGCTGGTCTATAATGGCCTCTTATTTATTTGTTTGTTTGTTTGTTTGTTTATTTACTTACTTATTTATTAGATTTGATATGAAGGACTCTTTGAGCTACCTAACCAACTTACGTATTCCTGGTTGACTTTTCTCTGTGCGCCATATCGTCTCCTTATATCTGTTTGCATTTTTCCGTACATTTACATTTTGGCATTGATCAGACAAGTCAGGTTCTTTCTGTCTCTGGCAGTTAAACATAGCACTGGAGAGCTGAGCATGGTAGCCTGCGTCTATAATCCCAGCACTAGGAAAACTGAGGCAAGAGGATTGGGACTGCAAATTTTAGACCATGGGCTGAATACAAATTCCAGGCCAGCTTGAGCTACGCAGCAAAACCCGTCTCAGGAAGGGGAACGTGAGGGGATGGGAGCACACACTGCCTTTACCAGTCTCACTACCACAGCGTAGTGCCAGCGAATCCTGATGCGTGGAAACGGGATGGATGAGAAGCAAATGAGGGAAGCATCCATCGAGCCAGTTCGTGAGCTCTGGGGAGTCTCCTCTCTCTTCTCCGGGTACTGAACAAGTCCTGGCATGAAAGGGCCACAGCACAGACACCATGATGTAGTAACAGCACAACCACCGGCTTGTAAGCTCATCGAGCATGTGTGTTCTAGGACCTGGAGTCATACCAAGAGTACCATGTCACTTGTCTGAGTCTGCTGGACTCAGGAGATACCTGACTGCCCGTTGTGCTGAGGGCGGGGCATTCTTTCCAATCAGCTGCATGTCTTAAGCCCTGCTCATATCACCAATGAAAACCCACCCTCCCCATGCCAGCTTCTAGAATGATGCACCTACTGCAATCCTTGCCTGCCCGCTGACTTCTGATGAACTGCCTTTAAGTGCTGTGCTGTTCCTTAGTGAACCACACCATTGAGCACATGACAATGGGACTTTAGTTTACTGTTTACTATCTGACACTAACGAAGGAATTGGTTTCTGGGGAATAGGACTTTGCCTTCTTCATTCGCTGAATGAATGAGATACACTTCTCAAGTTGAGCGTGGTGGTCCATATACCAGAGCTTAGAAGTCAAAGTGGGGGAGGTGCACAAGTTCATGGCCAGCCTAGGCTACATAGACTCTGTCTCAGAAAACAAACAAACAAACAAAACTCATACAAAAAGAGAAGGAAATAATCTTTGTAAAATTTACCTGGGAATAGACTATAGTGTTCCCCCACGCCTGAGGCCAAGCTCCCTCACTTCTGAAGTAATTCACTTAAACCAGTTTGGTTGACTTTTTCCGCTGACCCCTCAGTGTCCCTGTTCCACTGACACCACTGTAGTCCTTGATCTCTGCACCTGTGGTTGTCAGCTTCCTCCCTCACACAGCATTGCCTGCTGGGGACGTGTTCCTGCTCCCGCCACTGCACCGGTCATGTCATAGTTAGGGTTTCTATTGCTGTGAAGAGACACCGTGACCTTTAGGAGCCATTTCCTTTCAAGCTACCACTACATGTGGAGGAAAGAAAGATGTTCAGAACCCAGGTGCAGGTTTTGTTAGAAATCAGCTGAACGATGGGGGCAAGTCATGTTGCCTTCCAGGGCCTTGTTTTTCTCATCTGTGAACTGGACAACAATGAGGTGCTGGGCTGAGTATTTCACACATTAACTTTACCGAGTGTTCTGCAAGAGTAAGTCTAGGGTACCTTAGTCTCGACCCCAGATGTCATATTCAGGAGTGCCGTTTCAGGCCAGGTGACAGGCATAGGTCCCTGCCTTCTCAGGAGGGACAGGTCTCAAAGGCACAGGTCTGGGGTCTGTGTGCGGGAAGCTTTCCTGGAGCCAGCAGGGTTGGTGGCACATGCCTATTGTCCCAGCCCTTGGAAGACTGAGATCAGAGGTTGAATGCTGAGAACTGCCGAGGCTACAGAGTGAGTTCCAGGTCAGTCTGGATGATTTAGTGATCAAAACAACAGCAGCAGCAGCAGCAGCAACAAACCCTCAAATCCAAAGCAAAACAAAACAAACCAGAAATCCGTGGGTTGCTGGGCTGCACAGCAGCGTGGATGGCTCTTGACCTTGGATGAACCTCCATTTGCTGCCCAGCATTCTTGGTCATTCTGTTCTTCCTCCCCCTGGCCCAGGCCCACACTTTCTAGCCAAGTTTATCGGATTCAGTGATAAGACACAAAGGCTCTCATTATTACCTAGGTTTCATGGTAATATTTTATTTCGGCAGGTGCAAGCAACAGGAAGCCTCTTGAGTGGGGAGGGACTTGGGCGGAGATGGACAGCCACCTTGAGCCTAGGGAGTCTGCTCAGCCCACAGCGTATGGGGAACTTTCTCTTCCACCTGAGGGAGTGAGGAAAACAGATTGAGGGGGGTTCAGGCTGAACATCGTGTAGCCTCATTGAGGAAGATGCTACCCGTCTCAGTAAAACAAATATTCTCCATAAAATATCAGAAAGCAGAAAAAGGACAAGTATGTAGTTCAGCAGTAGAGTCCTGACTCACATGTACCAGAGTCTGAGTTTAATCCCCACCACTCATAAAGAAACAAAGAATAAGCAACTTAACCTAGCCTCCTGACTTGAGAATACAGACTGATGATTTTCTCTGCAAGAAACAAGACATCAATATACAAACATCTTCCAACTAGTACCCATTGAAATGTCCAAAATTGTCCATTTGAATGCTTCAAAAATCTACTTCTAACATACTTGGAAGCATAGGAAATTGCTCGTTCTCCAAGTATCACAGGCGTCCTCGTACCCTTGAGAAGGGTTAACAGTGAGCAGCTGCAAAGACTGTGCAGCCCCCTCCAGATGCAGTTGACCTACCCGAGCTAACTCTGTATCGTGAAATGCCCAGGGTTGCAGCGGGCAGTGAGAGAGCAGTGTGTAGGCAGAAGCCTCAAGAAAGCAACCATGCGGAACTAGGAGAGAGCAGACACTGAGTTAGGGAGAAACTGGCCGTGCATGGCAGAATAAGCTAGTTATGATATGTGGAAAGGAGGCTGAATGGCAACAGGAGCCAGTGTGGTGGCTCGTGTCTTGGAGTCCTCAAATTCTGAAGCTGTGACAGGTTTGCTGCAGGATAGCCTGGGCTACAGAGAGAGAGACCTTGTCTCAAAAAAACACCAAACCGAACCAAACAAAACAAAGTGGGAAGGCTCTGGTGGGGGTGATCACAATATATTGTAGCACAGGCTACACTAACCAGGAGGAGTCCTTCCCTCTCAGTTCTCACCCATCTCTCCCCTCTCACCCACCTCATAGACACGACATGAGCTCCCAGTGTCCTCGAAGCATCATCCTCAGTGCTTATCCTGGCAGCTCTATACTGCCTGACGCTCCCCAGCGAGCACAAAGTCTGCTGTGTATCTGAGAGTGTTAGCTGCAGGATAATCGGTGTTACCCCACATTTGAAAGCCTCACTAGCCAAAGGAACATAGAGAGAAATGATGGTTACGTGCTACATTCAAACATAAACAACATGAGACAAAACTTCATACCAGTGACTTTTAAAAAGAAAGATCAATTGTATAAAAGCTTTGTCTGTGATAATTTGTATGGCTGGAAACGGGGCAAAGTGTATTCAGAGAGAAAAAAATGATTTGTTGGCGAAGGGGAGGAGCGATGCATGTTTTCTTTCCTAGTTAGTTTCCTTTATTGTTTAATTGTACATCTAAGTCAGTTTTCAAATGTAAACATCCCTGGGAAAGTAACAATGTTCTCAGTCCTGGACACACCTTGTGGTCATAGAACTTCTGAAAAATACCAGTGCCTAAACCCCAAGGGAGCAATAAAATCAGAGCCCCTGTGAGTGTAGCCTTTGTCATTGTGGTTGTGTTTTGTTTTATGTTTCTGCTTTGAGATAGGAAATCACTTATGTAGCTCAGACTGGTCCTGCATTTGTTGTGTAGCCCAGGCTGCCCTAATCTTGCAGTTCCCCTGCCTCTGCTTCCCTTGTGCTGGGCTTATAGGCATGTGCTCCATATCCTGGTGGCGTGGCTGTTTGAAAAGCTCCCAAGTGCGCTCAAGTTTGAGTGGTATCAGAGAGAGTTCATACCTGACCACATACCTTAGATCAGTCATTCGGCCATCCTAAACCTAGGTTGGCAACAGCTGTGTACAAAGGCAGGAAACAGGAGCTTAGGGCTGGAGAGAGATAGCCCATTTGGCATTAAAGAAATCTTTGGGGCTGTGGTAAGGTGGACTGAATAGGTACCACGAGATAAAGCAAATGAAGGGTGTGAGAAAGAGAGTCCCCTGTCCTCATATTGTCCTTCACCGGAAGATCTCCACCTGTCCCAGCGAGGCTGGCCTTGTTCTCATGCATCCCTTCCGGGACATCTCCACTGTTTGCACCCACCCCAAGTCAGACATTCCCCACCATCTGCCCGGACCCTTATGCCAATGGCATTTTTCAAAGTATGCACATGGTGTGTGTGTGTGTGTGTTGTCACCATCTGCCCTCACCGGCTTCAGCGAAAAGAGAGCCTTCAGTTCTGTGGTCAGTGCCTCATAGGACAGTGCTTGGCATGTAAGAGACGCTCAATTGATTGATACCTGGCATGATGGTGCACACCTGTGATCTCGGCACTCAAAGATGGAAGCAGGAAGATGGAGTTCAAGACTAGCCTTGTAATAGACAAATGAAATTAAAAAGTACTTAATGAGTGATAATTAAATTAATATAAATAAATGCATAGGAGAATATGTACATAGGGGTGTGTGTGTGTGCACCTAAGATGAATTTGCTTTACAAATACTCAAGGGTGTTTAGGCCAGTTAGCATTACAGTTTGTGAAATCGAACAGGTTCAGTGTCAAAATCGCTCTGGCATTGACCTGGGAAACTAGCCCTTGTTCACAGTATTGTTTCTGAGACAAATGAAATCCTTGTGTGTTTCCAGATGAATGTTTACGTCGAAATGTAGCCTTGATTTAAGCACAGCCTGTACTTTCCCAGATGCCCCATGCTGAGTCTTGAATATTCTTTTTATAACGTCTATGGATCATTTCCCTGGGCCGGCAGGAAAAAGCTCCTTCCAGAAGCTCAGCCTAGAAGGCTTCCCTTTCCCTTTTAGCCGGTGACATCTGTGAACAGAGCCTGCACTCCACTATTCCAGACCTTGGTGAAGTGCATCAATTACTTTTTCCCTGATAATTTCATCAGTAGATGGGGCGGGCATTTAGCATGTTAAAGCCAGGGCTAACCCTGGTACCTGAAGCATGCTAGCCGTGGCCTGAAGTCCTACAGTTCTTCACTGTCTTCCTTTCATCTGAAACATAAGCAGCCCTCTGCACCAAAGTACGAAGAAAGGAGCTGACTGTTAGCACAGTGCTAGTCCCCCTCCATCCACAATGGAGCCACAATCTCTTCACAATCTCCATTAAGACATAGAATGGGGCTGAAGAGATGGCTCAGCAATAAGAGCACCAGCTCCTCTTCCAGAGGACCCGACTTTGATTCCTAGCGCCCAACACATAGTTTACAATGGCCTTAACTCTGGTTCCAAAGGTTTAGACATGCTCTCCTGGCTTCCTTGTTGCATCCAAGTGTCCATATATTATAAAATAATACAATAAAATTTAGCTAAATGAATCATAAAACAATGTAGATAAACTAGAACCCACTCAATGGTGAAATCCTCCAAAGAAGCAGCCACGTTTCTCCTTGGGGGTGAGCACCTGGATAGAATGGGGAATGTGGTTAGCGTAGGGAAAGGATTTATGTGTTAAAGATGTGTGTAAGCAGTAAAAAGGAACAAAGTCTGGCAGGAGAGAAGTGCAGAGGGCAGGGCTTAGAGAGAGAGAGTTCTCTCTCCACTTTTGATGCTTGCTGGGCCAGAAGAGGCAGAAAAACATCTTGGTTTGAGAAAGAATCCGGGGGCCAATCTGCTGCTAAGAAGTTAAGCGGAGCTCCTTGAGCTTCAAGTCCTTCGCCCTCAAGGGACGTGGTAAACGTGAGATGACAGGCAGAAGCAATGCCCTTGCTTTAGGGAGAAGCAGAGATGAAATGAGTGGAGGCTGTACTGCAGAGAAAGCAGATAGCCCCTAGGAAGACTTGCTTTGGAGACGGTTTTCCTAACACAGCTGGGCCTCGGATGCATCAAGCATCCCACTCTCCAGCTGCAGATATCTGAAGGAATAATTTATGCTCTCAGAGAAGGGCAGGCACGATTTCTTAAATGCTGACACTGAATTTTCCCCTGAAGCATTGCCTCGGCTTGGGGAATGAAGATGGAGATTGTTAAGAAATAAGGATTTGATCATCTCCATTAGACTCCTTGGGGACCAGATGCTCCCAGTGCCAAAATCATCTTTGCCACCCAGACATCTCCAGAAGTCATCCAGTTCCCAGCTCCAGTTACAGTGATGTGAAGGGACAGCCCTCCACTTTTTATACCCTGTTCTGGGTCACAGCAGAGGGTCATGGCTTGGTGACATATGGTTCCTCTAGTCTAGATGTAAATCCTACATGGGTCATTCTGAAGCATCGGTGTCCAAGACTTCATCATAGCAGGGGGATGTTTTCCTTTTTCTTATCAGCGACACACACATTCTAGCTGTTTTCCCTGGCAGGATGTACTTTATCTGAACACCAGAAGATGAAGTGACAGTTCATACAGTTTGTCAAACAAGGACCAAGGCGAGCCAGGGCTTGGGAGGTGGCACTCAGATTTTTAGGGCAATAGAACCAGTCTTCTGAGTGCTGCCATATTGTGTGGCAAAGGTCATCATCTGTTTGTACATCCCTATAGGAGGACCAACACCCAGAGTGAGTCGGGTGTTGATGGTGAGTGTCCACTAAAGATGATGTTAGTTAATGCTAATCCATCAAGGCACTTGGATAGAATGGGGACCTGGCTTCTGAAGGGACCGTGTTTGTATAGGATAAGGACGGATGTGTTAAAGATGTGTCTAAGCACTGACTGAGAACAAGGTCTGGCTGGAGAGGCATGCAGAGGGTGGAGTTAGCAGAGAGGCAGCACACCATATCCCTCTTCCCTTTGGGTGATGGCTGGGTGAGAAAAGAAGGGAAACCCTTGCTCTCTCTACACCTGTACTTTAGGTCGGGGGGTGGGGGCGGGCATTGAGCATGCAGGAGTTCTCTCTACTTATTTTGGGCTTGTTTTCGTTGCTTGCTGCTCCATTTTAGATGTGTGTGAGCCAGCAAACTCATTGGTAAAGTGTCTTAGCACCCAGTCTGGGCTCCTGAGCTCAGGGGTGAAGGGATTAGGGATATGGGTTCCTTTTCAGTGGAGGAGCAGGTGACTGGCTCCATAGGAGCCGCAATCCACTTTTCAGGTTCTGAAAACACACAGTGAAGAAAATCTCACTACTGTATGTGCTATGGTGAGTGGTTGTCAAGGGAAGCCCCACACCTACAGACTGACACAAGACACGGTCACAGATACACAGTGTACACTAACCATTTCATTCTGCAGCACACAAGGTTCAGCTTCCTCTCTGAGTTAAAAGAAAAAGAATCCTAAAATTGCTGTACGTTTAGTCTGCTTCTAATCCCTGCCAACACTCGGTGAGAGGCCAAAACACAAGGAACTGGTAGAATGTCAGAGGAAAACTCACATGCTCTCAGTGTCAGCGGGAGACAAAATCACGAGCAGAATTCAAGTTTCCTGCCTAGGACACAGAAAACCACCCAATACATGAATGCTAAATAGATGAAGATTTTTGTATTCCAAAGAGTATACATGTCAGGAGTGAGGGGAAAGCTAGGTGATTGATAGGACCGGCTTAGTGGGTCTGAGGCACTGGGTTCAATTCCCAGAGGGAGAAAGGGGGGAAAGAATTGAGAAAAGGTGGGGGATGGGAAGGAACAGAATGAGAAGAGAGAAGAGGGAAAACCTTAAGTGCCTGAGTGTCTTAAGTGCTAACAAAAACCAGACAAGATCTTTAGGCCCCACAACGATCTCTGTAGCATTTCCTCAGATCTGTCTCCACGGAGAATTCTGATGAAAATATGAGCGTGTGTGTGTGTTTGCGTGTGTGTGAGAGAGAGAGACAGAGAGACAGAGACAGAGAGAGAGATGTAGGGGATGTGTGCATGTTATGTGCATAGACACGTGGAGGACATTGGGTGTCATATTTCCTCATACTCCCCTGCTTTCTTTCCTTTTTTATTTTTGACTTTTGGACACAGGGTCTATTATTGAACCAGAAGCTCACCATTTTGGCTAGGCTGGCCAGAGAGTTCCTACATCTGCCTTTCTTTCTCTGCCCACCCCCCACATTAGCTTACCATGGACACGACTAATGGGAAAGCCAGTGTGCTCATAGTTTTCAGATTGGAAGGCACTTGGGATTTCAAACTTCTGAATGAAAGGTGTTCTACTAGGAATGTCTACACACATGTTCCAGACTCTTCTCTGAAATGGTTAGGGTCCCAGCCACGCCACAATACAGATGCTCAGACTGTCTTTGCTTTCTTCCTGCTACCAACAGCATTAGGGATGAAAGTCTGGCAGTTCTCCTTCTTGGTACCTCAGAGAGGAGAACACACCTCCATTATGCCTGAAAATTCAGTTGACTTAATTGTTTAAAAAATCTAGCTCATTATACTGACCTGGGAGCAAATACTTAGAATCCCAATTCTCAGGAGGCTGAGACAGGAGGATTACAGGTTCAACGCTAACTGATTCCCACAAGGTCTCTGATCGCCACATGTACTTCATGGTAGCCTGCCCTGCTCATCTTAACACACATGAACATACACACTAGATGAATGAATGAAAGATAAATAAGTATAAAAAATAAAATCTAGAATATTCATTTAGAAAACTAATAGGACGAAATTGGGGGAAAAAAATAAGTCTAAAGAAACCCATTGCCATATCATTGTATTTCATTCCGGGACAAAATTTGAAAATTCTTCTAAATACAGGTATCACTGAAATTATGGACACTTAATAAAACAAAATAGCAAATCACTTTTGTAAAGAGGTGAGAACTTATCAGGCTATGGTGGCACATGCCTTTAATCCCAGCACTTGAGGGAGGTAGAGGCAGGCGGATCTCTGTGAGTTCAAGGCCAGTCTGGTCTACAGAGCCGAGTTCCAGAACAGAGAAAATCCGTCTCAATACACACACACACACACACAGGGAGAGAGAGAGAGAGGGAGAGGGAGAGAGAGGGAGAGGGAGAGATTGATTTAGAGTTGAGAACTTGCTAGATCACCCAGTCTTACTCCCTGGGACCTTTGCCCTGGACACAGGAGGTGTCCGAAACTGGGCGAGCCAGCTTCTATCCTGCGAGGGTGTATATAGAATGACGTTGACTTTTACTTAGTAGAACCTTCCTTCCAACTCTCACTGGACCAAGACCGACCTTTTTAATTCCTTTCCAGAATAAGAGTCCCTACAGTAGGAAGAAGGTCCACAGGAAACTGGACACGCCCCCTACAGCTGGCTTCTCTGCCTCCACATTAGCTAACAAGCATTTAATTATCTGCACCACCGATATGCAACACAATCTACTTAAAAGACCGCTGAAAATGACTGCACGGGACATGAGGGTCTAACGCCGAACTCCAGCGTGTCATTTTCTAAACCTCGTCCGTGTTTCTTTCTCTTGCAGAGCAACGGGCTTCGGCTTCTTGAATGCGCTCTGTAAAGCGGCGGCAGTCCTGGGAAACCTAATATTCGGCTCCTTGGTCAGCATTACCAAAGCAATCCCCATCCTGCTGGCTTCCACCGTGCTTGTGTGTGGAGGACTCGTGGGGTTGCGCCTGCCCGACACACGAACCCAGGTTCTGATGTAAAGGAACAAAAGCCATCTCTTCCCACCATGGGTCGGTCCTCCTGCCTGATTCAAGGCTGCAGGGGTTTTTGTGTGTAGAAAAGCAGCCGAGTAGCAGAACACAAACTTTTGCTGTGACGTAAAGAGTAGCTGCGTGCGTATCGTCTTGCCCCTCCAATGTGACTTTGCACTGTTTTGTTTTTTCCAGGCATTGTTATCTTTTCCTAACTGTGATACTCCTGCCTCCTCGTGTCCCGTGGAAGTGTTCCTAAAATGTCCCAAAAAGTTAGGTTTTCCTGGGGATTCTGATCACTGACACTGAGAAGCTAAAAAGCCTGTTCTGGCCTAAGAAATAGACCCTGCCCCTGATGTGTGACTAACAGGAAGTTCAAGCTGGCATAATTGAGTTTGTGCTGAGGAAAGGGATTTCTTTTTTCTTTTTTTTTTTCCATACAGAATGATGTTTCCTGTTTACTTAGAAAAAAGGACACCCAGACACTCTAGCTGTTATAGCAGGGTGTGACCCCAAGCATGCCTGCGTGGGGCTCTTTCAGGCAGGACAGTCAAGGTGACTCTCCTAACAAGAAAAATTTAAAGTCTGACCCCAGACGGCAACAAAAGCCTGCTTGAGCTGCCGAAACCAGATTTTAGATGAAAGAGCCCTGACACATGTGAAGGCTGCAGCCCCCACAGTATCTGGGACTTGGCAGGTGGATTGCAGTGTTTGAAGATCCGAGATCCTCTGCCCTCTTTGCATTCCTTCCCAAGCTGCCCCGGAATTGGCCAGAAAGCAGATGCAGGGAAAGAAAGCCACTTCTTAAAAAGCCACATCTGCCTCTTCAATTCTGTTACACTTGTCTGGTCTCTGCTCCAGTGATTGGCAGTAGAAATTAGAAACTGGCAAGAAATTCACAACCAAAGCCATTTAAAAATGCCAAAGGGTATTTCTCTCAGTACTGTTTCTTGAGGGTCAAAACCATCCTCCCTCCTTTGGTCAACTGTCCACTGTCACTGTATAATCCCCATCTCCACAGCAGGTCCTGTCCCTCCAGCTTTCCCCGGCTATGGGCTCCCAGCCTTGTCTGAGCCCAGCCTTGTCTCTGGGTTGCCCCCCTTCTCTCTTGAGCAACCCTCCAGCAGGCTGGACAGCATCTTCTGGTGGATGCCTGTCTGTTTTACCTCTAGAATCTTCATGAGCGTGGAAGGAGAGGTTAGCGGGACGTTCCCACGGGCCAGCTGTCAGCTAAATGACCTTCTGGTCTCTCACTGACTGCCCCTCCCCCAAGCCCATTCTTTCATCCATCTTGGAAATCTGAAGGCTCCTTGTAGATGCGCGGCCTGTGATAACAGCCAGTATGTGTCCCATATCTAAATGCCCCTCTCTCTCTGACTCCCTCTGCCTTGTTGGAGGATGATCCTTGTTGCTTCTTTCCTGCTATTCCTGCTTGGCCACAGCCCTGGAGCTTCCAGAAAAGAGAAATTTTTGTTCCCACGAATCATTCCGTTCAAAGATGGCCCTGCTCCCTGGAGGCCCCCCTGTCTCCCCTCCCCTACCACATTCCCTGATCCCTCCTGGAGCTCGAATTCTGTGAAAAGCTCTTTGATTAACATAAGCCATTAATCCACTGTCCCCAGCAAGTAAGTCTGGCTTGGTGGAGGGGACAGCCTAGAGTTAAGATGGAAAGTCTCAGAGAGTAGTTCCCTGGAGATAATTTAGATACTCAGAGCCAGGACACCAAGGATATCAGAACAAAATCTGCAAAGGTGCCAGAAAAAGGAAAGCCTTTAAGATTAGGCATGGCTGCTTTGAAAGCAGGGACCAGAACAGAAGTCACTTCTGTTTCCTTTTCCATCCCTGGGAAACAAATGCATATTTTAAAAATCTCAGAAAGTATTTTTCACATTCTTCGTTGTCCATGTGGGTTCGGTCCCCCCTCCTAGTTACCCGTGATTTGTCTTCTTTTAAAAAGGCGGGGGGCGGGGGGAGCATGTTTGGGGCCCAGAGCAGATCTTTTGGATGAATGCGGCCTGTAAAGACAATGCTACAAAAGCAAAATAAGAATCCCTTATCTTCCCACGCAAAGGAAATACCGACATATACAAAGGAATTGCTTTCTCTACTCTCAAGTGGTAGTGAACTTACTGCATAATCAGATTGTCTCTATTCTCTGTCTTATAGTCCAACTACATCAAGTACATTCCAAACTGTAAGACACAGTTATGCAGAACTTTATCTGGATGCTGGGTTGGGTCAGCATGAGATGACCCAGCAGAACCTTGCTTTGTAAGACCTCTGCCATCATCTCCTTCAGAAGAACTGTTCTTGTCCATCTACCCCAAGCTTCCCAGGTGGCCTAAGAGGGACTCTTCTAATCTCTGGACAATCAGTGGTCACAAACCTTCTTGGTCACCACCTTTCCCACCTCCCATGTTGTTTCCCTCAGCCTTTTCACTGTGCATCACCTTTATTGTCCATGACAACGTCCTCGTTTCTTCCCAAGCATGTGGTGCGGCTTGTTTGGGTTTAATTAGAGCTTAAAAGGACATAATCATCAGAGTCAACAGAAGCCCCCGTTATATGAGTGTTAGATGGCACCAGGGCAGGCATCTGCCTTCCTGTTTAATGTATAGCAAAAGGAAACTGAAAGTTATTTCAAAAATGAAAGGGAACAGCCCCATCTGTACCTGTATTTGGAACTCCGTTTCTAAGATTTCCCCCATTGCTCTTCAGAATCAGTCCAGAGTGTTCCCCAGCTTTACTATCACCGAATCCTCTCAATATGAAAGAAAGCAAAACAATCAATAGCGAATCAGCTGCTCGGCACAGTGACTCCTCTAAGATGCTCCATTTTACATACTGGGTCTCAAGGCTCACACTCAGTCCTGCTTCCTGATCCATCTCACTCCTGAGTACTAACCCAAGACACAGTATCAATGGGGGCAGAGATCTTTCTGGGGCGAATCCATATGATCTTATCCAAAAGGTCAAGAATTAAGTCACTGGACATATTGGTCCTCAGTTCCCCCATCTGTAGAGAAAAAGGATGACTATTTTATTCTCCAAGATTCTATGGAATGAAAATGAGAGTAGCTTCATCGTATCTGTCTTCTACCGATGGGAAGCCCACCTTAGCGACATTCTGAAAATGAGGCAATAACCAAGTCTATAAGGAGAGCGGGAGTTGGCTTGGGAAGACCTCGTATCACAGGCTAGAACAGTCTTTATGTTGTCTGTGCTGCCCACACCTGGGGATTTGAAGTGTAGCTCATTTCAGTGCCCCTCTACTGCCATTGCCATCCACCCAGGGAATGCACAACCCCGGAAGACACACTACAGTTAGAGAACAACCTGATGGAGGTAGACCCGCAAAGGCTGTGTCCTCCAGCCCCATCCATCCACTTTACTGTTTTCTTGAAATCACCTTAAACGGATCTAGGCTATCAGGAGCAATGTTTCTCCATGACTTGACATAAATTGGTAGATGAAACGCTCCTTTATAAATCTCACCAATCAGAGCTCAAGTTTGTACCAAGAACTTATTTGTTTTCAGAATTCTTTGGGCATCAAGGGAGGGGCAGTGGGAGGCGTGGTGATGGCGGGAGAGTCCAGTGTTCCGTCGATAGGGTTCTAGCAATGAGATTAGTGCACCTGGGAAACATTCTAAACTCCAGGATTGTTTCCAGAGCATTCCGTGAGAATACTTTCTGATGTCTTCTGCCAACCAAAACAGAATATGATATTCTCCGGTTTGCTTCTATCTTATATCAAACAGGCTTTTTACCTATTTCTTCATCAAGATGCCTTATTTGTTCATATACAAAAGGCCCCGAAGCCAGGAATGTCTAGATTTGACCTTCACCTGGAATTGTAGACAACTGACCTATTGTTTGGGGCCTAGTGGCTGTATATCAGGTTTCTTTAAATCCCATATTGTGCCAAACTTAGACTAGTTACCAACCAGCCCTCACCCCCTAAAAAAGTCATGCGGGGACAGCAAAAGCACATCTACACGGCAGAGCACCCTGAAGGGGCCAGTGTATTCCGTCGTGTTCTTCTGTTGAGCAAAGTGTCTACTTTAGTTAAAATGTCTCCTGTAATCTGACAGAAGGAAGTGGTCAGGATCTTAGATGCATTGTGGGTCCTTTCCCTGTGTCAGGAAGCTGGCAATTCTCTGTGTACTGTGCTGTTGCTGTCACTATTGGCCACGCCCCTCTCAACAACCTCTCACCAACGACAGGCAAGCCATTGCCAGGGCTTCCTTCCACTTTTCTCGGCTCCCAGGTGCAGCTTAGCTGTCCCTGTAGTTTGAGCCTCAGGGTAGGCAGCCTGTGGGTCTGCTTAGGTCTTTGACTGAAGTGGGTGGAGCTGGGAGAAAAGAGAGTTGGGTAGATAGGCCCGTCTCTTCTTTCATGAGTGTATTGGCTAAGTTCTGGCTTACCATTGTGCTACGTGTTCAGGCACTGGGCTGTGTGCGGATACTTAACCCTCTGCAGTATTTCTTTAAGAATAGGGAGAGCCAGGAGAATGACAAGACAATCTCATAGCTTCTCACATTTCGGGTTAGGCCTCTGTCAATGTCTTCTGTCTCTAAGTTTTACACAACTTATAGCCTACAACAGGTGGTACAAGGACTATGCAGTGCCGGGGTGACACGTGACAGAAGAAAACCTTCTTTAGCCGGTCTTTGGGGGAGGGAGTACTAAGCAGTCCTGGGAACACAAGACACGTTCATGCATGTGTTTCTTCACAGGGTCTCAATGGGAAATTGCACTAAGCTATCATATAAAGAAGAGAGCTGACAGCAAAGATAGCCCGTGCCTTTCTAGAGCTGTTCATTTCTCCACAACAGTTTATTCCAGGGAGCTAGGAAGTAAGTGTGTTCCCCTCTGGGCATGCTAGGCTCTCTCTCCAGAGCCTCAGCAAGTCTGTCAGCTGGCGGCTGATCTCTGGCCTCTCCTCCCACCCTCCCAGGGGATGTTTCCTTTCTGGTGTTAGAGATTCGTGACTGAGTCACACGGTCTTGGGGACATCCAAAAGCGAAAGCGACTTTCCCCTTCTCTAGCCTCAGCAGAAAGCAGGTTGTGACCACAGGAGGCCATGGAGATTATAGGCTACAGTTTGAAATGGAGTGTGGGGTTGTTGCAGAGGATCTTGGGGGCTCTAGAGCCTTCAAGTAGGCAGGGCAAAGAGAGAGTGTAGTCACTGGCCCTCTGAAAGCCATGGGTGCCTTTCCTCTCATCTCTCTGTCCTCTGGGCAGCTCATGTTCACTTTCATTCTTTCATTAATCTTCCTTCTTCGGTCTTCTTGTCCCCTCTTCACCCTAGCAGCATCCAAGGTGAGGGTAAGCTTTCCCAAAGCACCAGGACTCAGGAATGGACATGTCCTTACCTTTCTGGAACACAGAGGATGGAGAACCTGGGGAGAAAGGAGTGTAGTGACAATGGTGCTGGATCCATGGGCCCCCTGGAAAGGTCTAGATTTCTTTTTTTTTTTTTTGGTTTTTCGAGACAGGGTTTCTCTGTGGTGTTAGGTCTAGATTTCCGATGTCCTCCTGGTCCTACACCCTAACAAGATCAGCATAGAACCAGAGGGTCAGAAGACATCCCTTGGCTTACAAAAAAAGCATTCCTCTCTAGGAGCATAGCATTCTGTGAGAAATCCCAACTCAGTACTGGAGGTCAGGTGCTTAAACTACAAAGGTTGCCCGTCCTCTGCCCGCCCTACCATATTTGCATGGCCCCTGGAGCCAAGAACATCCAGAACTAAAAAGAGACAAGAGCTTTCTGCCTTTGGTTCAGACTCAGGTAAGTTTTTATGCCAAGCTAAAAACCTTCCCTGGCAGCAAGGATATAGAGTCCTAAGCCGCTGCTTCAAGGAGCTCTGAGAAGGACTGGCCAGCCAGGACATAAGGGGCAGTGACATCTAAATCCAGCCAAGGCTGGGGACAGGCTCAACCCAGTTCCCTGGAGTCAGTTGTTTAAGCTTTAGAAATTTTAAGAAAGCCAGTCGAGAAATATAGCCATCATTAAAAGTTAAATAATATTAAATCAGTTATATTTTTAAAGCAATACATATTTAAAACTCATCACTTTCTACTTATTTTGCTACATTTTTCTATTAGCCATGCCCTTGAGGTAATATATGCCTAGTATGCCTCTATACCTCTATTATGGAAGTACTATGGAACCATGTCCTATTGGATGTATATTCTTGATGACAGGGTCAATGACATTATACTGAGTTCATCCACATTTACAGCAAGGAAAGTAACAAATGCTTTAGGTCAGACTCCTCCTACCCCTACAATAACCCCAGGCACTGGTAAACATTTACCATCAAATCATTGTCTGAAGCCCTAAAGAATACCTGGCTTCCTGCAACTCAGCAGGAGTGTGCTTTGCTAGCCTGCACAGAGCCCTGTGTTCACAGAGGTCGGGAGGTGGGGGAGGGGGAGGTTGGGCCTCCCAAGGTACAGACCCTTGGGCTTCCATTACCCATGAGTCCAAGGGAAGGAAAGATTTAGCAAGTACTCACGCCAGTTCTCAAAGGCGTCCTTCCGCATCCATATTGGCTCAGAATAGGACCAGCCATGCGAAGAACATCATGCTGGTGTTTCTTCAAGGAAATCAGCTGCTAAGTGCGCATCCCCAAATGTGGTTGTATATTCTCTGCTTGACCCAGGAGCACACTGAACGGACTGTGAGCTCTTTATCGATGTCTTAAAAGGAAATCCCTAGAGAGGTCCTTCCAGGCATGCTTCCACCTAGGTTGCCTGCTCAGGCTACAACTCCACCACCCTGCTTTTGGCAATGAGATCTGGCAGTGGTCCTGTCCTTGGTCAGGGTGTACGGGTGTTTTGGCTTTGTAGTCTTTCCCATTTCTATTTTCGGAGCTGTGTCTGATGTCCCGCTGTTTGGTCCAGTCCCTCTTGTTGTACTGTATATATGTGCTGCATGTGTGATCCTCAGTAACTCCCCTTTCGGGTTTCTGGAGCCCCCTTCTCGAGTTCAGCTCATCCTTCCGTGAACTCATCTTTCTGGTATGCTCCTCTGTGTCTCATTTCCGATTGCCAAAATGTTGGGCCAAGTGTATTTTCACAAATGTCCCAAGACAGCCATGTGTGTATCCTTGTGAAAGGGCATGCTCCGTGTGGGATGGCTCGTGTACAGCGTAAATCTATCACATGTGAAAGTGTGTATACATTTATATGCTGGATAGCTATCGTTCATGTAACAGCTACAAAGATATTTAATGTACATCAGATGAATAAAAGAGCATTTTTTGCTCCATTATATTCAAATAAAGATTGCTGTGTGGCTGCCTTTCTTTCCAGACAAACAACCGTCAGGGCACATCTTTTGCTGGGTGTGGTGGGGCAAGCTTGTGATCTCAGCGTTCAAGAGGTTGAAGGAAGAGGGTTTGTGAGTTTGAGGACAACCTGGGCCACATAGAGAGACCCTGTCCTAGGGAGGGGAAGGAGCAAAATAAAAGAACAAATATGAACCACATTATGTCTTTGGAACTAGAGAAAGCCAGTTCTTCTGGTGTAGGCCAGTTTTAGTTGCATTTGTAGGCTGGTTCCATGGGTACTGTTGTGCTGTTGATTTTATAGGAATACTTTCCAATGGTTACCTAGGGCCACTGTGAAGAAAATGCTTGGGGGGAGTAGGGGGTGGTGGTGGTGAGACAGATGCTTGTGTTATTTTACCCTAAAGCAAGAACAGTTAACAGATTTCTATGCGCACATCGCCTCCAATTAATTGATATTGACTGCTAGAACATTCATTTGAGAACAATGAGGGGAGAGAAGCTATATTTGACTATGTTCAAATTAGAGGCAGAAGCAAAGACGACAAAAGCTCATATTTACTGTTCGCCAAAGAAGACTTTACTGGTTTTAACACAAGACCTATGTTTCCCCTTGTTCTTTAATCTAGGGTCTTGCTGAGTTTGGTAGGCTACACTCCAAGGGATCCTCCTACCTCTGTTTCCAAGGTAGCCATGACTGCCAGCTCATATCATGGCATCCCACAAAGAATTTGGGTTTCTAATTGAGTATATGTCAGTGTCAATATATACCAATTTTATGCAAGTACCTGAGGAGAACTAAAGAAAACATTGGATCCCCTGCAGCTGGAGTTACAGGCCATCATATGCTGCCAGTATGGGTGCTGGGAACTGAACTTGGGTCTTCCGGAAGATCACAAGCACTCTTAATGCTCTTCCCAGTCCCAGGAAATGTTTACAAACAGTCAAGTTATTTCAATGTGAATTGACATTAATGATGACCCAGATTCTTTCCCTCTGTTAGAACAGCTCTCTGTAGTATGCTGGCTTTCATCCCCATAGGAGTTCAAAATAGTGGTAGGAGCTCTAAATAGTACATCTTGGTAAAATAATTGAAGGGGCAGAGGTAACTGTTCCGTCTTCCTGAGTTCTTTTTACATTGAGAAGAATATTGTGAGTCCTTCGGTAGACTTCCCTGCCTCATTGGCTGGATTTGCATCATCTGCACACTCCTAAACCGGTCCCGGGGAATGGGATTGTGAGTACCATATTGCTTAGAGCAGATAAGATTCATGTCTCCTCAGGGCTTGAGAAGAGCAGGCCTCCCTTGAAGCTAGGGATTCTGACACTTTAGGGTTCCATGAGCAAGGAGTTGAGAGAAACTAGAGAGTGACCCATGAGTACTAGAGCCAGGCTGTCAAATCCTAGTAGCCATGTGTGCTATTTATATTTAAACTTAACTACAGTCTAGAATTCAGTTGTTCAGTCACCCTTAACCATATTTTGGGCACTCAACTGTCACCTGTGACTCTGGTTGCTGGATTCTCTGCCAGAAAGAGCTGGGGCAGAGCCCAGAATGGCTGGACTCTCCCTGGGGTTGAACGGGGATGGTGAGTGTGGTCACTCAGTCCTCCCCCCTGGGCACCAGGGAAAAACATACCCACTGAGTCTGGAGTCTGTCAAAGCAGGAGCTCGGTTAATGGTATCAAGCAGGGACTTATATAGGGTTGTGTTGGGGGTGGAGAAACCTGGGATGGGTCAAGGTGGAGCAAGGAAAAAGGGCCAATAGTATTCTGCCACATTATAGGTGGCTAGGCAGAGATGGGCCTAGGTTGGGTAGCCAGAAACAGGTCTCCAAACTCGAACAAGTCTCAAGAAGTTACATTAGGCCTCTCCAAACTCAAGTTAGGCTTAGGAAGTTACACTGGGCCTCATGCCCAGTCCTCATGAGGCCCAACATATCCCCCTTTTGCTTTTATTAAGAAGGAGAATTGCCTTGCCCTGGAGTTCCTCTGAACTGTAGGGGGCTGAGGGATGTGTGGGTCTCCAAGGAAAAGAAACCAAGAGAACCATTAGAGGCCAATCAGCTACAAGAGAAGTACTTAAAACACGAACTAAAACTACCTTCAAGTTCCCTGCCCCCCAGCTCTAGGACATTTGTCTTAGGGGAGCAGCTGAAAAACAGGGCATGGAAGACAAGGGCAAGATAGAAGAGGCGTTAAGAATGTTTTAGTGGTACTAACTCCTTCTGCCTAAGGAGGCTGGGATGGCCTCATCTGTGAGCATCTGACATGAACCAGCAGCAACACCTGGAACCTTCTAAGCAAAAGGTGATGGTTAGCACCTGGTCCTCAGTCAACACCAGGATTCATACCTATCTCCCCCATTGTCTACACTTAAGAACAGCCAAAGGGCACAGGAGAAAACAAGGTTGGGATCTGGGGGAAAACAAAGACCCGATGTTCTCTTCCCACCATGCAACAGCAGAGCACCCCTTCAATGGCGTTGCACACCTCCAGCTGACTGACAAAACCACCAACAGGGTTTAGGCTTTGGGACTCTCAGAAGTAGCCTAAGAAGGAGTCAAGCCACAAGGCAATCAGGATGGTCCATTTCCTGTTTCCTGCAAGATGTAGGACTCTCAGCTACTTCCCCAGCTCCAAGTCTGCCTGCATGCTGCCATGTCCCACTATGATGATAATGGACTGAACCTCTGAACTGCAAGCAAGCCGCCTCAATTAAATGCCTTCCTTTATGAGAGGTGCCGTGGTCAGGGTGTCTCTTCACAGAAATAGAAGCCCTAACAAGACACACAGTGACTGCTTTATCCACTGATCTCTCGCTCCTCATCCCTTTGTGAGATGAGGTATCAGGTAGCCCAAGTGAGCCTTGAGTTTCTGATCATCTTGCTTCTACCTCCCAAGTGCTGGGATTACAAGAACATGCCATCATGGCCTGGCTTCTCTAATTTTCAACCATTACAAGTGATTGAAGCCACAACCTCCTGCACGCTAGGCAGGTGCTGTGCCATTAAGTTAGATCCTCTGTCCTCACTGAGTTCTAAGGAGAGTGTCTGCAAGCCCAATTCAGGTCAGTGTCAAAATCACTGTCACTGTGTGTGTCTAAGCAATCCATCGGTCACAACAAGGCAGCATAGTCTTGAAAGTGTGCCTTGTCATGATTATTGATGTGTATTAAATGGAGCCACCAGATCATTCGTGTTCACACATTAGTCGGCTATGTCTGCCATAACAAATCACCACCAAGGGTGTTTTCACATATGCTTCCATCAGTATATTTCTGGGTCCTCATTTCTTATGAGGACACTGGTCTGCTGTATTGGGCGAGGACCATCCAAATGATCTCATTGTGGTATTACTTAAAGATGCTATCTCCATACAATTGCATTCTGAGGTCCTGTGGGTGAGGGGATGACCCTATGACTTCAGAAAGAACACACTTTCAGAGCATCTCCCTATCCCAAGTGCTACTGATTTCCCTGTCCTTGTGGATGGTCACACTTTTCCACGTGTGTTTAGAATGTGATTCAATGTGCTTCTGGCCACATAAAAGCTCTGCGCATGTATTTACACTTGTAATGAGCTGTTAATACGCAGAGGGAGGTTAAGAGAGGGCAATCCACCTGCACTCACAAACCCAGAGACAGACACCACTAGGGCAGACCCCAGTCTGTGAAGCCTGTGTTGGGCTGTTCTTACAGCCATGGCTGTTTGTCCCCTTCTGCCTCTCTCCTCTTTATAATTCCACAGGAAACCATGCTTCCATAATAGAATACTTTTCCTTGCTCCAGACATTAGTGATGAATCATACAGCCGCTGAGCAAAACAGCCCCGCAGACTCCCACATCACCCTGGTCCTGAAAAGCTTCCTCCAAGGCGGTTGAGCCCTGGTGGCTACAAGAAGAGCTAGGAAAAGCAGGGGTCTTGGAGCATGGCTAAGACCATGTTGCCACCACTTATACAATTCCTTTGTTACGTGGGTACAACATACGCAGCATCTCTTCCTGTAGTTTGCAATCCCAACACCAGGTGGAGAAGTGAACCCCACAAAGGAGACAAGTTCCTGAAGAAAGTCAGTCAGGCTCCTGCCACCTCAGGGATTCCTAGAGCCAGAAAACAGTAAGGTAGGTAGGGCAGTCTGAGGTCACAGTCCAATGCACCAAGCAGATCTGCAACCCCCGCCTCCAGTGTATGTCCGCATCCACCCTGCTCCAGAGCCAAAGCGAAGACAAAAGAGGCAACTGTGTCTACAGTGTTATCACTCATGTGCACTCAGTAGCATCCTCTCACCTCAGCAACACTTTGGACAGAAGTGCCCTTTGGACGGAGATTTCAAAGGAAAACCCATCAGCAAATTCAGGCTTAGGTGGGCTTGGAAGGAAAGCTAAAATGCTTACAAGGGAAGTTTAGTGATCAAAGCTGCTCCAGCTCCTTCTTTAATTCTCGAAAACGGTGGCCATGCACAGCCCAACTGCAGGCTGTGGGTTGTCCTCTCTCAGAGCCTTGCTGCGCTGGGCACCCCTCTTGAAACCTGCAGCATCTTTCAAACATCTGAACGCTTATGCCTTTGGGAACCTCAGTGCTCTGAACCACACTCGGAGGTGGTCTCCATTTCAAAGAACAGCAGTTTGGGCAATGCTAGTTCCTGGGGCTGGTTTTGTTTAACTGGTTGTGGGTGAGGTTTGGTGGTGTTGGGGGGTGCTTTTTTAATAAAAACGGCAGAAGGGCTGGGAATACAGGTCTGTAGGTGGGCATTTGTCTGGCATGCTTGAAGCCCTGGGTTCAACCTCTGACACTGAAAAAAAAATGGGGGGGGGGAGTCAGGGGGAATTCCCAGAAAACTACAAAGACAAAATTAATTGTAAAAGTAGTTGTTTAAAATGTGGAAAGAAATCCCCATAGTTTACAAATAGCTAATAGACATAGCAAACTATAAAAAAAAACCCATACAAATAATAATAGTTGCATTAACTTCCTGACATGCCTCTATAATTAATTTCTGTACTTTTGGCTATATACTCTTTGCATTACTTCATGTAGCAATAACTTTGTCATCCATGTTGAAAGTTCAACTTTGCTTTCTACTAGTCTTGTTTTGTTTGTTTGTTTTGACACCAAATCTTGCTGTGTAGCTCTGGCTGACTTTGAACTTGCAATCTTTCTGTCTCAGCCTCCTAAATGCTGGGGTTACAAAGTGTGAGGCACTGTGCCTGGACAGATTTTGTGGGAGCCTAAATTACATTTTAAGTCTTAATTACTGTGTCTAAGAGATCCATGAAACAAAAATCCATGATCTGCAAGCCCCTTGCCCAAGGACAGAGAGTACCTGAAATGCTGGAGGCCTTTGTTTAGGGAGATAACAAGTCACAGGTTCTCACTCCTTTGACCCTACTAACTAGACCTGTTTGATCACGTGTGGGCAGGAGGTTCACTGGGAGGAAATACATCAGGATGCTTGCCCCTAATTTGACCTGATGGGAAATACTTTAAGCCCTTGCAAACCTTGACTCAGGTCCATTTCCTGGGAACTGGGTTATGGACCTGGCCAGAAACCATCTACCTGGTCAATATTTAATTAAAGCTTGCTTTAAATTTGGCTTTAAATGGTGGCAATGGTCTTAGTCTTGACCAGAGGGGTTAACAGTTTCTACTAATCTTCCATGTTCTCCCATTTCTCCCCACATCCCACACACTTTCTAGGCCCCTTTCGTGTTTGTCATTCAGGCTGGAACACTATACCTTTGAGTCAGGACGTGGGTAAATGAGTAGTGATAGCCTTGTATGCCTCAAAATCACTCCTCCAGCCAGGCCAGGGAGGAAAACCCTTCCAATCACCAAAGAGACTTTGAGCAACACAAACATATATGCCCCTGAACCCAAACTGACTATTCCCCAACTCATTCCGCAGGGCTTATCCCCAAAATGTCCAGGTCTGCCTAACACTGGGACAAGATTTGAAGGAGTAAGGCAGAGTGAGACTAAGAAGCAATTTTAGCCAATTAAGGAAACAATTTTTTATTGCTTGTGATCTTCCCAGTTGTGCAAACTAATCAAAAACGTATGACTGCGTGAACTGCTGGGTTTCTTGAAGCCCCTAGAAGGAACCTTCGCGAATGGAGGAGCGGGATGCTTAAGTTTCCTTTGCTTCTGAGTAAACATCCCTTTGCGTCTGGAAGGCGGGCGGGCAGATGGTGGTCTGAATCCTGACCTTGCTACTTAGCAGCTATGCTGGGAGGAAGTGAAAATTAGCGCTTTTGAAAAATCCATTTCTGCAGCTCTGTGTTAGAAATGATGACAGTCTGTATTTCTTTGGAGCCTGTGTGAAGACGGAGAACATGTACAGAAAAAGCCTAGCAGAGCGCCTGGCGCACACCCACCCAGCAAAGGGCAGCGCAGAATCATCAGTACAGATGCAAATCTGCTTCTGGAGGTAGGTCGCTGTCTGTACCCCACCCCCACCCACCTCTGCTTCTACTACAGGGAGCCAAGTCTCCTTAGAGTGCTCACACAGGGTAGCAAGATTGTAGTGGAATCCTGGTATTGCCCAATGCTTCCAAAACCATGGCAAGCCAGGTGTGGTGGCACGTGTCCATTGTCCCAGCACCTAGGAGCCTGAGACAGGAGGATAGGCATGCATGGGGGCATGGCTCTGACAGCTAAGTGGGGGAGGAAAGGAGTGCCTAACACATATGGGGGGCTTACTAACTCCAGTCATCCTGCAGTTCAGCACAAGGCTTGGTGAACCTGCTCCTCCCCCTATTAATCAAGACTTTGCCATTTGTCCTATGGGTTTAAAGGTGTGCTAGATACAGCATTTGAACAATGCTCAGGTCCTCCCCAGTCTCTGCGTGAGTCTCACTGGGAGAAAATGTGCCAAGAAAAGGGCCAAAGATCAACTGCCTCACAATAGGCAAAGTTAACAAGGTAGGAGTGGAAGAAATAATTTACAGAGAGGAACAGCATCCAAGGCAGTGTTACAGGATCTTGTCGGATGTGAAGACAACCCAGGGAGCCACTGGTGATATGCCTGGAGCCCACTGTGGTCAGAACCTTCAGAGCATTTGGGGGCTGGTAAAGGAAGGACAGTGTCACCAAGAGATAGGATCTTTTTTTTTGGGGGGGGGGATTGACACAGGGTTTCTCTGTAGCTTTGGTGCCTGTCCCAGAACTAGCTCTTGTAGACCAGGCTGGCCTCGAACTCCCAGAGAGCCATGTGCCTCTGCCTCCCGAGTGCTGGGATTAAAGGCGTGCACCACCACTGCCCGGCTAAGAGATAGGATCTTGATCTCTAGTTTAAAATGAACTCAGTCCGGTTCAAATAAAAGTTCAGTCCAGTTCCCAGTCACACAGGAAGGTTTCTGCCTGTAATTTCAGTATTTACAAATGGCTAAAGCAGAAGGAATGACACAAATTTCAGGCTAGCCTGAGCTAAACTGAGAGACCTTGTTTAAAGGAACAAATTATTCCACACCCCCCCAAGTCAACCCACCCCTCAAAATAAGAATGCATATTTCCTAATAAAATTCAAGTGCACAACACACACTTTTTATTGCATGCATTTAAAGTATACAACATGCGTGCATGTGCGTGTGTGTGTTATTGTGTATACACATGCGTGGGAGGACCTGCTTATGTGTGAATGTGGGTGTGTGGAAGCTAGATGTCAATGTTGTACATTCTGTGTCTCCCTTAATCTCTTTTCCACCTTGTTATTTGAAACAAGGTCTCTCGCTAAACCTGAAGCTTGTCAGTTGGCTAGATTGGCTGACCAGCAAGCTCTGAGGATCCTCCTGTCTTGTCACCCCCACCTAGAACTGGGATTACTGCACCCAGATTTTTAGGTGGATGTTGGGGATCCAAACATAAAGTCACCTACTCAATCCCCCATGTAACCTGACTTTTTATATCGACAGGACATATTCTCTTAATTGTGTCTTCTGATGCTTAGAAATTCCTAATTTCAAAACAAGAGCATAGCTCAGAGGTGCATTTGCCTACTGTGTGCGGAGTCCTGGGCTCAATCCCCAGAAACACACACACGCACACATACACACACACACACACATACACACACACATACACACACACACACATACACACACATACATACACATACACACACATACACACACATACACACACACATACACACACATACATACACACACATACACACATACACAAACACACATACACACACATCAACATTCTGAGCATCAATATACTCTAAGTTACCAACCTTACCATTTAGGTTAGTGCCGTAAAGATCATAAGTCTTTGTCTACTTCAAGATCAAAATCGCTCTTAACTTAGCAATTTTGATGTTTTTTTCTTTTAATGTCACATTTCCATCTGTCTTCTGCAGAATTTATTTTGCGCATCTTTGGTATTCATCAGCAAGTCAAAAAAGACAGCATTCCCAAAGTAAAAGGGTGATCCTCCCAGTTACAGAGACATTGGCAATTCGATCAACAAAAGATTTGTATCCAGAGAAGTTAACTCCTACCAGCCAATAAAATTAATCCAAGTTGAGCATATTGAACCAAATTTCAAAACACTCCTGCTTTGGATTGAATTAGGAACTGAAAGTGAAACATAACCCACAAACTCGTATTTTGAACACTTAGTCCCCCCTGGTGCCTGCTATTTGGGGAGGCGTGGGAGCGTTGGGAAAAAGGGTCTAGTTGGGGGGAGTGAGCCACTGAGAGGCTTGCTTTGGAAGGTCACGCGTGGTCCCCAATCCTGTTCTTTTTTTCTGTTTCCTGTTGGCCATGAAGTAAGAACCCTTCTCCACCAGAGGCTCCATACTTTTCTTCCTCACACCAGGCTCAGGATCGAGGACTATGGACTGAAATGTCCTAAAGTGTGAGATTGAATAAGCCCTTTATCAGTAAGTTACTTGGGTCACAGCTATGCTACATGAAAACAACCAGTACGGTTCCAGAGTTTCATTTTGGGAGTGTTGACCTGATGTGTCACAAGTGAAAAATTTCACATTGCGTAACTTTGTTTAGTGCACAAAATTATTTAAAATACTGTGTAACAGTAGAAGTTAGGCATGATAGGGCACAACTGTAATTCCAGTCAGGGCATTCAGGAGGCTGAAGCGGGAGGATCATAAGTTCAAGGTCAGCCTGAGCTACCAGGGAGAAGTTTGTCCGCTTGGCTACATAATGAAACTTCATCTTGGTTTTTTTTTTTTTTTTTTTTTTTTTTTTTTTGGTTTTTTCGAGACAGGGTTTCTCTGTAGCTTTGGTGCCTGTCCCAGAACTAGCTCTTGTAGTCCATCTTGAATAAAGATGAAATAAGAGTGGAGGTGTGACTCAGTGGGACATCCTTGCTTAGATACACTAAGCCCTTGTTTCAGGCCACAGCCTGAAAAGAGAAAAGAAGAAACAAAAAAGGTTATTTAAAAAATCATCATCAGGCCCATGTGGTAGTGGCAGCACACGCCTTTAGTTCCAGTACTAGGGGAGGCAAGAGAATCTCTGAATGCAAGGCCAGCCTGGTCTCCAGAGCAAGTTCTGGGAGAGGCAGGGCTATGTAGAGAAACCCTATCCTGAAAAATCATAAATAAATAAATAGTCATCTCCTGACTGAGTGTGTAAGAGATCTGTGTATAGCCAAGCACTGGGCCGTTCCGAGAATCCAGCAGACAAGAGGGAGGAGAGATTGTATAAGCAAGAGGAGTCAAGATTATGATTGGGCAGGGGAGTGGGGGGAGTAGGGGACACCCACAGAGACAGCTGACCTGAGCTAATGAGAGTTCACTGATGGACTCTGAACCGACAGCTAGGGAGCCTGTATGGGACCATCCTAGGCCCTCTGCATGGGAATGACAGTTCTGTTGTTTGGTCTGTTTGGGGGGGTCCCTAGCAGGGGGATCAGGACCTGTCCCTGGCATTTGAACTGGTTGTTTGGAACCCATTCCCCATGCATGGATGCCTCAACCAGCCTTGATACAGGGGGAGGAGCTTGGTCCTGCCTCAAAATGATATGGCATGCTTTATTGACTCCCATGGGAGGCCTGCCCCTTTCTGAATGGAGGAGTGGGGGGAAGGAACGGGAAGAGAGAAGAGAGGGAAAACTGTGGTTGGTATATAAAATAGATGAAAAAATAATAATAATAAAGAAATACCCTTAAAAACAAGACGTATAGTTGAAATGAATTTTGTAACCACACTTAGGCACTAGTCCCAAGGTATCTCATTACATATATGCAGATATCCCAAAAACCCAAAGAAAAATCTAGAACACTTCTGGCTCTAAGCATTTCAGATGAGAGTTACGGCACCTCTACAACCAAATAGAAAAGAAACTTAGGTGAATAAAAAACTCAACATAAAAGTAAAAAAACAAACAAACAAAAAAACTTCTTTTTTTGGACAGGCTTCTAGGATGTAGATCCTCATGCCAGTCTTGGACTCAAAGCTCCGTATTTCCGAGCATGTTGGCCATCTCTAATGGAGTGACGGAGGATGTTGTCTCTGCTCACAAATGCCAGTCATGTAGCTTAACATCAGAGCTCTGGAGCATCTGTCAATCTGAGCAGTGATAGCATTCGGTTCCTAATTCATTTTACTTACACAAATGGGCTGGAGCCAGACACGGATGGGTAGATACTCAGCAGCCTCGTCTGTGAATTCCTCAGTCTAACTCCTGCCGGGTTTGATTTCAAACCAGCAGTGTGAAGCCTCTGAACATGGAGATGGCCAATATCCTCACACCGCATTTCTATGGGGCAAGTAGAAACAACTGCAAGGGCATCACTAACAGTCAGGGTAGCCAAAATAACCTGGAAGTGGTAAGTTCTGAGGGTTCACTATCTTCACTTTTTAATACTTAATTCACTTCATTGAAATTTCCATAATTTAACTTTTGACAACTGGTAGTGACTAAATGACATTGCAGAAATCTTGAAATTTTAGCAATTTTCTCTAGAGCTGGTAGACCAGCAGCCCCCTGACAGTAACCCTGAGGGCTTTGGTTTGATTCTAATGAGTAAATATGCCCTATGCTCCACGTGGCATCTTTAGTTCCCTGCTATGCCACCATCAGAGGGGAAAAGAGAAGAGAGAAGAGTTAGGAAGTCCAGCACCCACTGTGTGACAATGACTGTGTCCCACAGTTTAGTCGTGGTCATGACAACCCAGCACCCACTGTGCGACAGACTCTGCGACCCACAGTAAAGTATTGTTATTCTAGACCAGCATCCTCTGTGCGACAGTTTGTGGCCCACAGTTAAGTTGGGGTTATAATTTCACTTCCGCTCACGTTCGTCTTACAGTAAAGAGATTAATCCCCAGTCCACTGTGTCTGCCCTGGTCCCTGTCACATGGTTGTCAGGCACCTTGGGCCACACCTTACACACAGCGGACCCAAGATCAGCATCTGTTGCACAAAGAGATGAATGAACAAGCTGAGAATGAAACTTGACTCCTCAGTACACGTTCAAGGCCATCTAGGGTCTGCTGCCTGCAACCTCCTTCTGCCTCCCTTCCCTCTACACCCAACCACACAGACATCAACTAGACAGAGCTTGCTGCTGGGCTGCAAGCCTGCTGTCCCTTTTACCTGTAAGGGCCTTCCACCATGCTTCCTTCTTAGGTCAGGTTTCCTTAGAAACAGATTAAAAGAAAGATTTTAGCACAAGCAGTGTGTTGATAAGTGCTCTTGGGAATAGCTGCCTAAAAAGAGAAGGACATGGCAGAGGAAAATCTCTACTGTGTTTTACTAGGAGTCTCGGTGGGGATGGAGAAAGTTTGGAATTGTCCCAAGGGAAGTAAGGAGTGGAGCCTTTCTTTGCATCCCTGTTTGGACCTTATTGGATGAAAGTCTGAAAGTAAGGGGATGACTTTGGGTGAACGAGCTGCCATCCTAGAGGGACTCAACTATGAGACATTAGATTTAACATTCCAGACTGCTAGGAAACAGAATGAGCGCCTCTGGCCTGCAGGCGGACCTGGACCACCTGCCTTGATGTCCCCTCTATTTGTTCTGTTGCTGACTTACTATGGCATCCAGAGTGGGGTTTACTGGATTAAAAATGCATGAGGACTGTCTCTTCTACCTGACACCAGAACACCTTTGTCCTTTTGACACATAGCTGTACCTAGAGGACATCAAACATGAAGAGTTTGACTCTATGTCCCACTAAATTTTCAAAGCCAGGCCCAGCACTTGGAAGACAGGGCAGCAGGACTACCTAAAGTGGAAGGTTATCCTGAGCACACATAGAAAATAGTAGGTAGCTTGGACTATAGAGTGAGAAGCCTGTCTAAACAAACAAACGAATTCTTCAAAGACTTCCAACAAGAACACACAGAAAAAGATATATGTTTTTAGTCGGGCCGTGGTAGAGCGCGCCTTTAATCCCAGCACTCGGGAGGGTGAGGCAGGCGGATCTCTGGGAGTTCGAGGCCAGCCTGGTCTACAAGAGCTAGTTCCAGGACAGGCTCCAAAGCTACAGAGAGACCCTGTCTCGAAAAACCAAAAAAAAAAAAAAAAAAAAAAAAAAGATATATGTTTTTAGCCTTCACTTTGGTAGATTTCGCTACCCCTTAATGCTGGGGTAGCAATAATTTGGGGCTTGCTAGGCAAACACTCCTATATTATTACTGAGCAACATCCCCAGTCCTTGGTTTTTAAGACAAGATGTAACGTAGCCAAAGCTCGCCTTTGGCGTCCTCCTGCTTTACTTTCCTAAGTGCTGGGATTACAGACAAGTGCTACCATCCGCGGTCCACAATAACCTCGTGGATTCAGTGGGAGACTTACTTTAATAGGTACAAGCAAGAGAGTTTCCACACACACCCAACAGAAACCACCTTCTCGTTGACGGCATTGTGAGAGCCTCGACTTCTGCTGCTGTTCAGATGCTAGGCTCCAGTGTGTGAAGCTCCTCCTCTTGTGAGCTGTCTGTTTAAAATGGTGAAGGATCTGAACAACCACAAATCTGCACGCACGTCCTGAGTTACTATTTCCCCTATTCCATTCTCTGATGGAGGTGGGTCTTGTATTTATCTGTTGCTTTCATTGGTTAATTAATAAAGAAAACTGCTTGCCCCTGATAGGACAGAAAATTAGGTTGGTGGAGTAGACTGAACAGAATGCTGAGAGAAAGAAGCTGAGTCAGTGAGTCGCCATGATTCTCCCACTCCAGACAGACGCAGGTTAAGATCTTCCTGGTAAGCCACCTTGTGGTGTTACACAGATTATTAGAAATGGGTTAGATCAATATGTTAGAGCTAGCCAATAAGAGGTTAAAACTAATGGGCCAAGCAGTGTTTAAAACAATACAGTTTCCGTGTAATTATTTCCAGGGCTAAGCTAGCCGTGTGGGAGCCGGGTGGGAATGCAGCCCACCGTTCTTATCACTACAATTCTCCATGTGTGTGGCTTTCTTCTCCTGGGGCCCTGTGGCTGCCAGAGGGGGGAAATACACTCAATAAGAAAATGCCCTGCCTCTTGCACTGTTACTGAACTGATCTTCCAAACAGCAGCCAACGTGGAGACAGGAGAG
The DNA here is from genome assembly GCF_950005125.1 of Chionomys nivalis. NCBI lineage: Eukaryota > Metazoa > Chordata > Mammalia > Rodentia > Cricetidae > Chionomys > Chionomys nivalis. The sequence continues at coordinate 49,495,165 of NC_080100.1, forward strand.
CTGGCCTCAAGTCTACAACCAGGCAAGCTACTCTGTGGGGTAAAGAAGCAGGCTGATGTGACAGGGACAGGGGACCAGAGGTAAAGTAAAGGACTAGTGGCCTACACATGTGTGCTAGGCAGCTCTCCATAGCAAATGGCATTACCTGCTCTGAGCATGTAGTTTAGGCCCTCTGGTATCAAAAGGTCGCTTATCAGACACTTGTCAGGGAACGTGAAGGATCTGCGGTTTCCATTTGGTCTAAGCTTCTTACTAGTTCCTGAAAAACAGCTTAAGCAGTTTTTACCATCGTGATCCACACAGCAAAACTAACAAGGGTACACTGCGCAGCTACAAGATCTCCAAACCTGGGACAAAAAGCAAGCAAAGGGATGGGAGCGGCTCCATGGTAGAGCACTTGGTCGGCTGGAGCAAGGCCTTGGGTTCAGTTCCCAGTGTTGCAAACACAGCTCAAATTATAAAGCAGTGAAAACGAATGACGTTGGAGAATTTTCACAATAGCTTTATAAACTGCAGGCCTTCAGCCCCCTAGGAAACAGAGAAGAGGGAAGAAGCGGGAAGGTGGGAATATGAGGATTCCCAAGAATGAAAGACAAAATCATCTTCCTTTCGTCCCCAAGACCACTTATAATGTGAAATTCCTGTTGAGCTTCGAGTGTGTGTGTGTGTGTGTGGTGTGTGTGTGTATGTGTGGTGTGTGTGTATGTGTGGTATGTGTGTATGTGTGTATGTGTGGTGTGTGTGTATGTGTGTATATGTGCATGTGTGTTGTGTGTGTGTATATGTGTTGTGTGTGTATGTGTGGTGGGTGTGTGTGTCTCACTGAGAACTGAGCATCCTGGGAAAGTGCTTTACCACCGAGCTCCATCCCCCCCAGCCCTCCTGCTGAGATTCTAATTTGTGTGGCAGCCAGATTTAGTCTTCTCATTTTCCAGTGTGAAATCTGTGTTCAGGGCAGCTGAGTAACGACATCCAGCTGAGCTGTAGAGGACTGGACACAGACTGAGGATGGCTATGCTCCAAGGCTGTTTATTCATTCACTGAAGACATAAATCTCAAGCCATGGCAAATGCCTGCTGAGGCAGGAGGATTGACAGTTCCAGGCCAGCCTGGCCTGCATAGCAAGCACCTGTCTCAAAAACAAAACAGGACAAATAAGACTTAGAAATCAAGAGAAAATAAAACAAATTTGGGCCTTCTCCTCAAGAAGTATACACAATAATGAAGAAACACAGATGATAGACACAAATTGAAAAGCAAGATTATACAAGATTGCCATCCCAAAGCACAAAATATGGAGAACAAAAGTGTCTCGATGCTCAGTCTGAGCAGGGTTTTGCTTTAGGTTGTTCCTCTTCCCACAGAGATGGTTATGAAATCGGATGCTGGGCTGCATCCAAAAGGTGTAACAACTGTCCCAAAGAAACACTTTGGAACTTCAGCGCTGCCGCAGTGGACACCTCAAAGGTTCACAATTACAATCAATTTATTTGTAGATCTTCACAAATAAGCTTTACTTGTTTTGTTTTTTAAGGTTGTGTTGCCCAGGCTAGTATCAAACTCTAGGAGTCAAGTGATCCTCCAGCCTCGGTCTCCTGAGTAGCTGGGACTACAGCTATGTAGCACACCTGCCTACTTGACTTTACATTTTACTTGATGCTAGAATGGAGCAATATTTCATTCTCTTAAATAGAAGCAGCATCCCATTACCCCAAGTGAAAAGAGGTTGGGTTTTTTGGTTGGCTGAGTTTTTATGTGTTTGCTTGCTTTTGGCTCTTGGAGATGCTGTCTCACTATGTAGCTCAGGCTTGTAAACCTGGCACTAACTCTACAGCACAAGCCTATGTTACCAGCTCTTAAGTCTTCCTGCCTTTTCCTTCCAAGAGCTAGGTACACACAGTCACACCTAGCTAAGAGTTTAGTTTTACAGGTTAAAGGCTTGAAGAAAACAGTAACAAACTCATGAGAGGCTAAGTTTTGTGTGTGTGGTGCATGCCTGTTTATATAAAGACTAAAGCAGAGGAAACTCCACTCTCGTTTGCTATAGAAAGTGACCTGTTTTGAGACAGTTGGCCCTTATACCTCTGAGAAAGTCAGATAAACGGCATAGTTTGCTTAGTTTTTTCTTGTTTGTTTGTTTTGTTTGTTTATTTGGTTTGGTTTGCAAGACAGGGTTTCTTTGTGTAGCCTTGGCTGCTCCTGGAACTCTCTCTTAGGCCAGCTGACCTCAAAGTTAGAGATCCACCTGCCTCTGCCTCCTGAGTGCTGGAATTAAAGGCTGTAGATTTCACACCACTGGCCATTCATTAATGGGTGTAGACTTCACACCACTGGCCATTCATTCATTAATCTGTGTAGACTTCACACCACTGGCCATTTATTAATGGGTGTGGACTTCACACCACTGGCCTTTCATCAATGGATGTGGACTTCTTATCTTAGATTTGCTTCTGAACTTGATCTCACCAATGTAAAAGAGATAATTGCAAACAAATTGGACTGCTTCCTTTGAAGACCAGTTTTTTGTTTGTTTGTTTGTTTGTTTGTTTGTTTGTTTTTGTTTTGAGACAAGTTACTCTTTGGGTAGCCCTGACTGTCCTGGAACTCATTATGTAGACCAGGCTGGCCTCGAACTCACAGAAATCCCCCTACCTCCCAAGAGCTGGGATGAAAGGAGTGCACCACCCCCACTGGTTTAAGACCAATTTTAATGCTGCTCTTCTGCACCCTCGGTAAGCATTGTGTATTTAACCTTACCGCTCACAAACCACATTATGGTCCTGCATGAGCCTGGCTTTGCCTGAGTTCCTCTGCAGTGCTCTCCCCAAAGAACTGCAAGGCTTGTTCCCCTTTTCAGTTTGATGTCTGCTCGGGTCAGCTCACCCAGAGCCTTATAGTTCAGCCTGTTTAAAATGTCCTCTGCTCTGCTCCCTGTCATGTTGGCATACCTATCATCTTATCATCACCTGGCACAGGGTGCGCCTGTGTGCACTTTGGGGTTCTCTGTCCCTTCGTGAGAACAAAGACTTCTGTTCTTTCATTTGCTTCTGTGTTCCCAGTGCCCTGAAGGTACCTGGCACATTACAAATGTCCAGTGGCTATTGCAGGATGAATGAGTGAGGACTGAATGAAGTGCCAGCCTTACGTCATCAACCATTCCCTGTTCTGAAAAGCTAGCACTGAAAAGTTGTGTGGGGACCACTGGTGAATCCTGAAAGTCTAGTGACCATGATCTCGGGTTCTTTTTAGACTCTAGCAGAACTAGAGTAGAGCTCAATGCTAAAGTGGTTCCCTGGCATGCACGAAGCTCTGGATCTGGGTCTCAGCAGCACAAGGAAACAAGACAGGTTTCAGCGGAACTAGTGCTGGCTTGCTCATTGATTTGAAAACATTGCAGCCTCTATTAAATTCTCCACAGCTCAAATTTCAAGTCATTTAAACTCATGATTTGGCCTGACTCCAAGAGATAACCAGGTGACCTGAGCAGCTACTGCTGGGAATAGCCAGGTGACCTGAGCAGCTACTGCTGGGAATAGCCAGGTGACCTGAGCAGCTACTGCTGGGAATAGCCAGGTGACCTGAGCAGCTACTGCTGGGAATAGCCACTAAGGCTATTGTGTTTCTTCTGTTTGACTATTGGCATCGTCCAACCAGACATGAGCCCCGACTCTGTTCTGAAGTCCATTCCTCAATGCCAAATGTCACTACTGGTCCCCTGCTATGACTTGCCTCTTTTGGGAAAGTTATTCATCACTGTGATCAGTAACAATGCTACCCCCCCACACACACATACACACCATCCTTCTTAAAAACCTGTGGGTCAGCAAGGTCAAAATCAGGAGCAGAAGGAGAGAGAGCACGAGCAAGGAACTCAGGACCACGAAGGGTACACCCACACACTGAGACAATGGGGATGATCTGTCGGGAACTCAGCAAGGCCAGCTGGACTGGGTCTGAAAAAGCATGGGATAAAACCGGACTCGCTGAACATAGCGGACAATGAGGGCTGCTGAGAAGTCAAGAACAATGGTACTGGGTTTTGATCCTACTGCACTTATTGGCTTTGTGGGAGCCTAGACAGTTTGGATGCTTGCCTTATTAGACCTGGAAGGAGGTGGGAGGTCCTTGGACTTCCCATAGGGCAGGGAACCCTGACTACTCCGGGCTGGCGAGGGAGGGGGACTTGATTGAGGGAGGGGGAGGGAAATGGGAGGCGGTGGCGGGGAGGAGGCAGAAATCTTTAATAAACAAACAAACAAACAAATAAATCTGTGGGTCAGAAAGACAAATATGGTATGTACTCACTCGTAAGTGGATATTAGATGTAAAGCAAAGGATAACCAGCCTATAACCCATGGCCACAAAGAAGCTAGGTAACAAGGAGAACTCTAAGAGAGACAAACATGGATTCCCCTGGAAAGGGGAAATAGACAAGAACTCCTGAGAAAATTGGGAGCATGGGGGGTGGAGAAGGAAAGGGAGGAAGCGAACATGAGGAAACAGGATGGCCAAGATGGGGGAAAGATAGAAAGGGAGAGCAAGGTAAGAACTAGCTTGATTGAGGGAGCCATTATGGGGCTAGCAAGAAACCTGGCACTGGGGAAATTCCCAGGAATCCACAATGATGACCCCAACTAAGACCCTAAACTACAGTGGAAGAGGCACCTGAACTGGCCTTCCCTGTAATCAGATTGATGACTATACATCAATTGCCATCATAGAAACCTCATCAAGCAAACTGATAGAAGTAGATGCAGAGATCCACAGCTAGCAAGGGGCCAAGAGAGGGAGGAGTCATAATATAAACAAAGGGGTCAAGACCATGATGGGGTGGGGACACCCACTGAAACAGCCGACCTGAGCTAGTGGGAGCTCACTGACTCTGAACTGATAGCAGGGGAACCTGCATAGGTCCAAACTAGGCCCTCTGAATGGGGGTAACAGCTGTGTGGCTGAGGCAGACTGAGGGGCCACTAGCAGTGGGACCAGGATTTATCCCTACTGATTGAACTGTTTTTTTTTGGGGGGGGAGTTTCTTTCTTTCTTTCCTTCTTTTTTTTTCCCCATTCTCTTTGAAGGGAAAACTTTCTTAGCCTAGATATAGCGGGGGAGGGCCTTGGTGTCTCAAAGTGATATGCCAAGCTTTGTTTACTCCTCATGGGAAGCCTCATCCTCTCTGAAGAGTGGATGGGGGATGGAGTCGGTGGAAGGTGGGAGGAACAGGAGGAGGGGAAGGAGAAAGAACTGGAGCTGGTATGTAAAATGAGAAAATATTGTTTTTAAGAAAATAAAAAAAATCTATGGGTCATAACCTGATGGGGTAGGTTTGTTAACCAATTATCTTTCAGAAGTGGAACCAAGTTAGGGTGTGGTTTTCTGAGACCCAGAGAAAAACAGGTGCATGGCCCAGGTGCTCTTTCTCTCTCTCTCTCTCTCTCTCTCTCTCTCTCTCTCTCTGGTTCCCTCGCAGTACAGCTGAGCTTAGACTTCTCGTTCCTGTTTCGTGAGTTTATCCCTTATAATAAATAAAAACTTAATTTTTATTTATCTTTTAGCTAATCAGGTTATTTCCTAAATCAAACTAACTTCATAACTGAATATGGTAGGTCATGAATGTTGTAACAAAGCTGGGCATGGAGGCACACACCTTTAATCCCAGCACTCGGGAGGCAGAGGCAGGTGGATCTCTGTGAGTTCGAGGCTAGCCTGGTCTACCAAAGCAGATGTGCATCAAAGTGGAGGCATTTCTGGCTTGTTACCTTGCATCTTGCTTCTCCGGCAGCTGCTGGGGTCTCCCTGACTCCACCTTCCTTTTCCCTTTAGTTGGATTTCCTGCCTGGCTCTATTCTGCCATGCCATAGGCCAAAGCAGATTATTTATTAACCAATGATAATAAACACACTATCAACATGCAGAAGGGCATCTCACATCATGTGGCAGACTGTGACTCCATAGGAGCCCAGATTTTGAACACAGTATTGTGCGTACTATGCATTATAGTCAATATCCTCCCACACAAAGCCAAGAACACTGCCCAAAATCCGGGCTCAGATTCTAGGCTCCCATATGCCATAAATTGCAGGGTGTTTACTGTTCATACCAGGTTTCTGTTCTTATGTAATGGTTTGATTATAGAAAAAGATCTTTGCCTTTTCTTATTATTCTCATCACGTAAATATTAGGTTAGTTTATCTTTGGAGTGGATAGTGCTAAAATATTTTATCTTAAAACTGCTATTTGAATTGTTGACCTGAGTTTCAAAAGCAACCATTAAATGAATTTTAATTTGGGCTTAGCATGAAAGTCCCAATCATTTCTGAAGTGGCTGTAAACATACCCCTGCCATTTTACACTACATAGTTATGTGTACCAACACCTTCAGCATCGATAACTGCAGAACGAAAATATGTATGGATCAACTGAAAGATATGAAAAGAGCTTTATATGCTACAGTGTCTCACCCAAGATCTATTTGTGTGTGTGTGTGTGTGTGTGTGTGTGAGAGAGAGAGAGAGAGAGAGAGAGAGAGAGAGAGAGAGAGAGAGGAGAGAGAGAGAGAGAAATAGAGTGTGGAGACCAGAGGTTGGTGCTTGTTATCTTCCTCAATGGCTCTCTGCCTTTGAGACAAAGATCTTCACTGAACCTAGCACTTAAAATTTGGCTGGACTGACTGGACGACAATCCCCAGAGAACCTCCCATCTCCTCCAGTGCTGAAAGTGCAGGCACATGCTGCCTCCCCCAGTTTTTAGACAGAAGCTAGGGACTAAACTCAAGTACCCATGCTGAGTGCCAAGCACTTTGTCAACTAAGCTGCCTTCCCAGCCCCAAGATTTGATCTTTATGTAAAAACATACAAGCATATCTACCTCATTTACATGTCAATTTGCCTTTGTCTTTAAAAAATGATAAAATCACATGCATTTTAAAGACTTATCTTAAAGTAGATTCTTCATGATTTAATATCAGTAAATGTTTGATTTGTATATCATATATTATATATGCATCCATGGAATCTTATAGAAATTTCTCAGGTAAAAAGAGGTCATAAGTGAAGAAAGTTCAAGATGCCCTTCCCTGTAAACAGAGACTGCTCATACATTTCCCGGCAACCTAGACCCAAATAATCACACAGAAACTATATTAATTCCAAGACTGCTTGGCCTATTAGCTCAGGCTTCTTATTAAATAACTCTTACATTTTAAATTAACCCTATCATTAATCTGTATATCACCATGAGGTTGTGGTCTACCAGTAAGTTTCCAGCATCTGTCTCCTTTGGTAGCTACATGTCTTCTCTCCAACTCTGCTTACTCTTTCTCTATATCCCTTCCAACCTGGCTATATTTTGCCCTGCCATAGGCCAAAACAGCTTTACTCATTAACCAATAAAAGTAACACATAAACAGAAGGACATCCCACATCACTGCCCTAAAATAAAAAACAACAACACAGTCTTTATTTTTTCATTCTTCCTTTCATGTATATATGTGTGTGGTGTGTGCATGGATGCATGTCTGTTCACACGTGTGTGAACATGTGTGTGTGTGTGCGTGCATGCACGCACGCGCACGCATGTGGAGGTCTGAGGTTGACATCGGATGTCTCCCTCAATTGTTCTCCCCTTTCTGTATTGATCCTAGAGCTCATCAGTATGGCTAATTTACCTAGCCAGATGTTCTGAGGATTCTCTCTGCCTTCCCAGTACTGGAGACTGGAATGCTGGTCCTCATGTCTGGGCTGTCCACTGAACCACCTCCAGTCCTGTCACTTGATCATTCTAAGAAATTTATGATCATTAACTTAGTTTCAAAAGCATTTTCTCATGAATATCTATATCATTTACCCCACCCCCTTCTCCTCCCTCCTTCTTGTCATAGCCACAGAACAAATATATTTCTAGCCACTCTTGTAGACTCAGGTGGTCCAGGGTCTGAATTCTAGCAAAGGAGAAATGTCATCTACAGCTTCCAGAAAGGTCAGGCTGCCCAGATTGCAGAGACCGTAGCAGGTTCTCAAGTCATCATCCCAGCGAAGAGAACAGAAAGCCATTTTGGTAAATCATCAATGAGATTATATTTAAGTTAAAGCTGGTATGAGAAGCTAGACATAGAGGCTCATACCTGCAGTCCTAGTACTCATCGGCTGAAGCAGAAGAAATTCAGTATATTTGATGCCAACCTTGTTTATATAGTGAGTTCTGGAACAGCTACATAGGACAACTTCAGCTTTTTTTGCTTTGATTTGGATTTAAGACAGACTTTCTCTCTGTAGCCCAGGCTGTCCTAGAACTCACTCAGTAGACCAGGCTGTACTTTAGTCTTTTAAAAGTAAGAAAAGGAAGAAGGGAGAAAAGACAGAGTGGCCCCAGACTTTGTGGAACACACCTGTAGCCCTCAACTCTCAGAAAACGTTTGCTAATTTGAAGCCAGGCAACGCAGTGAGGCTGCGTGAAAACCAGCAACGCAGCTGCTCCTCAGCATCTTTTTTCAGCATTTGCCACCCAAGCCACTCCTGAGCCTGGGTAGGAGGGTCACGTGAGCCTGGAGAGTCAAGACCAGCCTAGTCAACACCATCTTTGAAAATAAATTTGTTCACTATTTCCAAGGAGACAGTGTCATTTCTGTATTATGGAGATATAAAAACGATGTTCCTCTTCCCTTACATAGAAATAAACAAGTACCTAAAAATATCGTATGGTGATTTTCTTATTTAAAATAAGGCTTCAGTGTTAACCAGGATGTTGTTAAAATCCTGAGATCTTGTAAATTGTGAACCTGAAATATTTTTTTACTTGATTCTTCATAATCATCTGCTGGAAGAAAATGCGAATTACTGACCCTGAGGAGCTGCAGATGAATTCCCTTAGGGCAGTTTCAGCTTTCCAACAGCATCATTATACTCATAGATAGAAGTCACCTTAACAGTGTAAACACGCCTTTAGAAGCTGGGCGTGGTGGCACACACCTTTACTCCCAGCACTCCAGAGGCAAAAACAGGAGAATCTTTATGAGTTGAAAGCCTGGCATATATAATGAGTGTCAGTATAACCAGAGATGCATAGTGAGACTCAGTCTCAAAAACAAAACAAAGCAAATACACGTTTGTTAGATATGGTGGCTCATACCTGTAATCCAAACACTCATAAGGCTGAAGAGGAGGAGTTCAGCATATTTGACATCAACCTTGTCTATACAGTGAGTTTTAGAACAACTATATAGACTTCAGTATTATGTATTTTAGAATTATATAGTCAATATTGTGTGTGTGTGTGTGTGTGTGTGTGTGTGTGTGTGTGTGTGTGTGTGTAAGAGGACAAGTGCCTCCAGAGGCCGGAGGTGTTGGACATCCTGGATCTAGAGTCAGAGGTGTTTGTGAGTCACCTGACATGGGTGCTGGGAACTGAACTTTAGTCCTTTGGAAGAGCAGTAAGTACTCTTAACTACCGAGTCATCTCTCTAGCCCTATAAATACCACTTTAAAATAAACGAGTAAGGCAGCAACATATAGCAAAACTGAGCGGGATGATGACAGAAGGGTTTGGTTTTCCATCTTGACTCTCTCTTCTACCAGCTGGTGAAGTTCAGCCATACTGCTGAAGACTGCTCTTTTGACAGCTGATAATCTGCCTGCATACAGTAGGCATTCAGCAGACTTCATGTCCCTCCTCCCTCCATAGGGGGATATTATTAGAGGAAATACAGCCAGTATTTGTAGGATACCTTGAGGCCACATTCCCAGATATAACTGTTGAGCCCACGTCACGGGACCCCCAAACAAGACCACCACAGACCCCACAGAGCCGGTATCCGATGCAAACACACTGGGGTTTATTGATTATAAGCTAGCTAACTTGAACCACAATCCAACACACCACCACAGTGGGTGGGGGAGAATGGCCCCAAGGCTTCAGGGTAAGGGATTTTTTAAAGGGAAAAGCCTCAAGGGTGGCACAAGCCTTGGCATTTCAGGATTGGGTAAAAGTATACAACTCTTGAATTCGTTGGCTGAGGTATCAGGGAACTTCAAAACAGTCAAAACAGCGGTTAATCAGGTACCTACAAGGACATCTGAAGCAAGCAAATGTTATTTGGATACCCTGGTGGGTCACTTTGACCAGGGCAGGCACAGTTTCTTGGGAATGCTTATGACTTTACTAGGCTGCATTCACCCAACCTAGTTAGGTCCTGTCTAAAATGGAGTTCTTTTTCCAAATGGAGCTTGTTCTGCTCCTTCATCTCCCCCATCCCCACCCTTCTTGTTCCTACAAGAGACCAATCTTGGGTCTCGGTCTTGTTTTAAATTACCCAATTTCATCAGGGCCACTGGTTGGTGACCATTAGCTGAATAATTCTGCCATTTTATTTAAAAGACAAGGGTCAAAGATTAGTAGTAAAATTAATATAAGGAGGGGGGCCCATTTTGGTGTAGCTTAAGGTAGTCAGCCGGGGGAGCCATTAAACCATCCCTGGTTTGCCTCTCATTCTCTTCTGTGCCTTGCTAGCTCTTCCCTCACCTTGGCCAAGGATTCTTTGACTATCCGTGAATGGTCAGCATAGAAACAACATTCTTTACCCAGGGCTGCACATAGTCCCCCCTTTGTAAGGCAGTTTTCTTTTGACTTATCATGTCAACTAGGGATTGCAAGACAATGTATTTTTTTCTATAACTGCTTCCTGCTGACTTTAGGGCATTGTTGTCAGGGGCCAAGGAGGCTGAAGTGCTGGTCAAAAGAGAAGAGGGAATCTGGCCAATGAGGCATTGACCAGAAGCATCTGGTTTGTGGACTCTGTTGAAGAGTCAGGGATCATTCACATTCACACTGGTCCACATCAGCTTTCAGCAAGTCCAGGGCTTGAAGTTCTTCAGAGCAGGTTGTGGTCAGCATCTGATGCTTGGCTGTGTCTGCCATCCAAGTGGAAACCGATTGAGACAAGTTCAAACTAGGAATAGAAGTTAAAATATATGTACTTAAAGGAAAATAATATATTTGAAGCTTTTAGGCCCACATTGAAATTCAGATCATAGAGAAAGCAGATGATAGGTATCTGTAAAACAGCAGGAATAGACTCACATCCTTGAGTCCTAGCAAAACCTACAGATCTGAGTTAGAAACATGTACATCTTTCTTCTGTCCAAGGAGCCAGGTATGGATTTGACAGAGACAGTTTGGGGCCTGATGAGAAGCACCTTTAAGTTTGTATTTAGATGGCAACCAAAATAAATCTAAAATCTTGAGCTTGTGACCCAAACAGTAAGTGGTTATTTCTCTACCAGCTTATCATAACTATACTACAGAAGGGGAAAGAAATCTGAAACATATTTAATATAACCTGTATTTATATCTTAAATTGTCTTCTGAGACCCTCAAAGCTTATCATTATATCCTCAGGCCTCTATATATAATGAGCTAACAAGCTGGCTATAGCCTTTGGAAGGATCTGGTTGTTTGATGTTGCCAAGCTGACAAAGTCATAGCTAGTCTAGTCATCAATACTATCAGAGATCCCAGAAGAAGAAATAAATTATACCTAAGTACAGACCAAGTAGCTTCCAAATCTATTAATAATGACAGGGACCAGTCCATATACAGCCATACCCATGTCTCCATAGCATTGGAGACAGAAGTATCAGAGCAGCAGGCTTTGCCAGACCCATAAGATGAGAGGTTCCTATGGAAGAGGGACTTGGAAAAGACTGACCTTATTTTGTCTAACAAAGGTGGTTCAATCAATTCTCCAGGGTCCTGCTGTTTGTCCACAGTCTGGGCTGGATCCTGGCAGCAGGTGATGCATTGGGGGTACCTCCCCCAGTGGTCAGAGTCATCATTATTCAGGTAGAGACATCATGGTGTCCCATAATCTTCTTTTGAGACCTTGGGTCACTGTTAGGATCTGGGAGTCTCTGTTTGATAAAATTAACTTTTCAATCATCATTTTAAATGCCATATTCCACAGATGTCTGACGTATTTTATGGCTGCCTAGGTATATCTGATCAGACAAACTTTATTTCTAGCTACTTGTCTTAAGCTTGGCTTTAAAAACGTATACAGGGGACTAAATAAGGCTTATTCCCGTAACTAATCAGAACTTGTATTTTCTAACTATCTACAATGAGTCTGCAGCTTAATAAGGCCAGGATTTTACAACACATTTCCATCAGATTTAGCCTTTAAATTAATGATTTTAGATTGACGCTAATAAAGAGATCGAATTAATCCATTCTGAAGGTAAAACATCTGTATCCAACTGCTAATGCTGTCTCCCAGGAAAGGTGACAAGGGAAACATCCCATGGCGAAATGGGAACAGCCACCTTTCCCAGCTTAGGAATGTAGAATGCTGGCAGGACCCAAAACCAGGGTCAGGTAGGTAAAGGACCTTCATCACGGGGATGCACCAGGAAATAGGAAGATGGGATCCTCTGTCTTGCAACCTTGTCTCAGTGGACAAAACTCTGTGTGGGTGGCCTGAAGATACCCTGTAGCAGGCTTTGGGGACTTCCTACTGTAAGGTTTCAGAGCCGAATTGAATCCACAACCTCAGCTTGATTTGTCTGCAGAGACTGTTGGCTGATGCTGTGCTATCCGATGCCTGTAACTCAAAGCCATGGGGAGAGACATGGCTGCTCTCTCACTAGCGGAATGGTACGGGCTGCCTCTGTTTTCGCAAAGCTTCTGCAGCAAGCCAATTCAGAGGGCTTTTGCTGGGGTCACATGCTGCGCTTGGTGCCAGTTGTCTTGGCCCTGGTGACAGGCTGTAGCCAACAGTTCTCGAAAAGCATTACAATGGCTGGGGTGCAGCCCGGTGGTAGAGACTTGTCCAGCATGTCCCAGGTTTGGGGTACCACCTGTATCCCTACCAAACAAGTACACTTTAAACAGGAAAGACAGTGCACGGCAAAGACTTGCCGGTCTGTTTATAACTTGGTAAAACTGTTTGTCATAAGTTGGGAGAGAAACGGCCATCAATGTATCAAATGCTGGACTTCGAAGTGTGCAGAATCAAGTCTACTTCATGTCCCCACAAAACAAATTGTCACAGTCCCACCTTGCTTCCTACACATCCACCATGTGAGGCTTGTAGCTTTCTGGCATTTCTCTCTCTGCCTCTGTGTCTTTCTTTCTCTGCTCGCCGCCCCCCATCTTGGGTCTACACACAGGTAACTTCATCTAACTATCCCAACCTAACTGAAACATCTGCCCATTCACCAGGAGCTATTTCAGATGCTAAGACTGAGTCTAGTGCCCCTATTGAAAGCTCCAGGGTGCCTTGGACTTCCTCCTTCTCTAGATCCCACTTGTTTGTGATTATTCATTTAATATTGGTCTCTCCTGTTGAGTAGAACTTAACGATGGCAGAAACTTCTGTCTAGTCACGGCTATTTCCTTCAGGATCTGGACTGGATCCTGACAGTTGGCAGACCAGGAACAATATTCACACAGATGGCCAGGCACAGTAGCATATCTTTAATCCCAGCACTTAGGAGTCAGAAGCAGGCAGATTCTATGAGCTTGAGTCTAGCCTGGTCTACATAATGAGACTCTGTCTCAAAAAAAAAAATTATCAAATGAGCCAACTTGGTTATCATGCTGTCTGGACAATGTGCTTTTTATTTAAGAAGATTGTATGGGCCTCTAACGTCTTCAATGTCAGTTAGTACCGTACAAAATGTTTTGGAGTTGTTCTAGCTACTCTAGAAAATTGGCTTGCTTCTGGAGAGGTAGGAAACTTTCCAGGAATGCGCCCTGAAAAAGACTCAGGACAGTAAATGGCTGAGGGACCAGCAGGAAGGGGCCAAGGCTCTGTGGCATATCAGGTAACAAGGAGGTTCCAGGAAGAGCATGGTGGGGGGCACAGTCCTCCTCCCAAACACTGCAGTTTCTGACTCCAGCCTGCCTCAAAGGAGCCGCCCTAGGGCCACGCTAGAACAGTAAATATGGATTATGTTTGCTGACCTGGCTTAGCAACAAGGTCTCATGCTGACCTTTTACCGCACTGTAATAAAAGAGGAAGGACAAATTCAAAACGAATCACACAGGTTTCCCACGAGGAAACCACACTTTAATGAGAAACAACGCAACCGAGCTTTGCAGCCTAAGTGTGCAAGAAGGTGTGCCCCGCCCACCCTAATAACTGCCTGGCACAGAGCCTTCCTGATGGCAAAAGAGACCCCGGTATAACCAGCTCTGATCCCAGGAGCTACAGATGGGACAGATGGCTTCTCGGGCTTGTTTGTCAAGTGACTGCTGAGGGAACTGGAGACCCCTCGAATTATCTTGTTCACAGTATTCTGCTTTTAGAACGTACACTCACTAGGGAAAAGGGCACTATCCTGACGGCCAGGTTTCGTGGACACCCAGGGTATTATCCAGGAGAGAGAGACAGCAGAGTAGCCTGTAGCAGCTTCTTCACCCCCGCCACAGTTTCTGAGTCACTTTCTGGAATTATAAGGTTGGCGTTTCTTCATCGCTAAGATGAGTCCTCTTCTTTTCTACCCCACTTCCACATCTGTCTCTTCTCCCCAGGTCCCTCTGCAATCCTCCTCTCTGCCTCTTGATTCTTTGGGGTCCTCTTGAAGGTGCCTTTCTCTAGTCCTGTCCAGTGTCAGATTCCCTCAATGAATTCCCAATGCGTGGGATTTCATAGGTTCAGCTAGGCAAATAGAACCTGAGCAATTTTGGGGCTAGGGACTAAATTCTGGATTAGCCAATTAACTTAACTGAAGCCACATATGAAGTTATGTGGTATAATCTGCTCTGTGCTAGCAGGGAGAATATACCAGGGAAACAAAACCACAAGACTTCGCCTTTGTAAACTTCACCTTCTGCTGGGGCTGGAAGGACTGCCAAGGGACAAAACAGAAAGCAAAACATGGGGTTGAGGCTGAGCAATGTGATGGAAGAAAACAGGTCGAGGGGGGGATGGCGGGGTGGCAGAAAGTTCCTGGAGCTCGCTGCATATGCCAACCTCCCTCCCTTCAATTTCCTACCATCTCTTTCTCACTAGGGTCTCACTAGGTAGCCCAGGCTGACTTAGAACTCACTATGTCAATCAGATGGGTTCAGAGTACAACAATCCTGCCTCTGCTTCCCAAGCCTTGGGATTACAGGCATGTTCCACCCCACCCTGCTTTAATTTCCAGTAAGAAATTAGAAAGGCCCATTTGAGAGTGTGATTATAACTCACAGAGGACACAGTAAAAGGCCTGGCAGGGCACTAAGAATGGCAGGATTAACGTAACAGTGGCACTTGTTGGCATGATCCACACCAAGACTCACGGCAATACAATACCCTCCAGGATCTCAAAGACAGGAAAATAAATGAATGTTCACAGATGTTAAAACATGCCAGTTAGGTCCTCAGACCATTCTATAGGACGATCTAACTCAGCCGGTCTTAAAGTATAATCTATTAGAGGCCTTGTAAAAATACACAATACCATAGCCATTTCCACTGGTGCAGATCTGTGAGTCTAACCCTTTCCCAGTGAGCCGGTGAGACTGACGTGGTTTATCTAGGTAGCACATTCCGAGAATTACCCCCTTGCGCCTGGCCCTCCAACTTCCTCCCAGCTCTTCCTTCTGCCTGGAATGGCTTACTTCCCATTCTCTGACTTTTCCTTCAAAAGCCAAGACAGGGGTCCACTTCCTCTATGAAACCTTTCTGCATTGTCCCAACCAAAATCTGTCATGGCCTGCTGAGTATTCTCAGGGTTTTGTTTGCTTGTGTGAGAAACCTTCCATGGGTTGACCTTGAATTTACTATCTTTCTGCCTCCGCCTTCTGCGTCCTGAGCTGACACTTATTGGTCACTGTGCCCAGGTCTTCCCTTCAGTGCTATCTTTCTTTGTTTTCATCCCACCTGGGGACAGTGTTCAAGGTCAGGGATTACAAACACCTGTGGGTGATTTCCTCCAGTTAAACAAAACCTTCTTGATTCCTAATAGTCTGTGGCCTTGGGTGTTGGGGAGGGCTGAGAAAACACAGGCTAGGAAGTTTAGGGAAGAGAGCTCCTTCTCTGTGGCTGTGAGAAAGTCGTCATCCCTGCTGGGTAAATGCTTTCCAGAGCCGTCACTCAGATTTCTTGCAACAGAAGTAAGCACATTCCATCCAGTAAGTAACCCCTCACATATATGCTCTGTAAGGAAGCCCAATGAACTGATCGGTTTCTCCAGTGGTGAATCACGCTTCCGCCTGTCATTGGGACCTTAGAAATGGTGCACAGTGCTCATGTCTTCCCTAGGGAAGGAATTTCAGCAACATAGGCCTAATCACAAAGGGGCAATCAGAAGTGACCGCTGAACCAGAGGTTACCAGAGGTTACATGAGAAGGAAAAGGACTGGCCTGGCAGGCTAGGAAATGACATCAGTAAGATGGATATCATATGAACAAAGTCCTGTTGCTTCAAATACAGAGTATAGCCTGTAACTTCAGACCAATGAAGACTCCCTGTGAGCCTATGAAGAGAGTGTTGGGTAAGCAGTAGCGAATGCCAATGAGACCGGGACAGAAGACAGCACTACACAGACTCAAGAGAGAAGGGTCTTGACCAGAAGCACTGGCTGTTTCTGCTTGTTTGGTTAGGCTGGTACATTCTAGTGTTTGTTTCCCAGTTGTTGAGGAAGGATTAGTGGCTTTTTTAGAGGAGTCTGTCACTAGGGGTGGGCTTCGGGATTTCAAAAGTCCACACCTGGCCCAGTCTCCTTCTCTCTCTGCCTCCAGATCAGGATGTGGGCTCTCAGCTACTGCCCCTAGTGCCATGATTGCATGTCTAATGCCATGTTCCTACTGTAATAGAAATGAACTAACCTCCTGAAACTGTACGCAAGCTCTCAATTAAACACTTTCACTTATGAGTTGATTTTGGTTATGGTGTTTTGTCACAGCAGCAGAACAGTAACTAAGACATAGTGAGAGAAATAGGGACCATAGAAAGGTATTTAGCATTCTCATCCTCAAGACCACCTAGGTATAAACCAATGAGGAAGCAAGAGAGAAGACTCAAGAGTGTTGTGACACCTCTAGAACCGGAATGGATCTGCAATTTAGGGTAGAGGAGAACTGGGATCAGTCTTAGGAGACAAAAGATAAAGGATGAACCAAAGGTATGGGGTACCTGACCCTTTTCATAGATCCCTGGGGAAGAACACGTGATGTTAAGAACAGAGATGATGCAAAGGCATTGTCAGCCTCGGGAACAAAAGAAGCTCTAGGTCAGCCTAGTCTACACTGTGAGCTATCTTAAAGCAGCAACAAAGAAGCCCCCCAAGAACCAAAAAAAATAAAAAATAAAAGTTCAGATGGAGTTAGACAAATCAGCATGGCAGAGTGGAGAGTTTGGACAGGAGGAAAACCATTCCTCCATGTGCACAATGGAAGGAAGGAGACACTATGAGTGTCTGTGTTAGTCATTTTTTTATTGCTGCGATAAAACACCTTGACCAAGGCAACTTATAAAGGAAAGCATCTGATTGATTGGGTTTACCATTGCAGAGGGTTAGAATCCCTGATGGTGGAGGGAAAACATGGCAACTGGAACAGCTGAGATGTTGTGAAGACATGATCTCAAACTACAGTCAGGAGGCAGAGAACACACTGGAGATGAAGGAGGCTTTTGAAGCTTCAAAGTGTGTGGAGGGGGTCCCCGTGACGTGTCTTCTCCAACAAGACCCATCTCCTAAGCCTTCGGAAACAGTCACGTCTTACCAGCTGGAGATCAAGTATTTAAACTCAGCAGAGTCCATGGGGGTCATTCCCGTTCAAGCCACCATGGTGTTTTTGGCCATGGGGAGTCCTGCCTTTCCCTGCCCCACTGATCTCTGACTCGGTTCATTTGTTGGTATCGCATCCTCAGCCAGGTGATCAATTAAGTCTTCCATCTCAGACGTCACTGACCACTTGACTCAGTAGTTGACCGTATTTCCTGTTCCTTGTGTGTCTGAGGGAGTCGCGAGGATAAAGGAAGTTACGTGTGCACATGCTCAGAATAGTGCCTCGTGTCTAGAGAACACTTTGAAGGGCTCACTGGCATTCACATCAGACTGCGCGTCTGGCCAGAAACACCACGTTTACCTGGAGTTTCTCAGTGCACTCTTAGCCAGAAACAGACTTTCTGTGTCCGTCTCTTTCAAAGCCATACAATTCTGACTGTTTATTCAATTCCTGTTTCTAATTTGCTCTTCATTTGTTAAATTGAAGATAATAAATAAACTGTGAAATCTGCACAGGGATTTCTCAAACTATCCAGCATCTGAAAAAAAAAAAAGTCTGACCCTGTGGTCACTGGAAGCTCTGGGTCATCTGTACCTGGGGAGGAATCTGTGCTGCTAACCCTGGTCTAATGAAGAAGAGGCACCAAATTTGTAGAAAATCAAATGTGATTTTAATCCTGGTGACTTTGGGCACCAATATGAACTTGCTTTCATTTTTTTTTCTCCCATAAAGTCCTGACCATGGAGTTACTATGAAAATCAAATAAATCAGCTAGAGGTTTAATCCCAGCACGCAGGAGGCAGAGGCAGGCGGATCTCTGTGAGTTCCAGGCCAGTCTGATCGATCTATAGATGAGTTTCAGGACAGCCAGGGCTACACAAACCCTGCCTCAAAAAAGAAAAAAGAAAATCAAGTAAACCAAAGCCTGGTGGTGTAGGCCTGTAATCCTGTATCCACAGGAGGCTGAGGCAGGAGGGTTGTTAAATTCAGAACCTGCCGGGACTACAGAACTAAAGGCCAGCTAGGGCTACTTAGTGAGACCCTATCTCAAAAGAAAAGAAACTCTGAAGGCGTTAGCCCAGTAGCAAGATGCTTGCTTAACATCCACGTTCTTAGGGTTGATTCCTAGCTCTAAAAAAATGGTCAGCCACCACAGGGCAAAGAGAAGAGTAGTAAACAGACTGAGTATTTTTATAGGGATTTGAATTGGCTACCCAGGTTTTATATGACGATTGAGCTCCAGAAGTTTTTCTAGAATCTTCTGCCATGACAGTCACACATGACTAAGAGCTTCTTAACACACACGACTGTTTTATTATGTGTCCTCCCTAGAAAGGGAGCATATGTTAGTTAACCATGCATGTTCACTGGGGGCAGGTGGTGGGTTGGGGGTCCTGCCACTTCTATCTGCATAGGCCCTTCACTGACCTTCCCATAGCTTCGAAGAGAAAAACCAAGGTAGTCAGCATCTGAGGAGCTGGAGTCCAGAATCTCTCCAGTTCTTGGTGAGCTGCCTTGGCTCCCTGCTCAGCTGTTTCACCCAGACATCCCCATAACACGCCTGCCCACAGGCCACCCCTGACCCAGGAGCCTGCCTGGTGCCCTCCTCTGCCTACCCCATCTCCTCCTCAGGGGACTCTGTGAAGCAGGCTGGGCAGGCTGCTTCTCCTTACTCCTTCCACACGGGAGCATGTTGAATCCAGGACAAGGTAGCTGGGTTGCTTCTCACAGGCTCTCCACCACCACAGCCCTAGGAGCCAGAGAGGAATCTGTAGTCTGCGGCAGGGAGCTTTTGCCTTTGGGTTTGGGTCACCTAAGATCACAGCAGGAGACAGCAGGCAACTCAGACGCAGCCCTGTTGCCCTCCCTGGGGCCCTGGGCTTCTTTAAACTTGAACCCTAGCATTCCCACACATTTTCTCGTCTTACTGTGGACTATTTTTATTGTAGTTTAAAGAGTTAAATACAGTGGCAGCTCCAGAGGTGCTCCTCTGCAAGTCCTCCGGAAGTCCTCCGCGAGAATCCTCTGCAGCCTCTGTTCTGTTCAGTGCCTCATTTCTCCTCCTTATCTGCTCTCATAACCACTTCCTAAAACCTTTTGCAGGTATCTGAGGAGGAATGGAATGATGGTTACCATTTAAACCATTTAGATTCTTAGGATTCAACTCTGTAGCCAACTTTATTTATTCTATATTTATATACCCTTAAACTAATAATCCTTTTATTTTTATTTTTTTAACAACAAGCTCTACTGCATGCCCAGGATGTATCTAAATGATCTCACGCCTCCTTTTATTTTTAATTATATTTATTTATTTGTTTGTTTGTTTTAAACAGAGACTCTTTATATAGCACTGGTTGTCCCGGAACTCACTATGTAGCCAGGCTGATCTTGAATTCACAGATATCCACCTGCCTCTGCCTCTTGAGTGTTGGTGTGCCTCATACCTCAACATTCTTAGCTGACCTTGAACTGTTAATGCTTCTGACTTCACCTCCTGAAGGGTGGGATTGCTGAACATGCACCACCAAGCCCACTTTGAACTGATAGCATCTATCTTGACTCTGAGGCTCCCTTCCAGGAGAAGGACCAATTATTTCTTGTACATGTACCACTTGCTCTGAACCAATGGAGTTCTTGATCAACACAATACCCAGCATCAGTGACAGCCCCCAGGAAGTATGGGCAACAGAGGATTCAGTTGGTCTACACGCTGGTCCTCTGCCTCCAGATGCCAGTGGGAAGCAAACAGCAGAACTAAGACTGTTTTACAGGCAGAGAGTCCTCATTTAATATTTAGATGTAAAGTTTGATAACTTTTAAAGCAGTCACTTGAGAAGAGCTTGCTTTCAGATCCCAGGGAGTTACTGCAAACCTGTGTCTACCTAAGGGAGTAAGGAATGGAAGCCAGGATCCAGACATGCCAAGCGAGTTCTTTGTTGCTCTGCTTTGCCCCAAGTTCACTTCTTATCTCCTTAAGGAAATCCAAGTCCTGAATAAGCCGCCCTGCCTCCAGTACCAGCCTCCTCAAAGCCTTCCCAGCCCCAGCGTTTATGTCTTCTGATACTAATCACAGGCAAAATGAGGGTAGCTGCTGGACTGCAAAGTAATCATAGCATTTGGGAAGCCGAGGTGAGAGGACCCTGAGTCAAACTTGGGCTTTATTTGTGAAACCCTGTTTCAAAAACTCAAATGTAAATAAACTAAACAATAAGAATAAAACAAAATAGGGCTAATCATTTCTAAAAGGTTGGTTAATTTCATGTATTAACTTGACTGGGCCGCAGTGCCCAGAAATATGGTTAAACATTATTCTGGATGTTTCTATGAGGTATTTTAGATAGGATTCACATTTCAATTGATAGGCTGTAAACCAGATGTTGTGGTATATGCCTATCACCCAGCTTCTACAAGGGCTGAAGTGAGAGAATTATGTAAGACTAATTCCTTTCTATGATAGGTCTCAATCAATCATTTCAAAGCTTAAGGAGAATAAAAGTTTGGTAGCCCCCATCTTAGCTTTAACTGTCGATTTGACACATACTAGAGTCACCCGCGAGGGGAGTTTCAATCGAGGGATTCCCCAGATTAATCTGTGGGAGGCTCAGCCCACTGTGGGTAGCACCATTCCCTGGGCCGTTGGTCCTAGGCTGTATAAGAAAGCTAGCCAAGGAATAACTTGTGAGTGAGCCAGTAACAGAGCCCCTTCATAGTTTCTGCCTCAAACTCTTGGTTCAGTTCCTGCCCTGACGTCCTTGGATGATGGACTGTAATCTGAAAGTGAAATAAAGCCATTCCTTCCCTATATTGTTTTGGTCATGGTTTTTTATCATAGCAACAGAATCAAACTAGAATGTCCCTGCTGTCACTACCAATAGGGAACTTGTAGCTGATTTTTTCGGGGCTTGAACTGCAACACTGATTGCTTCCTGGGTCTCCACCTAGCAGGTTTTAAACTTGCTCATGAGAGCCAACTCTTTAAATTTTCCTCTCCTTCTGTGCCTCTACACACACACACACACACACACACACACACACACACACTGTTGGTTCTGTTTCATCTCCCTGTCCCCCTTGCGGGAGTCTGATTCACTCCTAACATCTAAACCTAGTCATTGAGTGCTTATACTAGGCTCCCCATCTTGCTAACCTAATTAATTTACCATTAAATCTTGACCGCAACCCCAAGAGCTGGCTGTGCTGCTTGTCCCCTGTGCACAGTGAGAAGGCCTGGGCTTGGGGAGATCTGAGTCACTGATGGGCAGTGAAGGGTAGAGCTGTGATCTCAGTTTTAAACAGCACATGCAGTGCCTTCCTCTCGCTCTTTGAGCGCCCGACTCCCAGATGTTCCTCTTGCCCACTGAATGTTCTATTCCACCCCCACTTGGAAAGTGGAAACATTTTATTCCTGTATTTGATTTCTAAAGAGATTTGTTTTTCATCCTCTGATTTCATGTTGCCCAGGATCTGCCAGGAGGAGATGACAGGAAGTTTCGACTACGTCTCCCAACTGTGCCATAAGACCCTCCCTGGACCCGGCACCACCCCCGATGCCCTTCTGCCTCCATCTGCGAGGCTGGAAGGTGGCCCTCCTACTCAAGCCAGAACAGCTTCCTGGGAATCATGCCTTCTCCCCCCTTTCTAGTAAGCAATGCTATCTTGTCCTGACACTTTCTAGGTGTCCAGGCTTCAATGAGGAACAAGCTGGCCTGATGGTGAAGCGTGTGGAGATCCAGAAGTGACCAGGGATTCCCTTCAACACTGTTCATCTAAACCTCTCTGTACTGAGAAGCACATGCCTGAAACCAAGACATTCTGATGGCTGATTTCCAGGGTGGCAGACGGTGGAGAGGGCTGCAGCTTGCAGGGTGCTGTGACTTGCTGCCAGAGAAGTGCAGCCCAAATCCACCAGGCTTAAACCACCCCACCCCACCCCACCCCACCCCCGTCCAGCCTGATATCACAGCGTGGCCAGAAGAAAAGGCACCCGCCCTGTTCTGGAGAGAAGATAGATTCTATGTCTTCCTGTGATTGTTCGCCTAGGTTGCCTTGCTGGTAGACTCTCGAGGGAACAACACTTGAGGTTGACCTCTGCTCTCTACATGTATGTACACACGTGCAGGAACACTCACACCTACATACATCCGCACAGGTACACACATACATAAAAATCTACCAGGAGCAGGCCAGTGTGTTTATTTCATGTGCAATTTCCAGCTACCCTGCTCCTCTTGGCACTTCACAGAGAGCTTGTTTTGTTGTCTGTTGTTGTTAGGTTTGCTTGTTTGCTTCCCTTGCTGGGGATTTGAACCCGTGCCTTGCTCATGCTGGCAAGTGCCTGCCCATTGAGCCATACCTGTAGCCTCTGTAGCTAAAAGAGTTTTTTCTGCATCATGTCCCTTAATGTTAACATGACTGGCTAGACAGATGGTGTTCCAGTGCCTTGATGGGGCTAGGGACATGTTCAGGGTCACAGCAGCAAAACCATGACACCCCACTGCCCTAGCAGTGCAGTCCCACCAACACGGATAGCCAGTGCAGGGGGATGAGACTCCCACATTCGCCTTTCTGCTTGGAGCTGCACCTAGACAGGATGTGTGAACATGGAAGAACCTGTTGGCTCACCTGAGTCTACCCCTTCACTCATCCATTCCACAAGCATGAATCCAGTTCTGACTGCCATGCATCTGGCCTGTTCAAGTTGCTAGAAAGACACTGTAGCCCTGTCTGGACGACTGAATGAATGGGTTGTCATTATGTAGGAGACAAGCCGTTTTAAATGACAGGTTCAGAAAACCTTCCCTGGTGGTTTTCTGATTTGTCTTTGTGGAAAAACAAAACAAAACAAAACTCCCAGCAGTGGTTTTTACAAGAAATATCCTTCTCCTGCAACCCTCTGACAAACATTTGTGTAGCATTAATCCTTTTCCAAGGCCTTCAAGAACCCACGGACTGTGGCCCTGTGACACCACATGCCCTTAGCCGGTATGTGTGGCAGGCATACCACGCTCCGTGGAAACCGTTCCTCTTATATAACCTCCCTCTAGAATCCAAGTCTTCATGCTTACGCAAATCATCAATTTCATTTTTGAGCATTGAGCTGCATGCTCTGTTTTCCTCTCTCTGCTCCCTTCCACCCTGTTTCTAAATCCAGACTGTGAATCCGTGTATGTAGGGTGATAGAATATATATGGTATAATTTTAAGTTGGCCGCTCAGTCTCATGCTTCCTGAAACCCAGGCCACCTGGAAATGTTAGGCAGGGTTTCAATAGCTCTAAGGGACCAGTGTCTAGTCTCTCCCTACTACTCTTCCTCCCTCACCCCTTCTTTCTTCTCTTTCCCCTCTTTCCCATGTCTCTTTCTACCCTCCCCCCCTCCTCCTTCTCTGCCTCTGCCCTGTTAGAAATTATAGTACAGGTTTTCAAAATCCATTCCGTAATTTCTGGCTAAACAAAGCTTAGAGGATTCTGAGGGAGGTTTGTTGACCTGTGCAATTGTTCCTCAGGGCTCCCAGGGCTCTCACTTAAACACGAGAAATATCTCCTCCAAGTCTTGAAGAGAACAAAAGCTGTAGGAAGAAGGCAGCTGACAATCTGACGCTCGGAGTAAGACAGCACCAATCCTAGCATACGTGGGTTGACAGGGGCAAAACTAGTAGGGAACTGGTCCCAGAGTTGTGAGCTCTCGAGTCTCTGGCCTTTGTCTTGGCCATCCTCCAACTCTGTTTGACCTTGAAGCTGTACCTGCAGGGCAAGGGAGGAGCCGGATGTTTCCCTAGGCAGTGCCAGACTCTTTGCCAGAGCAGAGCCCTGTTGCTATCCCGGGAGGCTCTATGTGGCCTCCTCATGCTGGAGTACCCGGCACGGTTGACCTGGACCTGAAAAAGGACCTGGGGAAGTTTTGGTTACCTGAGGGCAGTTCATAAGAAGTGAATGCCAGGTGGGGAAGTCTCCTAAATGACCCCTGACTTTGGAATATGAACACTCCTACCTCACCAACAATTACAGGTTGCAGGTTGAAATCCAGGGCTTGTCTGATCCTCAAGCTGTGATGGGGACTTCTCAGAGCGAACTTGCTCTCACACACAATTTCATTGAGAGCAAAATCTCTTTCCACCTGATCTTTCCTTCCTTCCTTCCTTCCTTCCTTCCTTCCTTCCTTCCTTCCTTCCTTCCTTCCTTCCTTCCTTCTTTCCTTCCTTCCTGGTTTGCCTTAAACTTTAATTCTCCTGCTCCAGCTTCCTGAGTACTGGAATTACAAACGTGCACCAAAACATCCAGCCACACATGACCTAAAAGCTCTGTCTAAGTCAGCCCAGAAAACCCTCAAGAGCTGGTTCCAGTACTGGATCAGGTAGGTGGTGTGAAGCCAGTTGAGTTAGCTGGAGGCCACCTAGGAGAAACAGGACTTTGACAGGCAGAGCCGGGCTCAATGAGATGTGTCCAGTGGCAGAAGTGCTTATGAAGATCCCCAGCACTGGGTTCCACAGACTTGAGGGCAGGAAAATCGAGGCCTGTCCACTCCACGCAGACAGGGTGTCTAGTCCAGGGTAGCAGTTAATCCAGAACATTCCCGTCCTACTGCTGTTGAAGATAGGTGGCCACTTTACTGGCCAGGTTTTTGTTTTCGTTTGAAGAGAAGGTAAAAACTAAATTTTTAACACATTGGCAATGACTTCAGTTATTTTTAAATACTGTGTGGGCCCAAACAGTATAAGCTACAAGAAATGTGTGCACACTCCACTTGGCTACCGGGAAGATTCTGCACAGGGCCATATGCGCTTCTGAGGGCGACTGAAACTTCATATTCCCAACTTTAATGTCCAGAATGACTTAATCAAGCCAGCCCATTCAAAGTAAGAGCCAAGTTCAACACTGTCTTCACCCTCCTCATATTTCAGACCACTGTCTTTTTCTCTTTTCTTTCTTTCTTGTTTATTTATGATGCATTCTTATTTTTGAGGCACAGTCTCACTCTTTAGCCCAAGCTGGCCTTGAACTCTAAATAGTTTCCTGGTTCAGTCCTCCATTAAGTAGGCACCTTAGCCATTTGTCCCAGGGTTTGAGACTTACCATCCCCACAAGTGCTGAGACTGTAGATTCAAGCACCATATCCAACCTCAGGCCCTGATCTTTACCCTGAAGACAAATTCCATTATTTCTTTCTCTTTGTTCTACACCAGCTCAAAAATGTTGCAAAGCTACCCCAAGTCAGTGTCTCAGCAGAGGCAACATGTGGCTCCAGGGAAAACTTTGACACCTGGCCACTTAGACAGGGATGTTCCAGGTAGATTCCAAGATGCTAATGTTTTAAACATATACAGACACCCTTGGATGAACTTCTTAATGTCTCTGATTCTTTCCTTTAGTTCACTATGGAAAACTGTCATAGTGAGATAAAGGCCCAAAGTGCCTGGCCATTTCTCAAACATCTCACACTCCAGCATCCTCCTCTGCCCAGTCGCTCGAGCAGGTCTACAGCCTTCTCCTTGGGCACCACTCTCTCAGTGGGACTGAGCAGTCATCAACCAAAGTGCCAAGTGAATTCCCAGATGTGTTTGCCCTCCACCCCCTCCCAGGCACTTAACACCCTCTAACTGAACCTTAGATTCCCCCAGGGACACGGAACTGAGTGGAACATGTAGGTCATTTTATTTCGTTGAGTGATATGGATGCATAGCACCCAAACAAGGAATATTTCAACATGAATGCCGTAGTACCAAGTCACACATTGTTGATTCATTCATCTTTTCTTCTTTAATGTTCAGCATTCTGTAACTGATGATCCCAGAGGCCCCGTCCAGGACTCTCCTGCGGAATACTACTGAGTGTTCAGCATTGAGGCTCTCTCTCCTCTGCTGGTGCTGACTTGGAAGCATAAAAGGAAATATTTGAAAGCGCAGAGTGAGTTTTAAAAGCAGCAGGACTGGACAGACAACTTTCCCGAGTGAGAAGACATCTTTCTCTGTACTGGGTGCCCCTCAGCTATTGTGACCAGAGAATCAGGGCTACATAGGAACTTAGTACTAAAAAGTGCATGGTGGGAGTTAGAGAAGCAATAGATTGAATGATATAAGCGAGACCTTTCTTTCTTTCTTTCTTTCTTTCTTTCTTTCTTTCTTTCTTTCTTTCTTTCTTTCATTTCGGGTTTTCAAGACAATGTTTCTCTGTAGCTTTGGAGCCTGTCCTGGAACTCATTCTATAGACCAGATAGACCAGGCTGGCCTCGAACTCACAGAGATCCACCTGCCTCTGCCTCCTGAGTGCTGGGATTAAAGACGTGTGCCACCACTGTTCAGCTAAGTGAGCTTTTTCTTCTCTCACATTCCCTTCTGTGACCTTCACGTGTTTGTTCAGTTGTTTTGTGGCGAGGTCTTGCTTTGTAGCTACGAATGGCTCCTAAATTGCAATCCTCCTGCTCCTGTTTTCAGAGTGCTGGAAATTATAGGAGTGTGCTACCATGCCTGGTTGATTATTTGATTAGTAATTTTTATTTTATTTTATTGCAGCATTGGGAATCAAACCCAGAGCCCTGCACATACTATGCAAGCTCTCTATCACCAAGTAACATCTCCAGCCCTTGGTTATTTGGGGGTATTTGTTTATTTATTATTGTTTTGCCATGCTAGGAACTGGACCCAGAGCAATTCACAAGCTGGGTAAACCCACAACAGCTAAGTTACACCCCCAGTCCAGCCATTTTATTTATTTATTTATTTATTTATTTATTTATCTATCTATTTATTTATTTTTGAGGCAGGCTTTCTGTGTGTAACAGTCTTTGGTTATCTTGGAACTCTCTTTGTAGACCAGGCTGACCTTGAACTCACAGAGATCTGCCTGTCTCTGCCTCCCGAGTGCTGGGATTAAAGTGTACTCCACCACTGCCCAGACTCAGTCATTTAACTTTAAAACTACTTTTAACAAATGAAACTGAAGATGCAAACAATGCTTTTATGAGAATTTACAGTGTTGTCCAAGAGCATAAAATATGCCTCGCCACCCACTCATTAAGTTCCCTAGGTTGTTTAGAATCAGCTGTTCTTCAAAAACACAGATTTGCATAAATATTAGACAAAGAACAAAGAGAGCTTGTAAGATGCTACAGAGACCTGCTCTTAGTTTATACTTTTGTTTTATTTTTGAGACAAGGTCTCTCTTTCATGTAGCTCTGATGGTCCTGGAACTTGCTAGGTAGAACAGGCTGGTCTCAAACTCCCAGAGATCCACCTGCTTCTTCCTCTGAGCACTGGGATTAAAGGTGTATGCTACTACTCCTAGCTTATACTTTTCTTTCTAACCTTCCCCACCCCAGGGCAGAGTTTTGTCCATAAAAGAAGAATCAAGTAAATCACCGAGTGTACAGAATTGCACAATAGAAAAGTTCAGCAAGTGTTTAAGGGCCTGATGACTGAGATGGCAGGCAACAGGAAAGCCGAAAGGCTGCCTGCAGACTGAACTCACTGTCTTCACCAGGCTTTGCACAGAGGTTGTAGCATATTCTTCCCTGGGCTCAAGCGTCCTGTATTGTATTGGAGCTCCTTCTGAAAAATTCTCTCTAGAGTGAACTTTCATCCTTGCAACCAACTCACCTTCCTGTTCCAACAGTTTCCTCTGAGACTGAAACATTCCATCCTGCAGGAAAACAGATTACGATGGGAAGTAAATGACTCAAAATAGTTTCAGGAAGCCCCTAAAACTGATCAGATTCACTAGGCCCCTCCTCCAAGAGGATATCAACAGGAAAGACTGATCAGCCTCATTCCCAGATTAGCTGAGCTGCAAAGAAGACTCTTAGATGAACTGAAGTGCTTGGAAGAAGCTCAGTCCATGCTTGGAAGAAGCAGGGATGGCACAAACAGCCTAAGAGAAGTAGAGCCACCTGAACTGTGTAGAGGAAATAGACAGGTAAAGCTGCCAGAGGCTGCAGGATAATGCTCGCTTAGCCTGTAAAGATTTGTCCCTTGTATTGGTTTAAAAAAATGCTGATTGGCCAGTAGCCAGGCAGGAAGTATAGGGGGAACAGACTAGGAGAATTCTAGAAGAGGAAAGGCTCTGTCTGCAATCACCACCCAGACATAGAGGAAGCAAGATGAAAATGCTGCACTGAGAAAAGGTATCAAGCCAGATGGCTAAACATAGATAAGAATTATGGGTTAATTTAAGCCATAAGAGCTAGTTAGTAATACGCCTGAGCTAATAGACCAAACAGCTTATAATTAATATAAGCCCCTGTGTGTTTCTTTGGGACTGACTGGTTGCGGGACCAGGTGGTATAGAAACCTCTGACTACAGCCAGAAGAGGCTCAGACCAGTTTAGCTATCAGAAGAGACACTCCCCAACCTGTTGAGCTATATCGGCAGGTATGTTCCAGGTTTCTAGCTTTCATGAGCTGGGGACAGCTTTTGTGTTACAGCCATATTTGAGTTACTTCTGCTCCTGTAAGTAACCCCTCACCCATATCCTGTAACTAAACCCAATAAAACCTACTGGTTCACCAAATTAGATATTGATACAATCATTACTGTTGTAGGCTCCTTTTCTGGGGTGAGTAGATGTGCGAGCGTGCATGCGTGTATGTGTGTGTGTGTGTGCATGTGTGTGTGTGTGTGTGTGAGCGTGTGTGTTGTTTTTCCCCAGGTAAAGTTTGTAATACACACACACTCTACATCAAGGACTATTTAACTCTCCTACTTCCTTAAAATGTTGATAAATTACACCCTTGACTCCATTCCTGGCTTCTTCTCTTCTCCCAAGAAAGCAATCATTTTGGCAACTTCCCTTTCAGTAATTCAGGAAGAAGGATATACACAGTGAATTCCACTCAAGTTTTCTTCTCTTGTGATACTGAGGAATGACCTTAGGGTGTCTTAAGTGTTCAGCAAGTGCTCTACCACTTAGCTGTGTCTCCAGCCCAAGCTTTCTTCTAAATGTCTGAGCAGAAGCCAGCCACATGTTGCAACCTGTGACTTATTCTGCTGAAGATATAATAAGCTCAATGACACCTGGAACCACAGGAATTTTCCTTCATCTATTCTTAGTAGCAGTCCATCAGTCAGGACTCCTTTATTTACACAGCTTGTGTTTTCCTGACCCCCTGTCCTTTGTCCAGCTCCCTCAATGGTGGAGCCATTAGAACATGTTGATGTAACTTTGTCCCATCACACATAGTTCCTGATGCTGGAGCCCTGAAGTCTGACCTTCTGATATAACAGGGCTTGGCACTGGCTGGATCCATTCTCACCATGTGGACAGGGCAGTCTGCAAAAGGATCCTCCTGGGAAAGTCAGCTCCAAATTTCATTTTGTTTCCTAAGATCATTTCTGGAAGTTGATTTGATTAGAGAAACAATCTTACATTGAAAGCATAAGTGACTTCCCAAGAGGCTACACCTCAGGGATTCTCTTTTCAGGGCCCACAGTGATATTCTGTGGAGAGGGAGCTACTGAAGTATAGGTGCTGATTAAATTAGAGTGGATGCTTACCTATCCCAAATGGGATATTGCTAGAATACTTTTCCCTATTAGGGATTACTGTTATCAAAAGATCTCAGAAGAGGCAAGAAACCAGTGTGAGAACTCCAGTTTGAGGCTAGTGGTAGAAGATTGTCTTAATTAAGATTATTATTGCTGTGAAGAGAATCCATGACCACAGTAACTTTTATAAAGGAAAACATTTAATTGGGACTGGGTTACAGTTCAGAGGTGTAGTCCATTATCACCATAGTGGGACATGGTGGCATGCAGACAGACATGGGACTGGAGAAGTAGCTGAAAGTTCTACATCTTATCCACAGGCAACAAGAAGTGAACTGAGTACCACACTGGGAGTATCTTGAGAATATGAGACATCGAAGTCAACCCCTACAGTGACACGCTTCCTCCAACAAGGCCATACCTCCTAATAGTGCCACTCCCTATAGGTCAAGCATTCAAACACATGAGTTCATAGGGACCATACCTATTCAAACCACCACAAATATGGTGGACCAAGAAATTAATTTTGGAAAAACGGAACTTATTCATTGATTTGACAAATACATATTGGGTATTGACTATAATCAGTGAATAAAATTAGACTACTGCTCAACCAAAGCAGCACGGGTTATTAGGGGTACAAGTTATGGGGACGCAAGAACCATCCAGGGAAAAATGAAAATTGCTTGTCAATAGGGATTTTATGTGTAGGTCAAGCTTGAATCTTTTGTCAATGAAATTCCAGTATCCAAGTTTTGAAAATTAATTTATTCTTTGACAAGCATATAATACATTCTGGTCATATGCCTTCACCCTCTCTTACCTTTTGCTAATGCCCAGCAAGATCCCACTTTCCTCCTACCAAGTCCCCACCCCACTTTCTCTTTCTGTTTTGCTCTTTTCACCTCATGACCCTACTGGGTTTAACCAGGGCCACTTGTGTGTTGTCATCCACTGAGAAATGAGTAATCCCACTCATCAGTGGCTGCATCATTGAAGACAATGCCTTTGCTCCCCCAGCATCTCTTAAGATCATTTTAGCTCCCATAGTCAAACAGGGCTCCATGACCCCCCCCCCCGCATCTATGGCTTAATATTTACTGGTTTAGTTTTAGGAGCTCTATGCAGGCAGCCACAGTTGTGAGTTCATGAGTATCACAACATGCCGTGTCCTTAAGACAGCGTTTCATAGTCTTCATCTACATCACTTAACATTTACATTCTTTCTGTCCTCCTTTTGTGATATCCCCTAAACCTTGGTGGGGTGATTTGACTGTCTTTAGTGTTTAACACACAGTAGACAATAATTCTCAGCACCTAGATCAGCCATGAATTTCTGCATTAACTGCCATTCTCTTCAAAGAAAAGATTTTCTTTTTGATCAAGGGACTTGTAAACATAACTATCCAAGAGACGTTTTGAAAACATGTCTAAATAGCAAGGCAAAATTATTAAGGTGGCCCAGTGACTATAACTTCCCCAGTCAGGCACCTTTGTCCCAGTACGAGGCATGAGTTCTCTTCTGAAGAGCAGGTGTCAGATCAAAAACAATCAGTGTGTTTCCCCCATGACAGTCATCCTTCTATTGAACCAATAACTATCTCTTGCTGGTCCAATACCTAGCTGTCTGCTGTTTGTTTTTTTTATTTTTGCTGCAGGGTTTCACTGCGTAGCTTTCACTGGCCTTGAACTCAAAGACTTCTGCTTGTCTCTGCCTTCTACATACGAAACTTAAAGTATGTGCCACTACAGCTGGCTCCAACACCTAACTTTTGAGACCAAGGTCTACAAAACTGACCTGGACCCTGAAAGACTGGAGACTGAATGTGAGTTGAATTCTACGAGAAATTATCACAAGGAAACACTAACTAAAGCAGGACTAGAAAAAGATAAAGTAACGCCATGTTTAGGCTTACCATTGCTGTAATGAAACATCATGGCCGAAAGAAAGTTGGGGAGGAAAGGGTTTGTTTGGCTCACA
The DNA here is from genome assembly GCF_950005125.1 of Chionomys nivalis. Taxonomy (NCBI): domain Eukaryota; kingdom Metazoa; phylum Chordata; class Mammalia; order Rodentia; family Cricetidae; genus Chionomys; species Chionomys nivalis. Next base: position 49,527,336 of record NC_080100.1, read on the forward strand.
CTTCTATATCACTGCTCATCAGTGAAGCAAGTGAGGACAGGAACTGAAGCAGGGCTGGAATCTGGAGGCAGGAGCTGACGCAGGGGCCATGGTCGGTGCTGCTTACTGACTCGCTCATCAGGACTTGCTCAGCCTGCTGTCTTACAGCACTGAGGACTACTAGTCCAAGGATGGCCCCGCCCACAATGGGCTGAGTCCTCCTCCATTGATCACTAATTGAGAAAATACCTTACAGCCAGATCATATCATATCATTTTCTTAATTGGAGCTCCCTCTTTTCAGATAACATTGGTTTGTGTCAAGTTGAAATGCAGCTAGTCAGCCAGCACATCCCAAAAATAGAATAAAGCAAAATTTAAAAGTATTATTTGTAAATTTGTTTACAAATAAATTAGTGTAAAAATTAGGAGTAAAATCCCAAGGAGCTTGGCTCTTCTGGGCCGAGGGGAGATGTTGAACAATACTGCGAATGAATCGCTTATGAACAGGAACCAGCTTCCCAAAATTTCATCTACGGTTTTGCTGCTTGTTAAAAAGGACCTCCCACCCGTGCTCAGAATGCTTTTTGAAGGAGCACCTCCCACAGTTTCAGTGAAGTACAGTTTGAGGCCGCAAGTTTATACTGATTAACAGATTTCTGAGAATACATAAATGCTAAAAAGTTCAGAATGCAATTCACCACTGCATGTTTAAGAGAGGATGGGGAGGAGGAAGAAAGGGAAAGAGAGAGATAGACAGCGAGGGGAGATATATATATATATATATATATATATATATATATATATATATATATAGAGAGAGAGAGAGAGAGAGAGAGAGAGAGAGAGAGTCTCAATCTAGGGATCAAAGCTAGAGCCCCGAGTGCTCTAAGCACAGGCTGCACTGTTGGCTCCAATTCACAATATTATAGTTTGCTATTAATTTACTAATTTTATTTTGCTTAATTTTCTCCCCCCATCTCCCACTCTTTCAAGGGTTTGCAGAGCTCGCTCTCAGAGTGCAAACAGTTTACCTTTATTTAAAATACCCTACACACAATGAGACAGCATTAGCACTCTGAGTGGGAAGCGGGGATATCTGAATAGACGAGGAGGTTTCCAATGACTGGACCTGGCTGGGTTTCCTCTGGTAACTGGTGCGCCTCCCACCCTCACTCCGCCTTGGGGAGTGTCAGCGGGGTTTGTTCTTCCGCCACCCTTGCTCTGGCTGTGTGCTATTTCTCATGTTAAATTCTCACGAAAAAGATAGAATGTATAAGGAGTAAAATAAAAACTCTAACCTTCCTCTAATATCCTTGAAATGCAGATATCTGAGCAAAACTGAAAACAGTCTTCTCAAGCCAGCTGGTTTTACTGACGTGCCTAGAAAATAGTAGAAACCAAACGACAATCTTGATGAGTAGTAGGCAGACTCTTCCTGTAGAAAAGACACTTCCTGCTGATGCTGTTGCGTGTCAAGACACAGCGAGATCTCTACTATGGTTACAAAACTTTATTGAACACCTACTATGTGCTGGGTGAAGTTCATGAAAGTTCTCACTTTTCAGTCTTTGAAAGTCTGCAGGAAAAGCAGGGCTTGGTGGCTCACACATCTAACCAAGGGTTTGGAAGGCAGAGGCAAGGAAATTGTTGGGAATTTGAAGCCTGGGCTACAGTGTGACACTCTCTCTCAAAACAAAGCTAAGACATCTCCAGATGAATATCCCAGCTTTGGAAGTCTATCCTTGGAAGATCAGAAGGATTGTTGTAGTAGTAATGGCTTCTTTGCTGCTGTGTTAGGTTCTTGGAGGCTCCTCTTTTAATTCCTTATTATAGGAAATAAAAGCAAAGGAGGCTACCAAAGGTATTAACCTTTATTTTTCCTGGTCGAAGGGAACGATGAAAACACAAACCACAACTAAGGTGGCATTTGCTAAAGGCTCAGACAAAGAATCCCAATGAAAGTATTTGGTACAGGAATTCACAGTAGGAAACAAAGTAGAACAGATTGGAAAGAGGAAAAGCAACACAGGTTCGGCTATTGGAGCTGTCCATCCCTACCACAGCCAGAATTTGAAACAAAATAGTAGTCCACACAGGACCACATTCACAAAGACGTGTGTCAATGGGCCCAACCACTAAGAGATGATCCTGAGGAATGTGACATGATGGAGGTCTGCAATCGAAGTGACTGAAAATGTTTGCATTGATGGCATCTTCAATCCAGAGGAAACAGTTGACGGGAGAGCTGGGTGGACCTGGATGACTCTGGTTTGGTCTAAGGAGTGTGAAGTGAGGCTTGTATTTATGCCTGACAGAAGGCAGTCACTGATGCTGTAGGCCTTTATGGCTGGGATGTGCCCTGTCTCACCATTGGCTTTCACAAACAGCCCCAGGCTGACTAGATCCACATGTGAAGTTAACCCTTAAACAGCCACCATGAAGTAGTAGCCTGTTAGCTATAAAAATCCCCAGGGAAGGCTTTGCAATGAAAGGGACTTTGTTACAGTGGGCCCAGTTCTGCTTCGACAATAGACCAGGCAGCCATGCAATCTATCTCCCACCCTGTCGTTAGTGAAAAGCTAATCCTTTGCTGAGTTGAAGAGGGTGTTCAGGACTCACTAGCCAATCCCCCAAATGGAGGCATTGATCATCAGGAATGGGCCCAGCAGTCCCTTAAGGAATAGCTGAGCTTGGGGTATAAGCCACAACTTCAAAGAACAGTAAGCACCCTCCCTACAAAGGTAAGTGTGACTTCATATTTCTATTGCCACTATGTCACTGTTGTCTAATGCAATGGGGTTTCATTTTTAAATAATATGGATTTGTCTTATTGAGGAAATAAAACACGTTTGTATCAAAAAATGGTAAATCAGGAAACAATGACATAATTTCTATTTTAAAGACAGTTACAAAATGCCTGTTCCTTTTTTATTTACAATTTAAGCTTTTATTGAAAATAGATTTTTTATATGCTATATTCTGATCAGGGTTAATACAGATAGACAACTAAAAAGCAAGCAAAATCATAATAAGACAAAACAAACAAACAAACTGGAAAAAAAAAAGGGCCAAGGGAAAGCACAAGATGCTGTTTTAAAAACCAAGTCAAACATAGAGGAAACTATTGAATGCCTATACACATTAATTACTTTTCTCTTTGTTGTGATAAAATTCCAACAAAAACAACTTAAGGAAGGAAGGACTTGCTTTGCACAACCTTGCCAGTTGAGGGTGCACAGTCCACCATGAAGGCAGGGGCATGAGGCGGTTGGCCCCATTGCTTCACTTCCACAAGAAGTGAAGAGAGAGGGCTGCTGGTACCTACACCTCCTCTTATTTCCTCTTTTCTGTAGCACGGGGCCCCAGTCCAGGGAATGGCACCACCCACATTCAGGGTGGATCTTTCCTCCTTAGTTAAATGTCTCCTAGTCAAAACACCTTCACAGAACATGTGTAGAAGTATGTGTCAGGACTAAAGTTATGTTTTAAATTTAAATTACTATGCCTAAGAGGTCTATAAAACAAAATTGCCTCTAACCTGTAAGCCTCACTTGTGCAAGGACAGAAAATTTCCTGAAATGCTGGGGGCTGTTCATGTAACAAGCTGTGTTTTCACTTCTATAAACAAGGCTGGTTGACCCAAAGTCACAGGATGTGCTTGATCATACATAGGCAGGAAGTATGTCAGGATGCATGCTTGCCCCTGATTGGACAAAGGCAGGAAGTCCATAGCCTTGTGGGTTTTACATTTTTAAGCTCCTTACTAACATAATTTAGAACCATTCTCTGGGAATCCTGGGTATAGACCTAGTCAGTGTCCATCATCCTGGCCAGTATTTTATAAAGCTTGCTCCAAATTTGTTTCAAAATTTATGGTAGTGGTCTTATTCTTGCCTGATGGGTTTAACATATGTCTCCTAGGTGATTCCAAATTCAATCAAATTGTAATGAAGATTACCCTGTGTCAGTGCAGCCTGGTGTGGGAGGTCCTTCTGTCTGTGTGTTACTTGTATTGGTTAATGAATAAAGAACTGCTTTGAGCCTATGGCAGGGAAGACAGAACTAGGCAGGGAAGCTAGGCTGTTTGCTGGGAGAAAGAAGGGCGGAATCAGAGAGACACCATGAGGCCTTGCCAGAGACAGACACTGGAACTTTAGCCAGTAAGCCATAGCCACATGGCCAAACACAGATGGGTTAAATTAATACATAAGAGTTAGCCAATAAGAAGCTAGAGCTAATGGGCCAAGCAGTGATTTAATTAACATAGTTTTTGTATGATTATTTCGGGTCTAAGCTTGCCGGGTGGCCAGGAACCAACAAGTGACCTTCTTCCAATAGCAGCCTGAATACAACTGCTTGTTTGCTTCAGTTTTTTGTTTGTTTGTTTGTTTGTTTTTAATTTGAGAGGATCAGGATGGTGCTCAATGGCACTTACCTAGGAGGTTGAGTTCAAACCACATTATCTAAGAGAGAAATAGATAAACAGAGAGAGGGGAGAGAGAGGGGGTGGAATAGAAAAAGTAGGGGATGAGGAGAGCAAGACAAGCTATGTGAGCAAGCAAACAAGCAACTAAAGAAAATACAAGCTAGGAGTAGTGATTCATACTTGCAATTCCAGCACTTGAGAGGCTGAGGCAGAAGGATTGTCATGTGTTTGAAGGCAGCTTGTCATGCAAAGTCTTTTCTTGACTCAAGAAAAGAAAGAAGAAAATAAAATGCGATATATTTGATGTTCCCTGTCTACCTTTGCATTTTCTACCTTTCTCCCTAACTTCTCAGGGTAATTTTCACTCTGAAATTGTGTATTCTTTCTGTTTGTTCTTTATACTTTTACTATGTACCTAATCTCAATTTATAGTGTGTAATATTACTGTGTGTGTTTATAATTGCACACAAATGATGCCACAGTGTATTTATCAATGCTGTATACCACAATGTATTTATCTACTCTGCCACAGCTGGACACTGCTTTTTCCAGTTTTCCCATGGGAAGAATATTCTTGCATGTGTGCCTTTGTATGTGGCTGTTTCACAGGAGGCCCTAGTAAATGTGGGATTATTTAACATCTGAAATACACATTTTTACCTTAGAGATGGCCAACCCAAAATACTAGCTCTAAGTGTTCCTTCCCCAGCATTCCTGACTCCTCACACTTGTTAAATATTAACCTAGTGGGCGTGTTGATTTGTATCCCTTGGTAACTGTTGTCACACTAGTTGGTTGTGTGAACCTATAAGAGTGCAGCCTAAAAATCAGGTGGACTAAAGTCTCAAACAGTAGCCAACTTTACTTAGCGTATCAGACAAGTTGTATCCTGAGGGTATTCTGAGGGTTAAGCAAGGACTTGGGCAACAGGAGTTTAGGTTCTATACAGTCACTGTCCTGGGTACAAACTGTACTAGGAACATTTTTGAATAACAAAGGTAAGATTATGGGTAATCTGGAGCAAACCCTCTGCTGTTCACAGACACCTGGGAGGGGCAGGGAGACACATTCCAGGAACAAGCCAAGTTAGGGCAGGGAAGCACATTCCAGGAACAACCCATGTTGTGGGGAAGCGAGGTGACAAGACTTTTGCCTTGGTCTTTTGGAGTTTTCTCACAAAATCTCAGACTTCATTCATGGGTCCTGTTCCCATGGTAACTAAAGAAGCTTCTTCCAACATATACAAGTTCTCATCAATCAGCTAGAAATCTGTTCCCCATCAGTTAACGAAGGTAGTCTATAGTGGGGCAAGGGGTGGGGGATTGAGAGTCAGGCTGGGGAAATTAAAGCCAAGGCCACCTGCTCCTCCCAAAGCCTGAGCAATTTAAAATAACTTTGCATTACAGTCAACAGGAAGGTACAGATGGCTTGGAAAGTTTGCTTCAGAACTTTATAGATATGTGGAGGCGCACCTCCTAGGCGCCTATCAGATGACACTCCACTCACACACAGAAAAGACAACACCAATCTTGAAGGATTAGCCTTGAAATGATAATGGAAACTCGAGCCTGAACCCAGAGAGGAATGGGGCTCCTAGTTCTTTGTAAAGACAGTTAAATGGTGGCTGAGGGGTGGGGTTGGGGGGACGACAATCTGTGTTTGGCGGAAGTGAATGAGTTGAACCTTAAAGTCCACATTGTCAGTCTATGAAGTAAGAGATAGGCTTCTGTGCTGGGGAAAGCAAGCCTAGCCTAGGGGAACTCAGCTTCACCATTTATTTCCTTTGAGACTCAGAGGATAGAAAGTAGCAGTTATTTCTAGAAGGGGAAAGGGTCCATGTAAGAATTTAATACATTCCATTTTGCAACAAAATAACTGAGTAGCTACCACACTCCCAGAAGTACTAGGCTCAGCAGTGAAGAACTAGGCCAAGTCACAGCTGTCTAGAAGTTTCTATTCATACCTACCTGACAGGGAAGACAGCAGGACCACAAAGGTGATTTCCCAGCTGAGGCTTATCCACTGCACTGGAGATGTGCTGACCTCTTCAGTTCCCCAAATGCGGGAAATTGCATAATTTGTGGTGGCGGGGGACTGCATTTGTGCTCTCTCCTGGAGGAACAAGTTCTCATTCTAGGGGCTAAGGATGTTTCTAGCATGCACTAAGTCCAGAATTTGATCCCCACACGTCAGCATTAATGAGTGCGCTATCCCAGGCTTGTACTTGCAGTGGTTAGAAGGTGGGGGCAAGAGGACCAGAAGTTCAAGATCATTCTTAGCTATATGGAATAGGAGGCTAGTCTGCAATCATAAGACCCTGTTTGAATAACAAAATAAGATAAAAACAAAGAAGGTCATGTTCTAAAGGAAGATGTCGAAGAATCAGCAGATAATCCAACATACACTGAACGATGAACGCTAGTGGGGAAACTGACTCAGAGTAATGGAGATGAACAATAATAAAGGGGTGGGGCCGGTGACCCATGCTGCTCTCTCCGCTTGTTCATTCGCAGGCTGCCCTGGGAATTAGATTCTCAGAGTACAGGGCTCTAACTTTCTTAAACCATGAAATGGGGGGAATCATCGTCAGGTTGTGGATGGTTTTATTTGATTCACTCAAATTCAAGCTTAGACTGTCTTTCCAACTTTGACTCGCTTGCAGCTTTACCCTCGAAGCACAACAGGGAGGGCGTAGGATTGAAAGACTGCTGGAAATGTCACTGACTTAACATTTACGGAAATGGTGAAAGCTGTCCAAAATGATAGGCTTTAGTGAAGGGGGAAGGATTTCATCAAAAGCCATAGTGTAAATGTAGACAAACAACAAAAGCCACAGTGTATATACAGACACATAGTACACATGGACAAACATTGTATATAATAGGAGAGGCAGAGACCCCCAGAAGCCAGAACTGTAATTAGGCACTGTTCTTGCTCTGAAGCTGTGCCTAAGTTTCCCCGTGTGTAACACAATGCTGAGGGGAATCCAGCTCTCCCACTTTCTTTCTCCCACTATTCCACCTCCTACTTTTGTTTTGCAGAGCAGAAATACCAGCTGTTTCCTTCATTTCCGATTCTGTTTTCTTTTAATCTGATGTTGAGCTGTAACCACTTCCATTTTTAGATACAGAGTTCTCCATTACCGTAAAGTTTAGCTCTGGTTTCTTCTTACAATCCTTCTTTTTCTGTAATGGAAGACAAATTAGAAAACTTTGACAACACCACGTCTCCCCATCTTTTGAAAAAACCTTGATTATCTTTCAAAGTTTTTTTTTTTTGTGCCTCATGCTTAAAAGAAACAATAAGCCACTGTTTTGGATAGACTTGTTCAAATGATCAATAGTGCTATCTCATTAGAAAGTCAAATAATTTTCTAAAGGTTTTGTTTATGTTTATCTTATGCCTATGGGTGTTTTGCCTGCATGTATGTCTGTACACAACATGTGTGTAGTTCCTGTAGAGGTCAGAAGGGGGCAGCAGATCTCTTGGCACTAGAGCTACAGAAAGTTAGCTATAATGTGGGTGCTGGGAACTGAACCTGCATCCTCTGTAAGACAAGTGTCCTTAACTGCTCAGCCATCTCTCCAGCCCTTAAACCATTTTTAAAGGGAACAGATGTTAACGTTGTATGTTAAAATTCTGACATGAGCATACTTTTGTCTCTTTATGTGGTTATTTTTTGAGTTGCGGGTTTTCCTAGGCTGAAGAAGGATGGAGAGTCTGATAACCAGATCCTATGCAGGAAAAAAACCAAAAGGCCAGCCCTGTTGTTAGGAGACTAAGGGGGGCATTATAAGTACAAGGGGTGCCTGAGGAGGACGAGGCTAGACTGAACTACTAGACAGAACAATGAGACCCTGTCTCAGAGCAGAAAATCAAAAAGGGGGCTGGGATATAGCCCTGTGGTAGGGGCTTCCTTGCTTAAGGGAGGCCTTAGTTTCAAACTGTAGTACCATAATTTTTTTTTTAATTTCCAAGCATTTTCATTTAACATTTCAACTTTTTAACAGAAGAGTTGTGTGTAAATTTAATTTGAAACACAATATTAACAAAAATTCCAGCTCCCTCACAATACCAATATTTTTTTTTCAAAAATTGGTTATTAGAGTTGGCTATAGTGGCACATACCTATAATCCCAGCCTTTGGGAGGCTGAGGCAGGAAGATCAAAAGTCAATCCTGACCTGAGCTACATAGGAAGGTCATGTCTCAAATACTAATCATAATTGAGAGGTAAAAATTAATAAGAAAAGGGCAGCTCTGCTGGCGCAAGAAATCCAGTTAGGTGAAATCAAACCAATTCAAAATGCCCATCACTTTACTAAGAATGATGCTCTTGGGTGGCTGGGCATATGGCGGGGAGACAGGACAGCAGGGAGCCCAAGCAGACCCAAAAACCACGTGTTTCTCCTCTGGAGTTCACTTAGATGCCCTGTGGGAGTGGCCCTGATTCCCCTGACCCTGGGGTTGGGGGAACAGGTGTCAGGACTTGGCATGCTGGGATTTGGAGTCCAGACCAATACAGCTCCCAGGTCTGGGGGCTGGGATGGATGCCAGAGGCTGGAGGCTATGCTCCCAACTTAACAATAATTATAATAGTGATGATGATAATGGTTTGCAGTTCTTCAATGTCATTTTTAATACTGCAGCAAAGAAAGAACTCTCTTGCCTTACAAAAAGTGTCTGGGAGCCTAGTGGGTACAGACACTTGCTGCCAAGCCTGACAATCTGAGTGCTACCTCCCAGTTCCCAAATGATGCTAGCAGAAAACCAATGTCACCAAACTGCCCTCTGACCTCCACACCTGCACCATGCACACAAGTGCCATGTGCACATATATACATGCTAAATAAACACGTGTTTGTAGAAAAGGAAACCCAAAGCAAAACAACAGCCAAGAAACATTTTCTCCCCACCCCCATGGTCTAGCCTAGTGGTTTTTGTTTGTTTTTGCTGTTCTCACAATTAAAGAAGAAGAAAACAGACATGCTGACATGCATTATCTGACTCTAAGGTTGAAGTCAGACCTGAAAACAATAATCCAACATTCTGCAGGTGAGCTTCTTTCCTGATGGGTTTGTGTGGCGGTCTGTGAGATGGCAGAGTGCACACACATGACAGAGATTGACTTCAGACACTTGAAGAAAGGAGCCCGGCCTTAGGACTGCTTCTTAGCATTCAGTTCTCAGAGTGGCATCAGCTGTCACAGCCGCAGATCCTCAAGGGAGCTCATCAGGCAGCAGTCAGTGAACCTAGAACTGTAATCTCTCTTATATCTTGGTGTTCATATTCTACCAGCAGCGGATTTTGCTCTATCCAGCCTACCTATGCATTGTTGCTGGTTTGGTTTTTTTTCTCTTTTACTTTTTAGGGGCCTGCCAACCAACTCCCAAATAAATACAGAGTCTTATTCTTACATATGAATGCCCAGCCTTAGCTTGGCTTGTTTCTAGCCAGATTTTTTAAAATTAAATTATCTTGTCTATCTTTTGCCTCTAGGCTTTTACCTTTCTATATACCTTTTTAAAACTTCTTTTTAAAATTATTTTTATTGAGCTATACACTTTTCTCTGCTCCCCTCCCTTTCTTCCCATCCCCTTTTACCTTCTCCTGTGACTTCCATGTTCCCAATTTACTCAGGAGAGCTTGTCTTTTTTCTTTCCTATGTAGATCCCTGTTTGTCTCTTTGAGGGTTCTCTTTGTTGTCTAGGTTGTCTGGGGTTATGGGCTGTTGGTTGGTCTTTTCTTTTATTTATGTCTAGAAGCCACTTATGAGTGAGTACATATTATATTTGTCTCCCTAGGTCTGAATTACCTCACTCGATGTTTTGTTTTGTTTTTTTTCTAGATCCATCCATTGGTCTACAAATTTCAAGATTTTTTTTTTAACCACTGTGTAGTACTCATTTCTTTCCTTCTTACTCCATGGCTTACTGTGTAGCTGAGTGGCTTTTTTCTCCTTGGATATCTCTTCTTCTATCTCTTTTTTATTCTCTCTGCCTGGTAGCCCCTGCCTATCCTTTCTCCTACCTAGCCATCGACTGTTCAGCTCTTTATTAGATCAGGCATTTTAGACCAACAAAGTAACAGAGTTTTACAGAGTTAAACAAATGCAACATAAAAGAATGCAACATTTTTGCACCATTAAACAAATGTTTCACAGCATAAATGAATCCTTAACTAATATTCCACAACACCTGGGAGCATGTGTGATTGTTCTCTGAGTGCTGAGGTTCTTGGACCTGTCTGTAGGAAAGCAGCCCCCAGCTTGCTTACCGAGCTGGACTTCACAAAAGCCCCTCTTTCTTAACCCTGCTGTAGCCCTCCTTCCAACACCAGCATCTCCACCTTGCTTGCTCTAATATATTTTATAACCTGCTCCAGAATTCACCAATTGTCAACTCCAGAACATTCTGCCATTTCATGCTCAATACCAAGAAGTACTGGGTGGTTGTGGTGGCCCTCATATGCAGTCCCCACACTTGGGAGGTTGAGGCTGTGGGATCAGGAGTCGGAGGGCTTAGGGTCAGGGCAAGATCCTATCTCAAAAATAACAAATAACAAAACCACCCTGGCAAGTCTTTATGAGCTCTCAAAGGTTCTTGAATGGTCATACTCAGTGTTCTTGGTCTGACATTCAGAAAGTCCTCTACAAGCTAGTAACAGCTTCCCAGCTCCTCCTCAGGGCTGCCTCAGGTTCCAGCCCGTTTTCTCCCACCCTTGCCTGTCTCCTGGGAGAGGATAGTCTCCACCCTGCTCTTGCCTATTCTTCAAACTCCACCTGACGCCACACTTTATCGTCTCCTCAGGCCATTGTAGTTCAGTGATTTCGCCCCACCTCTAGATACAGAGACTGTGTACTTGTTGAGGCCCTAAGTCCTGTGCTCACATTCAAAACTGGTGTGTGAGGAGTTGTATTCAATAAACAGGAAGCCTGCATTTTAGAGATCAACATGGCATCTCTTAAGACATGAAGAAGCCGGGCTAATAAACTGGCCTCTGGATGATCACCACTGCCGTGGCCTCTGCTTCAAACTGTGGCTATTTCCCTCTCTGAGTTCCCATAACATTAGAAGCATCTACTTTCTGAGGAAAGAAAAATCCCTTTTATCACCTTCCAACCAGGTGAGATTGCAATGTCTCCAGGAAAAAAGTGCCTCCTGCTCTCATCCAATGAGACTCAAGTCCAAAGAGATCTAAACTCCTCGTGTCAATCTAACTCATAAACTGGCTTAGTTTCAGCCACACAGGTGGCTTGTTAAGAAACGCAAGTTCAGGAGCCTCAACCCGAGACTCTGAATTTCCAGTTTCAAGAGTTCACTATATCTCCCAGAAAACGGCTGGCCGCTCTTTGTGGTTTAGCTTAATTAAAGGTGACCAGTGTCGCTAGACCACCGTTCTTCAGCTAAATCATCTCTTCCGATTATTCTTTTCCAGTCATGTGATCACCCACACGCCCCACATTTGTGAAAAAGCGGGAGCCCAGGTTTAGAGGGGCTCCACATTCCTCCAGTTTCCAAGCGACCGCATGAAACGTCGGCTTTTGAAACAGCCACTTGTGGTTTCTGTCTCAAACGCTGAGCCGGAAAGGGGTTTGTGATTGTGCGACCCCGGCTGGGCCTGAGAGACAGTTTTGCACATTGGGGCGGGCAGGCAGAGGGGATGGGCGGATGACTGGCAGTTGTGTTCTGCGTGTTGTTTGGAGACTGTTTATCTTGCCGCTCCAGCGTGAGCAAGAGCTCACCCTTACCGTTTCTTGTCAAAAAAAAAAAAAAAAAAGGCAATCCTGTATCTCGTAGACCAAAAGTCACAAGCAACTTTCCTTTAAACCCCCAAATCCAAAAGCAGGCGGGGGAAGTGGTGTCCCCGTGCAGTCTCCCTAGAGGAAAAGGAACTGCAGTGTTTGTCCCCCAGTCACCGAGCAACACCAGGCGAACAGGGTGCCTGTGGTCTGCTGCGGTTTTTCTTGCTCTTCCCTGCGCTGGTTCACTTCCACCCTCTGAACGCTCCAAGGCGCCCTCCAGCTGTGCGCTGGGCCTCAGCTGCAGGGGTCTCGAATGCCACTCAGCCCCTTCCTCTCCCGGGAGGCGGGACCTCGCTCCCCCGCGCTGCGCTGGGCGTCCAGTAGGGGTCGCTGCTCGGCGGCGCGCTCCCACGGCGGTGAATAACGGGGCCGGGCGGGAGGAGAAAGGAAACCTGCTGGGGGAGGCGGCGCGGCCCGGGGCGGGCGGGCGAGCGAGGAAGGAGAGAGTTCACTTTTGCCCCGGTGTCAGCGAGACGCGGCCGCCGCGGGCGCGGGCGAAGGAACACCGAGGGAGAGGGTCGGCCAGCTCGGAGAAGCCAGGCGAGGGCAGCCGGAGGCGGGATTGGAGCGCGCCCCTGGGGCGCGGAGCCGGCGAGCCTGGCCAGCGAGGAGAGCCACGGGGGGCGCGCCCCGGGAGGCCCCCCGGAGCAGCGCAGGATGCCGCACGAAGAGTTGCCGTCGCTGCAACGGCCCCGCTATGGCTGTGAGTGCGCGGGCTCCCTCTGAGCTTGGGGAACCCCTCTCGCTGGGACCGCATTGGGGAGGCCGAGGGGGGCCGGGTGCGCGCCGCGGAGGGCAGCGGCTGGCAAAGTTGGGAAGTGGGATTGCAAAGCAGCCGAGCGCCTATTTCCGCCCCTGTCCTCCAAATTCCTAACCCCAGCTTCCAGCCACGTCCCTCCACCCCGCAAGCCTCAGCGGCGCGGGCGCAGATCAGGTTGTGGTTTAGGGGTGTCAGGTGAGGAGCCCGCCTAGTTCCAGGCGCTGCCGGCTGGGGCCAGCGGGGGGCGTAGGGGGTCTGATGCTTCCCACCCTTAAGGGGAGGAAAGTTTGTTTGCTGTGGCTACAGGTGGGCACCGCAAGTGCTGTGACTGCGCGCTCCGCAAGAGGTGAAGTCAGTTTCTCGGAAGGGCAGGCTTCTCCTCCTCCTAGCCTCTTTTGGGCCTCACCTGAGCAGCTGGAGCCACTTTGGGCCCCACAGGTGTTAGGCCCTTTCAGCCAAAGCCCACGGGGACACGTCCCGCCCCCACCCACTTTCCTGGCGGCTCTCCCCGCCCCCAATCCCTCGCGCGGGAGGATTTCTGTGAGGAAAGACTGGGAGCCTGTCTTGAAGGTGGTGGTGTGGGTTACCCGGGCTTGCCCGCGGAAAGAGGTGGCTTTGACTAACAAGAGGGAGCCAGATTATCACCAACCACGTGGCCCCGTGTGCAGAGTTCAGAGTCCTAAATCTGTGGTAGGAAGTGTTTCCTTTAAAACAAACAGTAAGCTGGCTTTTTCTCCAGGGTTGGCCCTGTCGGCAAACTCATGGCCGAGAACCATGGGTTAATCTTTTGCTCAAACTGGCTTTGGTAGCAGAAGTACCAGGTTTAAGTTAAGGTGGTGATGCCTGCGTCAGAGTTAGTGTGTTCGTGTGGTTTGGGGTGTTTGGTAGGAACACAGATGAAATTTTTGGAAGAGGGTCGCCAACTTCCCTAACACACACACACTCACTCTATAACTCCCACAGTCACATCCCAGTCTTTGAGTGATCTGCCAGAGGTGGTGGGAGATTCTCTGTCTCTCTGTCTCTGTCTCTCTCTCTTTCTCCCTCTCTCTCTCCCCCTCTCTCCTTTCTTCTTGTGACAACAAGAAGGAGCTAGTTGTAACTTCTGTAAAGTGAGAAAATGCATCCAGCGCGACCCAGCATTTTGCAGCCTGGGCCAGTTTGCAGTTGGTAAACCACACAGAGAGCTCCCGGATGGGAGGAGGAGCCCTGTGCTCATCTGGCGGTTGCAGTGTCAACCTCAGGCTTTGGAAGACCGTTCACGTGATCAGCTCTTGGTACATAAGGTGGTTTCACTGTGTCAAGCTGTAAGATGACTATGAAGTCTATAAACTAGGTGACCCCACATTACAACATGGTTTGACATCATGTGGCCTGAGCTAGCCCTCATTAGCAATGTCCCGTTGCAGAGGTGATGAATGTAGCCCAGGGTCACGCCCCTTTCCGTTCACCCCTGCATGGGCATCTGAGGTGCCTGGCTTTTATTGAATCAGCCTACCACTTCAGCATGTTTTAGGAGCCTAATCAAGGAGGCATAGACCTGGCAAACCTGAAGCCTGCTCTGTGGAGCGTCTTTCCTGGGAAATCTTCCTCTTTTTGTGCTAATCTGACGTTGCAGGGTGGGGGTGCCCATTCTTGGAGTGATTTACCTTCCCTGGGCTTGTCAAGTGCTGTTCTCCCATGACTCAGCATGGTCAAATGGGGACTATGTGCTTCTGTGTTAACCACACTGTGAAATACGAAGGCTTTAATACAGTAGCCAGTTATGCCATATAAACAATACTTTTGATACCATGTTCATGTCTAGAATATATATATATATATATATATATATATAGTATGCTTTTAAAAAATGATATCTAGAACTGGTAAGATGGCTCAGCCAGTAAAGGTGCTTTGCTGCCTGATGACCAGAGTTCAATTCCCGAGATCCACATGGTAGAAGGAGGGAACTAACTCCTCTAGTTGTTATCTGACCTCCACAGGTGCACCCCCCCCCCCCACACACACACAGCATATCTGCCAGAGTATACCTTGGTATTAATAGACACTATTGAACTCTTTGACTATTTATCCAGAAGGTCCTGGTTTGGTATATGAGTTGTTGGTTTTCAGGGCCCCTTGTCAAGGCTGAACACGGTGTCGGGAAAGACAACAGGGTTGTCCTCACCTTGTGTTATAGGGCATGCCTTTTCTTGCTTCCTGGTTTGGTAAGCAGGTGAGCAGGAGGTTTCCAGCTCTACAACACAGGTTGGAGCCCCAAGACTTAAAGTAAACGCCAATAGTTTGTTCTGATGTCAGTTCGGTGCTAACAATTCCAAGTCTTTGAGACTCTTGTAAAGTTGAAACACAACCATTTGGTTGTTTGAATTAAGTTATTTTACTTGCTTCAAGTGTGGGCTTTTCTGCTCTCTACCCCCTTGAACTGTTTTTACAGTCAGTAATTCTTACATTAAGCAATTAAATTAACTTGGCTCAAGTCTCCCTCTTCCCTCCCAGGTTCCGTGTCAGTAAAATACCACATCCTAAGTTGTACTTGAGGGATTTGTCAGTAGACTCTTCATGGTACTTGCGAACCTTCTCAGATTTCCGACAGATTGCTGAGGGCGTCCTGATTTGGACACAGGTGTGCACTGAATTAAAATGATATAGACTCGTTTCCATTTAATTCCTCTTATTCCTGGTCATGTTCTCCTGCAGCCTGCAAAGTCATGTGATGTGCTACAAACAAGGCAATGCTGTCATCGTAGTAGTTCAGTGTTGAGGAGAGGCCAGAAAGAAGAAAGAGGCAACAGCCATAGGCAAACACAGACACAGATGTAGATACAGGTTTAAACGCATGGATGCTTAGGTGCAACATTCAGTGACTTTTCTGCCTTTGAAATGAATTATGATGTATCTGCTGAATGACTTCCGAAAATCCACTGCCACCACAATCTGTCAAAAGTTTTACTCCAGTTAATTCTTGAGAGTTAGAAAGGCCTGTGAAAGCAAAAGACCCACAGTTAAGTTCCCGCCTCACTAGCAATCCAGTCAACATTGAAGTGTCATTCTGGGCAAGAAGGATGGACTTCTACTCTGAAAAACACAGGTCCTTCTCATGAGTTGCATTGTAAAAATAACAGTGACCAATGTGTCCTTGTTTGCTCCCTTCAGAAAGCGAAGCATCCACCAGGTGTGGTGGTACAAGCTTGTAATTCTTATACCCAAGGCCAAGGCGGGACGATTATGATTTTGAGGTCAGCTTGGATTATATGAAGAGCTCGAGGCTCGTCTGAGCTACATAGCAAAATCTTTTAAAGAGAGAGAGAAAAGAGAGAGAGAGAGAGAGAGAGAGAGAGAGAGAGAAGGAAAAAGTTCAGCATAAAGGTCGGAGCGATAGCTAAGTCAGTGAAATGCTTGCCTGGAAAGCATGAAGGTCTGATATCTATCCCTAGAGTCCTGGTCAGATAAAGAAGAGAACATCCAGATATGGTGGCGGAGGCACACGCTTATAGACACAGTGCTGGGGAGGCCGATGATCCTTGAGGCTCACTGGTGAGCAAGCTGTCCTAAGCAGAGAGCCCCAGGTCCCGGTGAGACACCCTGTCTCAAAAACCAAAAGGTAGATAGCTTCGAAAGAGCAAGACCTGAGACTGACATGTGCAGGCAACCCATGTACATATACACACAAGGGCATCATCAATCAATCAATCTCCTCCCCCTTCTTCATGTGTTGAAAAGCTGTAGCTGATAATGTTGATTATTGAGTGATGCTCTTATCTGAAGGCTGGGCGGTGTGACTTCTAATCGCCTGGGAACTGGACTATTGAGGTGGGTAATGCAGCCAGTGCTGTACATTAATGTCATTTCTGAAGCGGCCAACACCGCTGTGTGAAAGGGCAGTGGCGGTGGCTCTATTGCGTGTAGCTCAGCTCTAACTCCCTCTGCGCGTTCATCTGCGAGGTGGGAGAAGGTAAGTGCGACACTACCCTGTGATGCTGGCCCCACAGACAGAAAGCCAAGCTACTCCTTGTGTTTTGGTTGAGCTCCCGAAGGTCAGCAGCTAAAGTGTTATTTTAGTATGCTTTTAACTTTAATTACATGTGCTGAATGACTTGTTTGGGAGAGTTTAAGCTTGTAATACCAAGTTTGCGTTCCAAGTTCGTGTTATTTGGGGTGTTAGCTAACCTTTTCTCTAGGGAAATGTTAGCTTGCAGCTGCCCCTTGCTCACCTACCCTTTTCTGGGCATGGCGCTGGGAACCAAACCCCAGGCCTTGTCTACACTCTTCCACTGATTCCTACCCCAGTCATCCATAACCTTTACAACAGCTCCCTTTGGTTCAAGGCCCCTGTACAAACAGCACTAATGTTGCTCCGTCTTCAGGGTAACCAACAGAGAAGCAGAGGTCACTCAGTTCCAGAGCAGGCAATTACCATGGGCTATGGAATTAAGACTTGTGACCTAACTAAGCCTGGGTGCTTAAAATGTGTTATTTTTCCTATCTGCTCAGTATTACTTTACAGGGATTGGGAGACAGTAGTAAGGCAAAATTCTCACAGAAGCTGAAATCCACGATATGGTGTCAGGCCACACAGCTAGTTGGTGACAGGGACAACTTGAAGCAACATGGCTAGACTGAAGTCTTTCCTCATCCACCATTTTGCCAAGATGCCATACCTGAGTTATGTGTATGTCTGTGTGTGTGTGTCTGTGTGTGTGTGTAGGGGGTTACTCCCTTCTGTCTTTTTCAGCTATTGGTCAAGGAAGGAAGATTCATCAAAGTCCAGAAACTTATAGACAATTGAATGGGGTGCTATTAAAATTAGATGCACTGTGTTCTTTAAGGTCAATTTCAATGCTTGCTTTTTCCACGAGAAAGCATAGGCAATTCATGGACTTATATTCATAGAGTACACTCAGGCTTGTCAAAGGATTCTGTGTATAGATAAAGACATTCCATCAGGCTCTGGGGCCCTGCTATGAAAAGAGGGCTTTTCCATAAGAATATAGTGGCACACACCAATGGCTCTAAATAGGATAATTTGTAAAATGCATTTTATTACGTATACCATCCGTCCCTTGAAGCCTGGGTTTGATGAGAAAAGCGTGCAGTGGGGTGGCCGACTGACCAGCGAGCATCCACTCTCGCTTTATTACCCTGTTTTATCTTTTCTTCTTCAGAGGCAGCCTAATGGGATGGAGATGGCAAGAGCCTGAAAGTTGAGTAGATTTGGGTCTGAATTCTGAATTCCATCCCTGCCTGAGTGACCTTAGTGTCTCCTCCAGCACCTTGAGCTATAGACCTGATTCATGTGTGGTTGTTGGATCACAGGGCTAAACAAATTGTAGTTATTTCCATTACTTGAGCATATATCTCTTATGTACAAAACATTGTGGGGGAGGGGGTCATAGCTACTTATAACTTCAAAGAAAATCTGAGGACTGGAGATACAGCTCAGTCGGTAGAATGAATGGCAAGCATGTGTAATGCCTTGGGTTCGATCCCCGGCACTGCAGAAATCTCAGCCCTTGGAAGTTCAAGGCCATCCTCAGCTACTTAGGAGTTTGAGGCCAGCCTGAGCTACATAAGACCCTGTCAGAAGAAAAGAAGGAAAGAAGGGAGGTGGGGAGGAAGGAAGAAAGAAAGGAAGGCTGAGAGTAAGGAATAACTCTTTTTAGTGTATTCTCAAGTTCTGCGGAAGTAATAACGTGAGAACCGAAGGCCGGAGCAACGAAAAGACTTTGTTGAGGATTCTGAATTTGAATAAGACCTTCGGATAGATCAGGGGCACAACTGAAAAGTATTCTGGTGTGTTTGTTGTGGGAATATTTCGCCAGGATATATGCTTATTGTGGGTGGATGCTGAGGAGTAAGGGAGCAACTAGGAGGGGACACATCATGGAGCCCTTTATTTATAGGCAGTACAGGTGTCTTTTTAAAAAGTATATCTTGTGGTATCTTTTTAAAAGTATAATGTATTTATCTTTATTTTATGTGCATTGCTGTTTTGCCTGCATGTATGTCTGTGTGAGAGTGTCAGATCTTGGCTTTACAAGCAGTTGTGAGCTGCCATGTGGGCACTGGGAATTCAACCCGGGTCATCTGGAAGAGCAACCAATGCTCTCAACGGCTAAGCATCTCTCTGGCCCCGCAGGTTTGTGGTATTTTATGGGTGCCTAAGTAGTAGGTATCTTCCTTGGCTTTGAGATGTTCTCTCTCTTTTTTTTGTTTAAACAAAATGTTCTTGAGCAAGTAGCTCAGTAAAATAGAGAGTAAGTAGAGAGTAGGTATGGGTGTGTGTGCACAAGGTGCACTCTGTTCCGACTGGCCCAAGGTCCTATGGTTTGGGAGTACCTTTAGGACGGGCAGTGTTGCTAGATGGCTTTGCTGAAGTTAGTGAGTTCTCTGGGAAGAGGTGAGGAAAACATGCATAGTTAGAGTGGACGTGGACCTTGGCAGCTAGGTTATCGGGATAGGGTTTCTTCCTCTTCTTATTTCCTCATTCTCGGTGTTACCTGTGGCAATTTCCACCTCTCACGTTCCACTGGTAATCATGGTCTTCTGATGACCAGCGTCCTGGTTTGGGTGAAGAATGATTGAGACCCTGGGTGCAGCTTACTTATTGGCAGTTGACTGGGGAACTTGTCTCTTTGGCAAGAGACCCACAGATTTTACCAAATTTAGCTGGATTCTCCTTTGGCTTTATAACCATGAATTGCTTCTTGGTCATTTGGTTAGGATAAAGTGTCTTTTTGCAATCATTTATTGCACACGACCTGTCTGTCACGGAAGCGTCTCCTCAGGGCAGTGGTTTTCAAAGGACTGAAGTAGCGACCGTAGAGCATTATTTGGAAACTTGTGAAAAGGCAGATGCCTGGCCTTACCCAGCCTGGAGAAGTTCTGGACTCACCCCCCGCCCCCCTCCGAGTTTCACTAATGCTTCCAGAAGATGCTGATGCCCTGGAACATTAGAAGCCTGAAAAGCTGTTTCCAGTATTCTGTGACTCTCTTCACTGTGCATGCAGGTTTTTTGTAAAGTAAGTGAGTAAGCTTTTAACTGCTTTCATTTTTCTATTCCTACTGAAGGAAGACATTTTTGTTTATTTTTCAAAAAAACCAGAGCTGGTGGGGGAGCTGGAGAGATGGCTCAGTGGGTAAGAGCACTGGCTGCTCTTCTAGAGGACCTGGGTTTAATTCCTAGCACCCCCGTGGCAGCTCCGGGTTGTCTGTAACTCCTGTTCCAGAGGATCCAACACCCTCACACAGACATACATGCAGACAAATGTACATAAAATATAAATAAATTATTAATAAAAGAGGTACTTGGGTCCAGTGACTTACGCAAGCATTCTTCGCACTGAAGCAGGACTGCCATGATTTTGAGGGTAGTCTGGCTAGTATGGCTACCTCAAAAAAATAAAAACAAACAACAACAACAAAAAAACCCAATAATAAAAATGTAGATGCTTTTGGCATATGCATTGCAGGTCAAACAACTCAGGAAACTAAGGTAGACAGATCAATTGAGCCCAGGAGTTCAGAACTAGTTGGGCAAGGTAGAGGGACTTTGCCCTAAATTGAACCCAATTTAGGTTCAAGGGGGCTAGAAGGACTAGGTTGTAGTTCAGCGGGAGGGACTGACTTGGCATATTTATGAGGGACCGTGGTCCAACTAAAGTAGCTTAGTTCCTGATGGTTTTGCTTAGTTCTCATATTTCATTGACAATATGAATTCAATCTTAAGTAATGTTAATAATATATTTCCTGCTGTTGGCTCTAGCTACACTGATTTGCATGTGCTAATATATTTTAATTACTTAGGAATCTAGCCAGTGCCCTGCCCTTTGGCCTCTGTAATGAATGATGTTGTTATAAGTTTAGCTCAGTATGTCTTTATTCTACTTTTTACCTAAATGAGTTTGGAGTAAAGAGCAGACAGTTCATCTTGAGTTTAGGTTTGCTTTCTCCTGCGGATGCCAAGCAAGTTGTTTCGATTTTTGCAACATGTGGTTGGGAAAGTGTATCCTTAAAGGGTCGAATGATTTTATATGGACCTGTGTGTACCCAGAATGGGCCTCCAGTGGGCCCTGTCTCTAATGATGGGTAGCATTGGTGCAATTCCCTTCATCCATCATTGCTTCATTTGTCTTTCTATTCCCAGCTCTCCTTCCCCCTTCTATGCAAAGTATATCTGCATTCCTATCTCCTTCTCCTTTGAGACTATGAAATTTCTTTAGTCTTTTCTGAGGACATCGAGTTCTGTCTATTAATTTGGTTGGGGATCAAATTAATCCTGTTGATGTTCGCTTAAACTCTTGTATTTTATTAGTATTTCCGAATAAGGCTGGAGAGGGTTTGGGTTTCTGTGATGGGCGTCTTATGGTCCTCACAGTGGTCTTGATGGTCCTCACAGTGGTCCTGATGGTCCTCACAGTGGTCTTGATGGTCCTCACAGTGGTCTTGATGGTCCTCACAGTGGTCTTGATGGTCCTCACAGTGGTCTTGATGGTCCTCACAGTGGTCTTGATGGTCCTCACAGTGGTCTTGATGGTCCTCACAGTGGTCTTGATGGTCCTCACAGTGGTCCTGATGGTCCTCACAGTGGTCTTGATGGTCCTCACAGTGGTCTTGATGGTCCTCACAGTGGTCTTGATGGTCCTCACAGTGGTCTTGATGGTCCTCACAGTGGTCTTGTCTTGCAGCTGCCCTAGTATACCTGAATCATCATTGGGAAGTTAGCGAGCCGTCCCCATCTCATTTAACCTTCCAGGGCTAAGTGGTCATTGCCGCCGCCACTGCTCTGAAGGGTTTAGTGTCAGATAAATGAGAAGGAACTACTGGAAAAGTCTTGATATGTTATGCCTGGCTTCAACTGTAGTTTATTGCCCAGGTCAGCCAACTCTCCTGTGAGAGACTGGCAGGGAGGTGAGGAGGAGAAGGGTGAAGTGCACGGACTCATTAGACATCCTTCAGACCTCACTGCTTCCAGGGTTTGCCAAGTTTGAAGTTCACAGGCCCAGTGAAACTGAACTGTGTGGTAACTAGGGTGTTGGAGAACCTCACGGGCTGGGGCTGGCGCTCAGTGACAGAGCTCTTGCTTGAGATTCTCTGCTTGGTCTTCAACCCACTAAGAAATGAAAGTCCTTGGCTATTCGCTTTCAGATGACTTACTCGTTCTCTTACCTTCTCCTTTCTACCTTTCCCTTCTATTTATTATTATTACAATTATTTATTCCAGTGAGTGTCTGTACTGGCTACTTTTATATCCTTGTTACCATGATACCTGACAAAGATAACCTACAGGAGGAAAAATTGATTTTGGTTCCTAGTTTGAAGAGACTTTCAGCCCATCGTGGCAGAGAGGGCATGGTGGAGCAATGGGGTTCATGGCAGCCGGAGCAGCATCAGGGACTGTTCACATCACAGCAAACCATGAAACAGAGAGAGGCAGGCACTAGGAACCGACTCTAACTTTCAACCTAATGATCTACTTTTTTCAGACAAACCTCATCTTTTAAAGGTTCCACAGTCTCCCAAAATAGCACCACTGTCTAGGGAACACTGGCTTGAGATACAAGCTGGTATCGCAATGAGGGAACATTTCAGATTTAAACCACACATTTCATATAATCATTTACAACCCCCCTACTCCCCTCTTCCCCAAAAGGAGCCACTACCATCAGCCAGACTTGGCAGATTCCATAATGGGAACCTGAGTAGATCACTTTCTCTCTTTGCTTCGGCTGTGGGCTCCCCGAGCGGCAGATTTTGCAGGGTTGCACTGGAGGACTTGGCAAGATGTCAGTCACACAGCCGCATGGAATGACCTCTACCCGCCACCCCCCACACTGCGCTTCCCATGTGAGTTCTAATAAGGCGGCTTCTGGAGCCTTGCTGCCTGTTAAACTCTTAGTAAGCTTGTCTGAGAAACGATCATTCCAGAACTACTACAAACTTGTGCTCGCTTTGTTCTGCGTTTACTAATGACATTTATTCTGCAAATGGAAAACATATATAAAGATGCTTCTCTTCTCCATGCAAACCAGGTCCGTCCTTTGGCATTGATTCTGGGGAGTCTCCAAGCTTTTCTCCTCGTGTCTCCTGCAAAGTGTTTGCTATTGTTAGTCTGAACTGGCGAGTCGTTTGTGCATGTATATTTCTCCCTGGTGTGAGCTGCGGCTGTAACTTTGCATATTTAATGAGGTGAACTCTGCGAAAGAAATGATATTTCTAATGTACTTTTACATGGTAGTTTTGGAACCTCTGCATATGTACCTTTGGTCTCTTAAGACGGGCAAACAAGCCACCAAATAAGCAACACTCTGTTTAACCTGTGTTTGTGTGATAGTTCTTGAAAGTTCTGTAGAATTGTTTTAGAGATTGCCTTTAGGACAGGAACTGGGAGCAAAGAGAGTACAGTATTCGAAAGATTCTTTCAGTATGTATTACTTTTCAAAAAATAAAGCAAACGTGTATTTAATAAAACATTGTACCACACTGATTACTCTTAGAATAATGTGGTAGAACATAATCAAATTGGTGCCTGTCAGGAGTGTGCTCTTTGGTCAACACTGTCTTCCCAGCACTTGGTACTTAAGCTGTATCACCTGTTTCTACTCTGAATTTTAGTCAAAAGGCAGAGAAACGGATATGTCAACCATTTATTTGTATGGAGATAATGGATAGTTTTTCCTCTTCTCCAAATTTTCTCTGATATGAATTTCTGTAGCTGGAAAAGCTAAAAGTACTTACCTTTTTGCTTCTCAAGACACAGAGTTCGTTGTAGCTGTGGTCTCAACCTTGAGAAAATCAGAGCCTGTAGAGCAAGTCTATTATGATTGGGAGAATTTGTGACAGTTCAGTTTCTAGGTGTGCTTGTGTATGTGTATGAGAAGGTGTGTGTGTGTGTGTGTTGGTATGCGTATGCGAGAGACTGACGTGCTGAGAAGTCCCAGGACTCTGAGATGCTGTAGTTCAATTGGAGATAATGAAAGTTTGGATCAAAGGCATAAGGATCAGCAAAGAAAACGTAGAAGCGCTGGGCAGTGGTGGCGCACGCCTTTAATCCCAGCACTGAGGAGGCAGAGGCAGGCGGATCTCTGGGAGTTTGAGGCCAGCCTGGTCTACAAGAGCTAGTTCCAGGACAGGAACCAAAAGCTACAGAGAAACCCTGTCTCGAAAATCAAAAAAAAAAAAAAAAAAAGAAAAAGAAAAAGAAAGAAAAAAGAAAAAGACACCGTAGAAGCCCTATCGGTAGTAGCTATTCTGCATTTAAACATTTCTAAGGAAGTGTATAGGGTGTATAGGGGGTTCATCTTCATAATGAATCAAGTAGCGTCTCCAGTGAGTAAAGATTGCTGGCATAATGCAGAGGACTGCTCCCTTCTGTTAAAAGGAGAACTCTTGACAACCTAGAAAGAGCTGGATCACTCGTGATCATTCCGCACGAGATGAGAGGTGTCTCTGTGCCACGGACTTTACTCAGAGCTTGCAGATTCGGTATCTTTATGGGTCACATGTGACCAAGACCTGACATCAAATGACAGGAAGCCCTTTAGTGTCTCCTAACCAGACAGCACCTTTGTCCCTCGAAAGGAGAGGCAAACATTTGTGAATAGTGTACAGGTAAAACAAGTTAGCTTGTTCCTGCTTGGCCTGTGGAAGCCACTGATGCGTGCACTGCACTGTTGCAAAACTGAGATGCCATTGGAACTGCTGCCAACCTGAAATAATGAGAACTGCGAGGTCAGGGGCAGTGGGAGGGAGTGATGCTTCCTGTGTGAGACTGGGCGTGACTTCTGAGCCGCCTTCTACATCTGGAAGGTGGGTTCATGTTTACTTCACCTCCGAAGGGCCATGAGGTGAGGGAGAAGGCTCTGAAAGCAGTTTCAGTATCTGTATGCATAGTGGGGTGAGGAGGCAAGCTAGTACTTCCTCGACAACTCTTGAGTGTTGAAAGGATACAGCCTCTCATCGGCCTGAGGTAGTGTCTCTCTAGTGTAGAGACACACAGTGGCGGACTCTGGTGTGAGACGAGCTCTTTCCTTTTCCTCTAGCTGAAAGGTGTAAGTTTGGTTTTCTAGGTTTAAACCTTTTAGCCAGCGTCGTCTTTGTCCATCTGACCATTTCTCTAATAGGAAGTGTAAAAATTGAAACTGCTAATTAATGATAGTAATTGAAAAACTGGAAAGCCTTTCCCAGAGGCGTGTCTTCAGTCTGGAGTAGCTGGAAAGTGTTTGCTGAGGGAAAGGACATCGTAGGAGACAGGGCCATCTCTGGTTTTTACAGGAGGGGAGGGGATAAGGCTTGGCAAGGCAATTTTGTCTCCTCTTCTGTTGGTAGAGAACATTTTTTTTAACAAGGTGAGATGCTGTGACTTCTTGGGAAAGAAGTGGAGGCGTAGGTGTGGTGGACTCTTGGGCAGCTGGAGGCTGAGATCTCCCAGAGCTGAGCATAGGTATCACCAGCTGGCTAAGGTCAGGTGTTGGGTACATCTCCATGGCTATTGTCCATGCTATCACTATACCACATTTTGGCTTAGAGATCTAAGTCATTAATTCATTAGGGTTGACCTGTATCCTGGTTGGGTTTTTTGTTTTGTTTTTGTTTGTTTGTTTGTTTGTTTGTTTTTGGTTTTTTTTTTGGGGGGGTCATCTCATCTTGACTCAAGCTATAGTCATTTGGGAAGAGGGACTTTGAATTGAGAAAATGGCCCCCATAACATTTGCCTGAAAGCAAGTCTGTAATATCTTTTATTGATTGATGATAGATAAGGGTGGTGCCACCCTTGGAGAGGTTGTCCAGGATAGTATGGGAAAGCAAGGTGTGAGGAGCAAGCCAGGAAACAGCACTCCTCTGTGGCCTATGCATCAGCTCCTGCCTCCAGGTTCCTACCTCAGTCCCTCCCTACCCTGGCTTCCCTCACTGATGGACTGCGACCTGGAAGTGTGAGATGAAACAAACCCTTTCCTCCTCAAGTTGCTTTTGGTCATGGTGTCCACAGCAGTAGAAACCCTAGCAACATGGCTGCCCTTTAAAGTCTAAGGAACTTAACAAAGCAAAGGCTGGTTTCTAAGAGGCTGTCCCCTAGATCTGCTAATTGTTTCAGTGTCACGGTCCGCCTCGTCCAGCAAGGAGGACGCAACACCACACTGGAGCTCTTCCTGCTGCAGTTTTATTCAGGACCTTTTGACAATTGTAAAATTTCTCTCTCTCTCCCTCCTTTTCTCCTCTCGGGCAAACCTCTCCCAGCCCTTAAGTAGGCCTGGGCTACCAATCCTGGATTGCCAGGTGGGCACTGCTCATAGGTCCACGCATATGCAAGCAGCTGACAATCATTGCATGATAATAGCATAAGTCAGGCCTAGTTGATATTAGGAGTTGATTATCACAGAGAGCACTCGCTTTCGGGATCGCGGAGGGCGGGAGCCAGCACCATCAGGTGCGACTCCACGCAGCTCTCTACACAGCCAACAGGTGTGGCTTCACGCGGCTCGCTACATTTCAGGGGATGTTCTTGTAGGGTATCTTAAGTTTTATTCAATTATTATATGATACATTTACAATTTTCCTTTAAAATAATTTATTAGCATGCATATATTACTTATATAAAGGAATTGCATTATGACTTTCTTTTTTTCTTTTTCTCATTTTTTTCTTAAGGCTGGGTTTCTCTGTAACCTTGGAGCCTGTCCTGGAACTAGCTCTATAGACCAGGCTGACCTCGAACTCACAGAGATTTGCCTGCCTCTGCCTCCCGAGTGCTGGATTAAAGGCATGCACTACCACCACCCGGCATGGTTACGACATTTAAAAATGTATATAATGTTCTTTGATCACATCCAGCCGCTCTGTTACCACTTCTTTTCTCTCACCTTCTACATTCCTAGCATCCTCTCCCTTTATTTTCACGGCTCTCTTTTTCATACCCCTAGTCAGAATGGCTGTCACCAGGAAGAACACAATACATGCTGGTGAGAACTCAAGGAAAAAGAATCCTTCATTCACTGCTGATGTAAATGCAAATTAGTACTGACACTGTATAAATTAATACATTAGCCCCTCCTCCCCCATTCGATATAGATTCCCCATTTGATTCAGTTATACCACTCCTGGGTATGTGTATATTCAAACGAATCAAGGTTAAATTCCTGCAGGGATACTGCCTAACTGTGTTTATAACACACTGCTCACCATAACCAAGGCAAGTTACAAAATCAGACTAGCTGCCTATGGATAAAGGGCTAAAGAAAATCTCCACCCCCTCCCCACAACTTTCATTAAACCATAAAGAATCTTTTCTACCCAAAAACATTTAAAAATGTTTGAACTTTCAGAGTCTCAAAGACCACGGTGAGTGTTCATTTCTAGCCTTTCCATGTGTGAATACAGCACCACCCACCATCTGCAGGCTTTGGGACAGCTCACCTCTAACCTCCTCAGCATGTATCTCAGCTACCGAGAATGAGGACACTCTCTTCCACAGACACACCCTCAGGACCACGCTTTTTTTTTTTTCATCTCTCCTGGACAGTGTCAATTCTACATGGAGATTCCCCCCAGCTGGACTTTAGGGTCATCTTTCAGGGTCCAGTCAAGTTTCGCAGTTTGACTGCTATGTTCATTTCCCTGGATGGGGTAGCTGCCTCTCCATCAGTTCAGTGACGCTGGGTCCCTGAGGGGCCCAGGCCAATTTCCTGATGTGGTTGCCTCCTGAATGTCTGTTTCCTTTGTACATCTGTCAGGGAACGGTGTCCTACCTACAATTCCCAGTGATGGATAGATACTTTTCAAAAACCTCCCTGGAGATTGCAATGTATAGCCAAGGCTTGAAACATTGCAGAAGTTAAAACCTGGCATATAATGTAAAATTACCACGGCCTTGCAGCATCAGAAGGACATTCAAAAGGAGGGGAAGGGGAACAAAAGAGGGTAAGGGTGTTGGGAGAAACAAAATATTGCATATTTTCCCATGTGCAAAATCTAGATTTAAATATACACACAAGGCCAGGCATATTAGTACACACACACACACACCTTTAATCCTAGCACTTGGGAGGCAAAGGCAGGCAGGTTTCTAAGTTTGAGGCTAGCCTGGTCTAGTAAGTTTCAGTCCAGCCAAGAGCTACTCAATGAGACACTATCTCAAAGAACAAAGATAAAAAATATACATCACACATGTGTGTAATATAAAAACAAGGAAGGGAATTATTTGGGGACAGGAATGGGTACCAGTGATGGGAATGTGGGGAGCAAATATGAGCAATATGCAATGATAGATGTATATGAAAACATAATTATTTTATGCTAAAATTAATCTTAAAGAATTATGTGAACTGTCCATCTGAAGAACTTTTCATCTTCTCGAACTGAAAGTCTGGATGTAAGAAGTGGTAATTCCTCTTCTTTCCTCCACCCACAACCTTGTTCTACCCTTACCCCTCTGTAGTGGCTGCTGTAGACACCTCATGGAGGTGACATCGTAGAGCTAGTGTTAGGCCTTCTGGACCAGGCATGTCTCACTTAGCATTTCTTCAGATTTCATCCCGGTCACAGTCTGTGTCAATGTTTCCTTCCTTATGAATAAACCAAATAATACTCCAGCTTGTGGAGACTGTGTACGTGCGCCATGATGCCTCTTGGTTTGTTGATGGCCACTTGGCTACTGGGACCAAAAGCTGCTGTGAACAGAACGTGCACTTCTTTTGGATATGTACCAGCCAGTGGGGTTGTTGGCCTACACTGGCAATTCTGTGTTTAGTTATTTGAGAAGCCACTGTGTGCTCCTTGCTTTAAAGAGAGTAAATTGAAGAAGACGTAGAAGAATGAGGCATCTTTGCTGTCGGATGTGCCCTTGTTATCTCTGCAGACCTTCAGCCTCCTGCTAAGATGACCTCCTGGGGGGCTGTGTGCATCTCTCTTGTCTTCATGGAGAACTAAGTGATATGGGCTTAAATTTAGCTGCAGCAAATTTGTTTCTTGGTTATCTGAGGAGACGCACAGGACAGGGTTCGAGAGTAGCTTTCATTTGTCCTTCATGACTCTTCAAAGAGTGTTTCTTTAGTTTCGGGTGGGGAAACTGGAATAGTGCATAAAAAAGGAGTTGCCCGTGCTCTCTGGAAGTAACGGAAAGTGAAGTAAAGGCTGCCTTCCCAGAGCATGTGGGGTTTAAAAATACAACATTGTTCTAGTGTATTAGCCCACCTCCTTCAAATGCTGGTGAGGTGACCTAAGCAAGATGCTAAGTTTGCCTGTAAAATCAGGATAATAATTATAATTGTGTTTGGACTAATTAATCTATGCAAAGTGTTTGCTGCTTAGAAGGTGCTCATTCAGCATAGGTTATTAAGAATAAGATAATATGCTTAGGTGATGCCTAGATAATCTCAACTGTCCCCAGAAGTTGGTATTTCCAAATGTTTCATTACTGTTTAATTGGACTCAGCCTCTCTGTTCAGCTGTCTTGGGCCTGGCAACCTGGATCCTCTAGAATAGTAAGTCTTAGGGAGCATGAGGGTGGCAAGGGCCGGTGAAAGTTGGCGCTTGAAGTAACTGAACTGCAGGAAAGGGAAAACAGCTTCCCAGGGTGTGTGAGAGGAGTTTCTGTGTTTGCTGAGGCGGCGGAGTGTGGATAAAGCACATGTGTTTGGGTGGTTCCGGCTTCCTTCTGCTGTGGCTAAGGGAAGTAGGGACTAGCCAGACGATGGAATTTGAAGGCTACTTATTCTTCCATTCCCTGGAATGGCCGTGAGCCAAGAACTCTCTATGAACCACAGTCTGATTCCACCTTGCCAAGTTGTTGGTTTAATGGATTTGAGGCAGGGTCTCATGTCCTCCAGGCTGGTCTTGAGTCAGCTCTGTTTATGACGATGCTAAGGTCCTGATACCTCTTCCTCTACCTCCCAAGTGCTGGGATTACAAGCAAGCACCACCACGCCCTGCTTCCCAGTTGTTGTCTCTTTAATGATTAGTTTAGAGATTGTGCTAAGTACACTGTGCGGAGTTCCCAGGGTTATTTAACAAGAAAAATGTTGGCTCTGCAGAAGGACCTAGTGTATTTTGAAACTCAAGACATCCAACTTCAGCAGAAAACTCAGATCCTCTATCCAGGCCTTGAGTTTGCCCTGACTTCCCTGGACAGCCAGAGGAAAATATAGTTCACATGTGGTCGCAGGTGACAGGCTGAGACATGATATTATAGACTCAGCTTAAGAAAGGGATTGATTTTATTCTACTCTGTTTAATTCTATTGGTACTGGTAGCAACAAACATATCCAAATGTTTATATGTGCCAGATACTATTTTAGGCATTGATTTGTTTATTTATTTATGAGACAGGATTTACCTCAAACTTTATATGTATCCAATAATAACCTTGAATCCTTGATCCCCTTGCCTCTACTTCCCAAAATGCTGGGGTTACAGGCTTAATACCTCCCCCCCATTCCTGACTTCTAAGCATTTAAAAGAAAATGAATTATCCAGTGTAATCCTTACAATGATCCTCTGAGATCTGTGATATTAGCCCCATTTTCCTTGTGAGAAAACAGGTTCAGACAGAGCATAAGCTATGGCTCATCAGCAGTGAAATGAAGGTTTGAACTCGGATAGTGTGACTCCTGGCTATGGGCCCACCGTGCCTGTTGAATTCATATTTAAAGTCAGAGTTGGTCCCTTTGTACTCTGTATTCTGGGCAAACTCTTTAACCATTGTATTATCTTCCTTTATGTTCCTGCTATGATAAATTGCCACTCTTCCATCAGGATAGCCATTCACTTTGGGGAAAGAAAGACTTCTAGAATATCCTAGCATAGTATCTGGCTGATCATAAACAATGACATGCATTTCCCAGGAGTCGGATGAACTGGTGCTCGGGTATATTAATCATCATCATCATCACCATCATCAACATCTGTCAAATGTAGACTCTTTCGCATGTTAGGCAGGTATTCCACTACATTCCTAGCCCTGGTGTCTGCTATTACATTGAGGTTTGGTCTTCGCCAATATTAAAAAGTCATTGCATGCAGAAGGAACAGAGAGCAGGAAGGATGCAGAAGCGGCGGATAAATCACAGTGAGGATGTGGAAGGATCCTAGACAAAGGAAGCATGGCAGGCCCCAGCCTCACGAGAGAGAAGACAGCGAGAGCACGCCTACACGCACCCATGGAGGCCGCTTTGTAGTGGTGGAGCTCACACGTCTTTAGCTCTCTCCTGGTGCCTTCAGCACATTCCGAGGATGAGAGCTGGGGAAGTATGAGGTCCCGTTTTAGAACAGTTTCTGTTGGGTTTACACCGCAGCACTGTAGGGTTTAGCCAACAGTTCAGCAGAAAATAGACTCATTTGGAAGCCCTTTGATCAGGGTGGATGGATGGCTGAGACAGATAACGTTTCCAAGAGAATTTCTATAGCAACAGGACTTTCTGAAATATAAATCCATAACTTGTGTTTGTGAATATTCACTTTCTGTATTTTGCTTTAGCTGATAGAAAGCACAACCAAATCTGGAATGTAACTATAGAATTTGCGAAGGGCTAAAGCATGGTGTCCAGTGTATTTATAGACCCTCAGCTTTCATTGATCTTCTTTTATTTTCCCTCTATCTGATTTCTTCATCTCTATAGACAGGCTCATTTTTTTTTAAACCTCAAAACACTACAGGAAAGAAGAGAGGTATTAGTAGTCCTTAAACAGACCTATGCTTGGGCTGCCCTCTGCCCCCAGGGAACTGAGCTTCCCATGGGGCCATGGTGGCGTGGCTCTCTCATTTACTACCACTCAGCCCTGGCTTTCTCTCTCTGTGATCTGAAGTGGCAAAGTCATAATGTTACCGGAGTTGTTAGGATCAAAGCCTGGGACCTGGCCACCCCAATAAGCTGGATTCAGCCACCTGTTCTCTATACGCTAATGAAGAGACAGGTGGTAATAGTGAAAAACAGATTTATTCAATGTGACTACATCAGGAAGAACAACAAAAAGAGGTCTAGTGGTCCTGTCTTAAAAAAAAAATCAAAGGTCTTAAAAAATATTTATTTATTTACTTACTTATTCATCCCTGGGGCATGCACACCAGGCCCATGTCTGGAGGTCAAGGGAAACTTGGAAGTGTCAGAGAATAACTGGGGAGTCAGTTCTCCCCACCATGTGGAGACTAAGGAGAGATCCCAGGTTGTCAGACTGCATAGCAAACACCATACCTTCTGAGTCATCTCACCACTTCTTGGGGTCTGGCGATGAGATTTAGGTTTAAGTAGAGGGTCAAAGGAATATAGTTCTGCAGTCCTGGTCAAGGTGTGCTCCCACCCATCACTGGCCCATCATTGTTTTGGCTCTGTCCTGTCCCCTGCTGTGGTCCCCCCGAACTGTATGAACTCCCTTCCTGAGAAACAAGTTCCTCCTCTGGATGCCAGGGCTTCAGCCTTTCCCAACCCCCGGCATGAGATTCATGGAGAAAGTACAATTCCATAGTGTCTCAACAGCCTGATACCCAAAGGAAGGGGCATACATCTCCTTAGGGTAGCTCTTCTGGCAGTATGGCTACTGTAGTCCCTGTCTGATGACATCATAGGACAAGCTATAATGCACTAAGCCTTTGTTGGGCAGGGAGAGTGCTCAGTGAGTGGAGGAGGGAGGAAGAGCAAGCTATGAAGATCACGTGATCAGGTTTAGTTGAGAGTACACAGAGTGAGCAAGAGGATGGATGAGAGAAAGAGTATCCAGAGATGGGGCCATGATGCCTCAGTGGGCGAGGAGTCTCAAAGCACCCCAGACATGTTTTCTGCTCCCTCTCCTTGACCTTCTCACCTGGTGATGGAACCTGGCCTTCTTTGCCGTTACCTTCCCCATTTGCCTGACCTTCCAGAGCCTGAGCGTGATCCTCCGTGTCTGAGGTTGCCGTCTTTATTATCGTCCAGCAGGATGGAAAGAAGGCTTCAACACGTACCACGCTGTGGGCTGAACTATTTGGGGAGATGGCGTCTTCATTAACATTTTATTGTGTGCTTTCCTTTTTCATCCTCCTCATTTGCTACCTTCTGCTGTGCATAAACTTCTGAAGTCTGAATAGCAAGCAGCTGTGCATGTTGCCAGTGGAGAATCCCAGACAGAGCTCAAATAAATAGTCTCTCATGATATGGAGAAATGCTTATGTAATAAAGTGAAAAAGCAGACGTGCTGTGGGGAGTTAGAACCAAGACTGTATGAGGGAAAGCCTGGAAGGATATGGGTCAAATTGCTAACAGTTGTTTTAAACAGAATGACGTTTCCTGTTCTGCAGGCTTCCTTTTTCCCAGAGAGACCTGTAATCACATTAAAAGAAGAAATCACATTGGTTTTTATGTGATTCCTTCCGACTATGAGAGACGGTCTTCCCTGTCTGCACTTGTGTTACCCAGGCTCGTCATAGTCTTCTTGGAAGTCAGCAGTGGGTTGTGGTGACTGGCCAGCAATCAGCTTGCTGACCCCGCCTCTCCACTACACTCACCTGTACCCAGGAGACCTACGACTTCATTGGTGCCTCCTGGTTTAGCTCATACACACCAATGGGGAATGGGAGTTTTCATGCAATGCTGGGGTCAACAGTTGGAATTTGACTGAGTTGAAAACTCTGGGGTAATTTCATGGGTCTGGTGTAGAGCAGGTTTTCCCATAGTTTGTGCCAATATCCTTCTTTCTCGATGCTCTCAAGTCACAAGATTAGAGTGTGTTTGCTCAGCCCTAGGTTTTCCTTCATCAGCGAGCGTCCAGTCATTTTCCTGTAAGCAGAACTTCAGTTAGTGGGCACATCACCAGCAAGGGCCAAATTAGACGTAATTGCACACGAGTTTAACTTTAAGGGTCTGTGGCTTAACGTGCTTTGCAGAAGCATGCCAAGCCCTCAGCTTTGTTCTCTCTGGGAACAGCATGCCCTGGAAGAAAGGTCGTAACTGATTGTCCCAACTGAGATACCTGGGAAAGGGGGCCATGAATAGTGATGCTGGCCAAACCAGGACACAAGGTTTTCCTGACTTTTAGGACCCGTCTTTCTCTGCTCAGTGAAATGAAATTGATTACCCTAGACAGCACTTTTACAGCAATCTTGGATTAGTAGTTAGAAGACGGGAAGCCAAAACAGTGGGAAAGGATGCGGGAGGGTGCATTTCAGAACAGGAATGTGTGGGGTTCTTTTTTAGCAAGGTTGAGCTGAAGCTAGAAGCACCATTCAACAGTTGTCTGCACTTTCAAAAGCTGGGGCTTGCGCTATTATTCCTTTGCTCAGTTTCCTTGTGAGCCCTGCTCCTTTTCCTCTGTCATAAAGGAGAGGGTCTGTGTGCCAGGGTCTGCCAGGATGGTGGTCCCTTTCAAGCCCAAGGGAGCAGCCTGAAGGCATCCTCCAGCCCCTTCCAGCTCTCACAGCTCATACAGGATTCTATACTAGGTAATCCAGGGTCTGTGCTGCATGAATAATGAGGACGGCACAAGCAGGTCCTTCCTGCTGAAAGGACAGGACCTGCTTGCTCTCTGTCCCCAGGCTGACACATATTCAAAGGCAGGCTCTTCTTAGAGCCAATGGGGGGAAGCTATAGAGGAAGGGGTGCACAGGCCACTTCTGGAGCCACTTATTAGGGTGACGGGAGGGTCTGGAGGGAGGAGAGAAAATAGCATGCTAGTGAATCACCTTGCATTCTGGATGTTTCACAAGAGACAGTTCTTTGCTGGATTTTTTTGGGGGTGTGTGGGGTATGGTGTGGCCTGTACATTGTCATTGCTCATTGCCATTTGCAACTTGAGAAGTCTCCAGACACTGCTAGATGTCCCTGGTGGAGAATCATTGCTATTGGTAAAGAAGCAAATTTACTTACTGAACATTTTGTTTTGTGTGGCTGTGTTCCTTCTGGCCTGGCTCCCACCTGAAGCTTTTGTAACGCCTTGTACTAGACCAATTAGCATTTGTGATGATGGATTGGGATTTCAGATGAAGTGCCCTCACCTTTGTGCCCTTGGATTTGGCTTTGAGATGAAGTGATCTGGACTCCCTTCCCCGAGACCAAGAGTGCATGCATAATGAGATCTTTCTGTAAGAAAGGGTATTATGCTTTTTCCCACCCTTTAAAAACCTTTCTTCAAAGTGTCTGCTATGACTAGTGTCTTGGGCATTATTAGAACAAACGAGGGTTCCCCAGTGACGAGCTGCCCACACTTAGATGTATGCATGTGTCATGTGACGATTTAGTTTAACAGAGTCTGCTCCAGTGAGGCTGGGCTCCAGCAGGACTAGCTCCTGGGTTTTCAGGCCACATGTGGAATAATGAGTCTCCAGTAAGCACCATCTCTTAACAACTAAAGAAAAACTGGCACATGTATCCGAGGGGATGAAATAATGCTCAGAGTGGGGTCGGCCTACGGTTTTGTATAGTCTGTTTTGTACAAGCCTGATCACAAAACCTGCTGTGGCCTTGGGTTGCTCTAGCCTGGAGAACAGTCAGACAATGGGAAGACCAATGCTTGAGGGACCTCCCTGGTGCTGTGATAAGTGTTTTAGCAGGACAGCCTTGGACAGATGGCTGCACTTTCTGAATGGGCAGGGAAGGAGCAGGACAGAAAGGTCCAGAAAGGCGGTAGGCTGGGCAGCTTTAGATCTGAGGTGTTTGCTAACTCCCTGCATATACTCCAGCAGAAATGACACAAGGGGAGCTTCCCTTCAGAGGGTTCTCAGCCTACCTCTAGTGGTTTCCGTTCACCCTGGTACTTGCCTTCTTAGCTCAGTATGCCTCCCAGGGTTTGGGGAAACATGAAGAGCAATGTGATGTGATGTTCTATGACCCCAAGCCTTTGTCTCTGTTGGCTGCTGGGTACCTGCAAAATGACCGGGAGGGGATGTGATGTGGAGCACTGTGTGAAAGAGTGACATTTGACTCTGGTGATACAGAGGGAGAGGCTGGAACCCAGGGTACCCACTGCTCTGTACTAGGAGCTGGCTTTGGCCATGAACTGCAGATATGATGCTGTCTTCCTATTCTCAGTATGGCAACTTCTTATTTTTTTAAGAAAAAAATCCAAACAAACAAACTGAAAGTAATAATCTGTCATCCTAGGGTAAAAACAACAACAACAAAACCAACCATGAGATAGAATATTATAAATTAAGCTTTGCTCTTATTAACTATAATCATTATGAGCCCTTAGGCATCTTTTCTTTCTTGTTTTGAATCAGTTTGTTGAAATTAGAAGACTGTCAATCTATGAAAGTCATTGTGGGAGACTCAAGTCCAGAACAGCCGACTAGACCTTAAACCCCAAGTTCACTATCTATTTGTGTGGTACGCTTCTCAGTTTTCTCAAAATGCCTCCACGCCCTAGGTAGAGAGAACAGGTGTCCCATGTTGGTCAACAAGGACAGGAGAGTTACAGTGGTTTAATTGGAGGTTCTGATGCAGATCTCAAAGACCTGGATTTGTTGTTCTACCCAGAAGTATTTCAGATGAGAGAACAAGTAACAACCCAAATAAGGTGGACGGACCTATGCGTGCACTTTGTTCAGTTCGATGGTGTTGTATAATAAGTCACCCCAAAACTTATGCTCACTGACTCCCCAGGGTGAGAATCCAGACAGGACGTGGTAGGGGATAGCTTATTTCCGCTCTGTTTACTGGACAAATTAATGAGCCTTGGCTGGAAAGACTAAAACTTCAGCTGGGTGCTGGAATCTACGCCTATGTACCTGGTGCCCGTGGCTGGGGTGACTTGAAGGCTGCTCACAACTGGTCTCTATTCACCAGGGTATCTCCCAGCATGGTGGCTGGCCCCAAGAGGACTGTAGTCAAGGAGAGGCTAATGTCTCAAGAGTCTGTGTGGAAAAGGCATGGGTTTTTAATAACCCCACCCTGTAAGTCACATGACATCACTTCTGCCATGCTTAGTTGGTTAGAACCATTGTAAGTCTAGCCAGGTTCAAGAGGTATGGAGCCACCTCTCTTTGGAAAAATTAAAGAATTTTTAACCACTTACACACACACACACACACACACACAAGCACATATGCACGCACATCAGTTATTAAACTTATGCTATACCATGGCACTGATCCAGTTGAGAATTAGCCTGCCATGCTGTATTAAGAGTGAATTAATTGTGGATAGGAAAAAAACAACTGTGACTGTTGTAGAGAATTAATGAAAAATTGAAGTGTGTAGAAAATTTGTGCTGATTTAGATGCCTAGTAGTTGAGGAATGGTTTAAAACATTTGTTACAATATGCAGCCTTGAGAAAGTGAAATAGCTTTATCATATAAGAAATCTACCTAAAAATCTATTGCATGGAAAAGATTATCTAGAAAAACATGTATGCAATGATGGTTAGCATGTTTTTAAATATGTATATGTATGTAAAGTAGGAAGTAGTTCCATATATTTATTATTATTATTATCATTGCATGTATATAGGTATGTGTGGGTGTGGGTGTTTGTGTGTCATAGCATGCACACAGAGATCAGAGGACAACCCTTTGGAAGTCACTTCTCTTTTAATGTCTCTGCTGTACTGTGTGCAAGCTGCTGACACCCCCTCTCCTGGCTCTGTCTTTCATCTTGAAGTAGGAGTGCTGGGCTTACAGGTACACCCCACTATGTCCAGCTTTTTCTGTGGGTTCCAGAAGCTCCAACTGTCATTTTTGTATGTTAAGAACTTCTGCCCGCTGAGCTAGTCCGTCTGCCCCATGAAACGGTTTTAAAGGCACTGTGCCAGATTGTTTGTGGTGATTTCTAGTGGAGACAAGAGCAGAATTTGGATACATGGTAGATGTACAGGAAAAGTCACATTTTGTTTTTCACAGTTCTGTGGTGGCTCACGTTTTTAATAAATTAGATGTTCCTATGCTGCTTTTATGTTGGATTTTTCGATGTAATTTTAACTTTTAAGATTTATTAGC
The DNA here is from genome assembly GCF_950005125.1 of Chionomys nivalis. NCBI lineage: Eukaryota > Metazoa > Chordata > Mammalia > Rodentia > Cricetidae > Chionomys > Chionomys nivalis. Next base: position 49,565,199 of record NC_080100.1, read on the forward strand.
TTGGTTACTTTATAAGCATACAGACATCATATCTCTCATATCTTATGGTTGGGGATATGACAGAAGGGTAAAATCATTTGCAGAAAACCCAGATTTGGTTTTCAGCACCCACATCAGGTAATTCCATTTCCAGGGGATCAAACACCTACTTCCGGTCTCTGCAAGCTCTGACACTAACATACACGTGGCATGCATGAACACACACACACACACACACACACACATACACACTCACCACATAAATAAAACATAAAAGCAAATCTTTAAACTCCCATATCTCAAACAACTACGAGGGGCATCAGGAATTGTATGCGCATGGGTAGATCCTAGTCTGTTTGACATACATGGTAGCTGGCAGACAGATTTTAGAAAATGGTGCTGCTCTTTGGTCTTTTCTTGTTTTCAAACAGGATCTCCCAGGCTGACATGGGATTCACTATAGTTCAGGCTGATCCTGAACTTGTGACTCTCTTACCTCAGCCTACCATGTGTTTAGATCATATGTGTACCACTGTGCCCTGTCATCTCGCTGCTTTCTTTCCCTTGCTGCCAGGCAGTCTCCTCAGGGACAGCACCGTGCCTGTAGTCTTTTTTAGAATAACTTCAGTAGAAATGAAGAATAGACATACTTATGTTGGGTTGAAACATTTAAACTTAAATGATCCCCCAAATGAAATTAACTGTATTCACATAATCAAATCAGGAAAATTCAGTGCCATTAGAGAAGATGTATGGCTTTAATCAAACTGGAGTATTTCCAAGCTAAGATTCTGGGGGTGGGTTGGGGGAGCAACACATACCCCCCCAGCTAATGAAAAAAATGGAAGCAAAATGAGACCCCACTCTGGTTTTAAGGACACTAGACCACATATCATCTCTGAGTTGCATAACAATTTGGTCATAGCTCATGTTTTAAATAATTGCATTATTTAAAATAGGATAATGAGCTTGCAAGAGTGACTTCCTACATACAAGGGCTTGAGATACGTTCTGGCCCAGTAGTGAATTAGCTGATACTTCCTGCCCTTAGGACTTTTGCCACTTATTAAAATGGACAGAAACATAAAATAACTGATAATGAGAAGATTGGCTCACGACAACCTTAAGACAGACACCAGACTTGGTTTTTCCAATGTCCCCTCTGACCCGTGGTCTGTATCCTGAGAGGCAAACTGGTCTATCTCTATCCAGCATGGGCTCTGCCGCTCTGGCTTGGAGAAATGTTAAGTGTGTGCGTGTGTGTGTGCGCGTGTGCGTGTGCGTGTGCGTGTGTGTGAGGGAGGAAGGGTCTGGGTTCCTTGACAAAACTCACAGCTTCTCCTGCAGCTGTTGTTTCAGCCAAATTCTGGCTGGGTTCTGGTTACCCCATCCCTCTTTCTGCCCCTTCAAATCTGGGCAGGTAATGGCTTTCTGCCATTTCTCCAGCACCCCACCCCCACCCCGCCCCATATCCATGGTCTTTAGTACATAACTTGTTTTTTCCTTACCAACCTGTAACCAAGCCTTTGGGAGGCTGCTGCAAGGATTGCAAGTTTAAGACTAGCCTGGGATACCTATCTCAGCAAAACCGAAACCAAAACAAACCACTTAAATGCAATTTCTTTCCTGCCTGGACCTCACTTGAATAGATGACAGTCCCATTTTGCAAATGAGTATGTTGAGGTTTAGAGACTTACACTGCCTAAGCTAGGGTGTTTTATATCAAAGCCCAATTCATAGTCTCTGCCTGTGGTGACCAACCAATTGTCACGGTCATTTTCAAATTGAGAAGGAACTTAAAAGCAATGTGTTGTTCAATGTGTTGTTTTAACCTAATAGATCTATGAGGCTAAGTAAGACAAAACAAAACACCAGCACCCCTCCCATCAACTTGGTAGTTTTGAAGGACTTGTTACTTAGCTTGCTTGCTTGCTCATTTTGAGATACAGTCTCCCAAGTCCAAGCTGCCCTCAAAGCTGTGATCCTCCTGCTGCAGTCTTCTGGATGTTGGGATTACAGGCCTATGCCACCATCCTTGGCTTTTTGTTCATTTCTTTCAGATTGCCCTGGAAATAGTTTTAAGCTCGGAAGGGTAAGATGAAAGTGATGGGTTTACTCCTTAGTTTATAGAGTCAGGCTGACATTGGTTGCTTGCGAGCATCTAATCTATCTCTGACGACCCAGTTTAAGGATGTTTAAAAGAAACACACAGCTGAGCTGGTGCTTTCTAGAAGGCTTGCTCTGTGATGGATGCTAAGCTGCAAAGATGGAATATTTCTTTCTGCATGTCACCTCTCGAGTTATAAACACCAGGACTTCTTCGGGTTACCGGGTGCGCTGTGGTGCCCCCCCCATATCCATTCCTTGACCTGCAGAGGAACTCGCAGAGGCACCCCAGCTGCTCACTTCACAGTCAAGAGCTGAGGCGCAGAGCCAACGTGCTGTGGGGACACTCCAGGTTCCACAAATTATCACGTAGAGTCCATGGCCCCCGTGTCTTGGTTCCATCATTTGACAAGTGGGGATAATCGTACCTCCCACACACAGGTTTTTGTTAGGATTAAAGTAGTCTCATAAAGGGCTTAAGAGAGCATCTAGTCCAGCTGTAAGTGCTCCGTAGCAGTTAGCATCTGGTTTCCATTGCTGTCTTCATCAGCACCCTCGCAGGCTGGGGATCTTGTTGACCCTTCCTCTGGCTGGGTAATTCCCTTGTGCTGTAAGTCTTTTTCCATCGCTTTCCAGTTTTTATTTTTTCCTGGAGAGAATATAAAAATTACCCAGAGTATCTACTATTTGTTTGTTTGTTTGTTTATCTTTGTTTGGGACTGGGGATAGAAACAAGGGCCTTTCTTGTGCTAGGCAATTTATCTATCACTGAACTACAAGTCTCTGGAGAGTGTGCTAGGCAAATGATCTGCCACTGAGCTACATACCCAGACCTGAAGTCCCTGGAGGAAGGGAGGGGGCCAAGGGAGAGAGAGAAGGAGAGAGGGAGGTGGTGGAGGGAGAGAGAGAGGGAGGGAGGAAAGGAGAGAGAAAGAAAGCGAGAGAAAGGGAGGGGGCGGGAAGAGAGGGGGGGTGACCGAGGGAGGGAGGAAAAGAGAAAAAGGGAGGGAGCAGAGGGAAAGAGAGAGGGAGGGAACAGAGGGAGAGAGAGAAAGAGAGAGAGAGAGAGAGAGAGAGAGAGGGAGAGGGAGCAGAGGGAGGGAGGAAGGGAGGAAAAGAAAGAAAGGGAGAGAGGGAGGGGGTGGAAGGAGGGAGAGAGAGGGAGGGGGCAGAGGGAGAGAAAGAGGGAGGGGGGAGAGAAAGAGGGAGGGAGGAGAGAGAGAGAGAGAGAGAGAGAGAGAGAGGGAGGAGCGGAGGGAGAGAACACATTGTCTCATCTCCCCACTGCTGGGAATACAGGCATGTCTCCCCAACTTTCTGCATGGTACTGGGGATCAACTCAGACACTCATGCTTGCCCAAATACTTCACTGGCTGAGTCTCCTCCTCAGCCCTTTAACTACATACTTTTGAAGATGTGTCTGTCATGGAATATGAGAAAAGGGGTCAGAAGAGGAGGGGATTAAGTGCCTGGAGGGACATAGAGAGGGTTGGTTGGTGAAGACAAGTTCCAAGAGAGCCAGCAGTCGGGATTCTGTGAGCCTTAGGCATGGGTTTGGACTGGATTCTACTTTTGGTTCAGTGGGGAACAGCTAGGTGCCTTTTGCTATTTACTTTTCACAGTACGTGTTCCTCTGCCTTAGGCTGTAGCTTCCCTGTCCCCCCATTATCTTGGGGACTGACAGTCCAGACAGTCATCTCTTCCATCAGACATGTAAAGGAGATCAAAGAAATGTTGCCTTGCTTGAGACCTGGAGACCCCTTTGTGCTATCAATGTAAGAAGGTAGGCCTGAGGATGAGCTTTCCCAGGTAGCTGCAACAGGGGCAGTGGGCGGGATTTGTGAGACACAGGAGATGGTGCCACAAGCCAGGAGGGAGGCAGCAAATGAAACCCTACCCATTGGGAGAAAGAAATAGGCAGAAGATGGGGGGAAAGAGCGGGGACCCAAAGTCTGAAGAATCCCTGTGGGTGAGATAGTTCCCACCTCTGGGGGAGGTATTAACAGTCATTTAAAGCCCATGGAGAAGGGTGAGGGGCTGTACAAATGGACTGGACTAAATGACCTTTATTGGCAATATGCCTACTCTGTTTCTTAATAGTGGATTTTGTGTGTGTGTGGTGTGTATGTCTGTCTGGAGTTTGGGTTATAAGTCCCTATTGCTAGCTTTTACATTAAAAAGTAAGTATATAATATCATTTACCAAAAGACTTTTTAAACTCCCAGTTCATATCCTGGAGTGGAAATTCTATCACAGTAATAAAACTTGGGTTGTAACATTTATAGTCTCTGCCCCACTGTAGACCTACGGGTTGACTTGTCCTGCCATGCAGTAGTTATAGTGTGTAAGGAAGCTGTGCATATCATAGGGAGGGGAAGGAACATATCACACCCTAGGTCACAGCAGGTGAGCCACCCACATGCTCCAGTGGGTGGAGCCACAGAGCAGATGTGAGAACACACCTGGCCCTTATGCTGCCCCTCCCCCCGGGATTAAAAAACAAACAAACAAACCTCACCTTGCCTACCTGAGGCACTACTCAGCATAGCCCCCCTCCTTTTCCTTCTTCCTTAACTAGAAATCAAACAAATGGTACCAAGAGTAATAGCCAAATTCATCCTGCTTTACTCTGAAGAGGTACAGGATGAAAATATGTACAACCCATATCTTGGTTGAAAAATGACTCCTGGAAGGGGCTTAGCAGTGGGAGTGCCCGTTGCCCCACAATGATGAAAGTACCCTGAGTTATATATAGTGAGGGCACACACACATTAATGATTTGCAGGCCTTTAGATCATGCCCTCATTATGGAACGTCATTTTGATATAGCAGTCATCTGGCCTACGAGATGGATGGAAGCAAAGGTTATGATAGATTTACAAACTATAAAGCTCAACTTTGCCCCACGGTATATTAGTGGGAGGACAGAGCTGGTAGGGAAAGGGCACAGACTGTAGAATCCACACCCTGGTCTCGGGCTGCCTGCCACTGAAGCCCCGGGCATGTCCTCAGCTGTATGACCTATTTTCAGTAAAGACTGGCTGTCATCTTAGCAGGGTTGTTGGAAAGACGGGTAACTGGGTTTTCAGTAGAGACTGGCTGTCATCTTAGCAGGGTTGTTGGAAAGATGGGTCACTGGGTATCAGAACATGAACACAGAGCCTAGATACCCAGGAATGGCGGCTTTATGGGACATGGCCGACTGACACCATGGAGCTGTAGGCTTATAATGGAAGCTCATCACCTACCTAGTTAGACTCTAGACCACCTTAATGAGCTATTTACCTTTAATTTTAATCCTTTCTTGATAATCTTTCTACTTTAAAGCCATTTTGATGTATTCACCTTTTTTTGTTTTTGTTTGTTTTTCAAGACAGGGTTTCTCTGTGTAGCCCTAGTTGTCCTGGAACTTGCTTTGTAGATCAGGGTGGTCTTGAGCTCACAGAGATCCGCCTGCCTCTGCCTCCCAAGTACTGGGATTAAAGGCGTGCATCCTCACTGCCCAGCATATTCAGTCTTCATAATTAGAGACATGAGGTAGACTGAATAGAGAATCCCCAAATCTAGACTGAGAAGTAAGCCAGGGAGAAGGGGACATCTTTCTTCCTACAATAGTGGAAGGACTGTTGACATTAGGAAATCAGTATATGCTCACATTAGTGGGTGTAAGACCTGGGAGTAAAGGAATGTTCATACAGTCCTCAAGCGTCTCCCTGCAGGAGAGGAGAAACATAGCTCACATCCCTGGAACCAAGTGATTCAAGTTAGGCTCACCCATAGGGTGACAACCCCAAATCATGTGATATATGTGAACCAAACAGAACCTTTTTTTTTTTTTGTATGTGTGCTTAAGTATAAAAGATGCTTACTTGCTTAGAAGGAGATCATTGATAGATTGAAATGAACGGATGTTCTGTGATTTAAAAAAAAATAACCACTGGCTGGAAATCTTCAAAAACAAAAGATGGATAAAAGACAAAAATTGACAGCCTTCTAGCTGGAGACATACGACAGCCAAAGACGACGGACAGAAAGAAAGCCAGACAGGGGCCAGGATATAGCTCAGAGAGGGAGGGCTTGCCTAGCATGCTTGAACGCTGGGTTCATTGCCAGCACCTTAAAAACAAACAAGCAAATAAAAAGAGAGAGGAAGAAGGGAAAGGTGGATAGGACATTTCTCAGAAAGGATTAGCCCTCGAGTATAGATCATATTGTTGTCTCAATATTAAATTTCCTGATTTGGGTAATTGTACTGAGGTTACATAATAGAATGTTCTTATTGAATAATATGATAAAATGAAATATACTGTAGAAGGCAGAGAGCTTGCAGCCCCGATCTAGAGGGGCAAACATTGCCAGTGACACTGTTGTATGTGGCTGGCTGTAGTCTTGTTCCAGTGTGGTGTGGGGACAGAGTCACAGAATGCTGACAGTGAGAGAAAGATATTTAATTGGAGCAGAAGTGAAATACTGTGTGTTCTGTGTCTGCGTCTTCACTGCCTTTTAGAGAGCTCAGCGACAGTGGATGAGGGCTGAGTGGACCTCCAGAAGCAACACTTGAGAGCCTACCTGTAATCATCCTTGAACTCTTTGTCAACCAACTAATTTAGGTTTATTTATTTAATGTGTGTGTGTGGCTTTGGTTTTTGTTGTTTTTTGAGATGACGTCACTCTCTGAACTTGGAGCTCACTGGTTGGCTAGACAGGCTAGTCATCAAACCCTAGGGATCTACCTGTCTCTGCTCTGAACAGTGGGATTCCAAGTGCACACTGTAGTGCCCAGCTTCTGACCTCGGTGCTGGGGCAAGCACCTTAGCAATTGAACTGTCTTTCTGGTCCCTACGTTCCTGGTGGCTGGAACTGTGAGAACAGCATTTTACATTCTAAAAGTATTTCTGTGCATGAGAAACTCATTTAAGTTATCAGAAGTTGGGAAAAGAAGGCAGAATGCTCTTCTATTTGTCAGATGGTGAAGTAAGACCCAGAGAGCACAGCTCACCCATTCAGTGTGGCTCCTATCAAATGTAGCACCTTCATCCTTGTGGCCTCCTGGGCTCTTTCTCCTGTGAACTTTTTCAGTATCTATGACAATGTTACTAAATGAAACATAAGAAAACAAGCATACCTTCCCGGTGTCATGTGACAATCATTTGTCTTAAAAAGAGAATTAGACCAGAGTTCTTCTCTTTCTAATTTGCGGCCATGGTCCTGTGAAATTACTGAAAGCAACTGAATTCATTGTCCCGAGAGTTGAGGGTCTGGTGTCTTCTGGTTGGTGTGGGAGTAGTGGGCTCTCTCATTCTGATTCTATGTGACATAGTTGGTCATTGCCCAGGCGTGGTGGTCTCTATTGTGAAGAGCTGCTCAGCATTTCAGGACACGGTGTTGGAGCTGAGAGTCGGCTGTGAGGCTCCAAGTGAGATGATAGAAGATAGTCAATGGTACCACTATACCCTCCCTCGCAGCTGAGAAGATCAAATGAGTTGGCATTGTAGAGACGTTGGTGTTTGACATATAAGAAATACCATTGAGACATCTGGAGTCTGTGGTACCAGTTTTGCCATGTTTAAGTATCATTAAGTTGACCCAGTACTACCACTGTTGATCCCTTTGTCCTCCTTCCCCTGACCCTTTGAAGCATCTCTTATACTTACAGTCTCTATGAATTTGCCCTAAGTACCTCATTTAAGTTGATCATACAGCAGTTGGCTTTTACGACTGTCCTATTGCTCTTAGGGTAATATCCTCAAGACTTACTCATGGAGTAGTGTGGCTCAGGACTTATTCCATTGTCTGTATGCAGTACACTATGTTCATTTGCTTGCTTGTGGACTTCTATTGCTTCCTTCTTTGGGCTATTCTGGATATCACCATTGTGACCATAAGTGTTCATATACCTGCTGGAGCATGTGATATCAATTCTGGGTTGTTGGGGGGGGGGGTCTATACCCAGAGATGGGACCATTAGATCCTATGACAATTTTATGTTGACTTTGATGAAGAGTGTGCAGGCTGTCCCCACAGGCTACATCATTTTATATTACACACACACACACACACACACACACACACACACACTGCTCAGTGTTTCTACACCCTGGCCAATACTTGTTATTTCCTGCTTTCCTTTTTATATGTGTAATTTTATGTATAGAAACAGTGTCTGTTTGGACCTCCCACAGGGCAGGGAAACCTGCTTGCTCTTAGGGCTGAGGAAGGAGGAAGACTTGATTGGGGGGGGGGGAATGGGAGGTGGTGGCGGGGAAGAGGCAGAAATCTTTAATAATTAAATTAATTAATTAATTAATAAAAAAACTGGAAAAAAAAGAAACAGTGTCTGTTGATTTGCTGCCTTGATCTTTTTAAAGAGAGAGAGGAGGAGTAAAACATTTGGATAAGCCAAGTCTGGCTAATCACAGGCTAGTTCATCGATGCTTACCAGCACAGCGTGTACCAGAAAGAAGCCTTCTTCTGTGGTTCGCTTAGCCTCTCCCAGGGCTGAGAGCTCCCCACCCCCACTCCACACTCAGAGCTCCCTGCTTTGAAGGAGAAAAGCAAGTTACAGGTAATAAGTTCGTGATAAGATAGGTAGAACAGAAAGGGCCCTTTGGTTTGGGTACTAGTGTGTGAAGAGTGGTCTTGTTCAGTTTTATCTATAACTTAGAAAGACTTTACACTGTAAGTCACTTTGTAAAACTCAAGGCAAGCAAGCCTCAACTACGCGGCTTGAGGGGAGTCTAGCCCTGAGAAAGAACAAGGGAAAGACCTATGACCTAAGAGAGTTCTGGTTCTTTCTTGGCTCATACATTTTCTTCTTGGTGTGCTTCCTTCCTCTGTGAACTCTGGGTACCATGGGCACTGGTGTGTGAAGAGGTCATGTTGCCACTAATCAGGTACTGGTGGTCCTGTAGATGGCTCAGGAGGCTGGGGTAAGAGTTTCCTGGGAATGCTCCCTTCTAGTTGAGTTTGCTAATCCCCTGCACGTATATAACCTGGTGTGACTTGAGCAGTTGAAACCCGGTTTGCTGGGTGTGAAGTTTGTTCAAACGCACCCCACCATCCCTCCAGGCACCAGTGGTGTGCAAGTCCACCCAGCCCACAGGTATACAAGGCACACTGGCAGTGCTGGCTTGTCTGGGTTTGCAGGCAGGGAGCTCTTATTACTAAATACTGAGACATGGATTGGTGATGCCAATAAGAAGATAGTCATGCCAGCTGGGCTTTGGGCTGTGTCCTCAGATAATCTTCTTCATCTCAGTTCTTCCCAGTTCTTGACTTGGTCCTGTTTTTAGGACAGCAGTTTAATTCACAGTACAGGAAGCCTGGGCTTGTGTGGAGGGCAAGAAGGTATTCAGCATAGCTGCTTTGAGTCTCCCATAAGAACCACCGATAGGCTGGGCCCAGTATATGGCAGCTCTGACCTCAGAGAAATGATTAAGCTCTTTCAAGTCTGGGTCTATACATAACATAGGAACAAACCAGTGTTGTAGGATTTTGTGAGTGAAATTTGGTTAATTCCTACATAAGAAAAACTGTGCAGAGAGGACAGGCTGGAGCCAGGTGTGTGTGTGTGTGTGTGTGTGTGTGTGTGTTGACAGACACTAGTTTTGTCTGTGCCTGTGTGAGCATCAAGAAGACAGAACCTGCTTTAGTCAGTGTTCTTTTGCTATGATGAGACTCCATGGCCACAACAACTCCTATAAAGGAAAGAATTTAATTGGGGCTCAATTACAGATTCAGAGGTTTCATTCATTATCAGCATGGGAGGAAGCATGGCAGTTTGCAGGCAGACATGGTGCTGGAGAAGGAGCCAAGAGTTCTACATTAAAATCCAGTCAGCAGAAAGAGAGAGAGAGAAAGGCTAGGCCTGATTTGAGAATTCAAAACCCTAAGGTCCACCCCAGTAATACACTTTCTCCAGCAAGGCCACACCCACTCCCGCAAGACCACACCTCCTAATCCCTGTCAAGTAGTGCCACTCCTTAATGACCAAACACTCAAATATGTGAGCCTGCAGGGCCCATTTCTATTCAAACTACCAGAGAACCTCGTCCGCTATTCTCTGATCCTCCCTGGCCATTTTATGCCCTCAGTTCTGCAGCAAGACTCTCCTGAGATTCACAGCCTTTCTTTAGCTTGTTGCTCTCCTCCCTGTTCTTCAGCGTTCACAGAATGGCTCTAATTCCTCCTGCTGGCCTCATGGCAAGAGGGAATTGTAGTCGACTCAGGTGGGCCTACAACGACCCAGAGGCTCCTTTAGAATGATTCAGAAGAATGTATCTCACAGGAAAGACTACACACAGATGGAGGCATCGAGGTGGCCGTAGAGGAAGAGCTAGGAAAGGGAATGAGAACCAAAATTTTAAGACCAGATCAAGGGCCATTTTCTTCAGCCTCACTTCCTACAGATACAACTCTAAACATGTTGCCAGTGAAAAGTGAGGGAGTGCACTGTGGATACTGGCCAATGAAGCATTTGTTTTAAGTATGTATGCATGTATTTTTGCATGTGTGTGTGTGTACACGCATGTGCAGCTGCATGCCTTCGTGCCTGCATTAGTGCATGCACATGTGGAAGCCTGATTTCTTCCTCTGTTGCTCTCCATCCTACTTTTTGAGACAGGGTCTCTCCCTGGACCTGGAGCTCCCTGTTTCAGGTGGACTGGCTATAGAGCTAGCTTCTGGAATCTGCCTGTCTCTGCCTCCCAGCACTGAGATTACACTGCACACCTCCAGACTGACTTTGCTGTTCACGCTGGGGATTCGAACTCAGGTCCTCACCCTTGCACAGCAAGTGCTTTACCCACTGAGCCATGTGTTTAAATTAATAGTGATGGTGATCATTACCATTCCAGGAACCACTCATGGTTCTGTTACAGAGACATGCGTTAGTGTGTGTGGGGGTGAGTTATCTGTGTTGGAAAAACATGGAACAGTGAACTCAAGCTCTACTTGACCCCTTGGTTTGGAGCTGATGTCTCTTGGTCTTCTCACTGTCATCATGTCGTCTCACATGTCACCATGTGTTAGAAACAGCTAGAAGGTATCCTAAGTAGTTCTGCGTTCCCGCCCTGGGAAGCTCAGAGACTTTGGCCAGAACTGGGAAGGTACGGAATGTCTTAGCAGTTTTTGTTAAACAAGCTCTGGAAACAGAGAAACAGCTCAAAAGCCTGGAAATGAAGGAACAAAAGTGCATCTTGAAGTTTGTTTTTTATTTCTTTTTTTTTTTTTAAGATTTATTTATTTATTATAAGTACAGTGCTCTGCCTACATGTACACCTCCAGGCCAGAAGAGGGCACCAGATCTCATTACAGATGGTTGTGAGCCACCATGTGGTTGCTGGGAATTGAACTCAGGACCACTGGAAGAGCAGTCAGTGCTCCTAACCTCTGAACCATCTCTCCAGCCCTTTCGTTTCCCACTTCTTGATTATTCTTCTTTTCTTTCTCTCCACTTTTTCCTCTTCCTCTTCCTTTTGAGTCAAGGTCTCAACTGAGTGTCACAGGCTAGACCTAAATGTGTGATTGTACTGCCTCTTGTCTCCCAAGTGCTGGCATTACATGTGTGTACCCCACACCCAAGTGCTGGCATTACATGTGTGTACCCCACACCCAAGTGTTGGCATTACATGTGTGTACTCCACATCCAGTTAAACCTTCAGAGCATGGTTTTCTCATTCTTGCCACCACTTATCCATTTTTCTTTTATTTTCTTTTTGCCTTTTTGGTCAGGCCTTGCTGGACAGCCCTGGCTATACGTAGTCTCTTGACCTTGAACTTCTGCCATGCCTCCTGAGCACCGAGATTATAGACAAGAGCCACCATGCCTGCCTTCCAAGCATATTTTCCACCCAGTTCCTTTTCCCTCCCTCCTTGGAGCCTGACTTCACACTCCATTCATCAAGAAAACCCGCTCAGATTAATCCTATCACGGAGCAGGCTCTCGTCTTTGTGCTGTAGTTCTTTTGTGTCTTTTCCAAAGGAGCCACGTAACTTTCCTCCGCTGTGCAATGCTGTGCCTTCCCCTGCTGGATTAGAAACTAGTTGCTGCCAGAGTCTTCCCACCCCACTCCTTTGCACTCCCTGCTGAAGTGCTTTCTGACTATTAAGACTATTAAGCCGTGAGTTAGGAATTTTGCCGCAGACCAAAAGAAATCCATTGTGCTGCGTCTATCAGCCTTAATTATAAGGCATTTGGAATGAGTTTGAACACTGCATCTCTGTGATTCTCTTCCAACATTTTGCACCTAGGAGACCATCAATAAGAAAAAATTTCCATCCCTGCTTGGCTCCATAATTGTGGATACTTCTGCTTCACAAATTCTGGCAGGGCTCAAGTGTCTGGAGTAGAAACAATGACTTAATTCTGAAATTGTGTTCAAGTCCTCTGAGGGACTCATGGCTGATACTCAGAGAAAGCTTGAGGCTTGGCTGTCTCCTCTGGGCTGCAGTAGACACTTGGTGAGGGGGGCATTTACATACAGCACTGTGGTTCTGTCTTCAGCCAAGAAAGCAGCGCCTGGGGGAGATGGGGCACATCTTCAGACTGAGCCTGGGGCTGAGCAGCATATATTGTATTTAAGGTGGTGCTATTCTTCTGTGTTCAGCACTCTGGAAGGACTCAGTGCTTTGAGGAAGCAACAGACTATCTGAAAGCCTTTGCATCTGCCTTCTACTTTCAAGAATATCCATTTTCCAAAACCTGGGACTATCCACTTTCTGAGTACAGTGATGTACGGCCTGTTAGAATAAGCTTAACCCCGAATGTCTACAGATTTGTCACCTAAGTACCTTCCCATGAGAGAGTGTTCTCCTGGTCATCTGTATGTTTTCCAAGTAGTTTACACAGTCAAAGGTTATATGCATTCTCTTGAGCCTGCAAATTGCACGTGAGCCTCACCCATTCTTACCAGTTCAACTCCCCACACCATTCTATGTCCTCCTCTGGCTCCCTGTGCTCATGACCGAAAGCAATAAAAACCTCTTGCCCTGCTCCAGTGGCGTACCACTGGAAACACAAAGAACAATGAGAAGTAAACAAAAACCCGGGAGAGGTTCAAAAACACAAGCCAGCATTGTAATCAACTAGCCCTGACCATGGAACAAAATACCCAATCCATTTTTGTCTTAGGCAAGTGGAGGCAGCTTGCCCACCTGTCTGAAGGCTGGTCTGATCATATGAGCTCATACATAGTGTAGCACTTTATAAACATATGACCCCATGGAAGTAAAGGCTCGGCATGCTAGGTCCAAGGCCTGCTGCTTGAGCCTGGTCATAGCTGCCTTGTGTTATGATTTCTAATAAGCCCCGTCTCCTGCAAATCCTACATCTGTGCTGTCTGGAGAGGCTCCTGGGTCTTGAGAACCAGCCCAGCCCGGTGTGCATTGGTTGAGGGTGTAGTCATGTTGAAATCTATTTTTGCTCCATGACTGTTTGTCAACAAGTTCCCATTTGCATGGTATGGCACATTTGAGGGCTGTATTTTTTGGCAGTATTTTAAGAGTCAACTGCCCTAGATTAGGTGCGAATTCACTCACTAACAAACAGCATATGCTTGCGCTAATAGAGCCCTTCTGCGTCAGGCAGTCTCCACACTGCCTGTGAGACTCCACTTCTCCTCCAAATGAAGGTCTCAATGCTTAGTTGGTTCCTTAGTATATCCTTAAAACAGTGGGATGCATCCGTATCTCTTCCCCTTAATCATACAAGTTTGTCTCTATGCATATGGCACACTGGGTGACTCTGGTGCAGAGCCATGTGCCGTTTCTACCTCCACAACCTGAAGTCACAAAGTGAGTTGGCTGATACTTGCTGGCTTCCTCTTTCTTACCCCGGAACTACCCAGGCACTCACTCTTCTTCACGCTTCCCTCCCCTTGCCAGATCCTTCCCATCCACAGTTCACCATGTTTTTCTTTCTCCTGGAATTTAGACTCCCAGGGTTTCCTGTTGCACAGGCTTGTTGCAGCCTTTTCTGGAGTCTTCAGATTGCGCCCCCTTCCATTCATTCCACTCCCCTGTCCCTCCCCACCTGCTTTCTGTCTTGGGCTTCCCACTCCAGCCTTTTTCCAGCCAGTTAGGCCTTCTAGTAGAGCCACGAAAGGACAGCTCCGTGTTGGTCATCTTCTGATCATGTCTTCTCTGCTGCCTGCAACTTCCGCCATTGCCTTTCTTTGCACTGTAAAGTGGACAAATTATTCATTGCACATTCTGAGTGACTGAAATCTTTTTCTGAAAGTTCAGATGGGTCAGTTAGATGTGGGAAAGTCACTTTTTTGGACCATACTTGTCACTAGGGCTTCATCCTCACTTTATTTTTCCATAGACGAACAGTTTTACAATAGGGGTTTTTATTTCTAATATTGACATCCTAAAAGGCTATATGCTGATGGTATAGCCAATGGTATAGAGATTTTAGAAGACATGTGAGAGAGTGTGTGTATATATATAAATATATATGAAAAAATCTTGGAGCTGCCTTTTTGGAAACATTCTGCTTATATTTTGATATTCCCTTATTGGCTTTCAGCTTAATTACAATGCATGTAATATAACATTATATACCTGTATTTAAAATATACACAAAATATATATTTAATATGTGTGTAGATGTGTGGAATTAAACTTGTGGGTGTGTATTTATAACTCTAAATACCATCTTAGTTACTTTTTTATTTCTGTAACTAAACACCATGAACCAAGGTAACTTCCAAAGAAAATATTTAATTTGGGGCTCACAGTTACATAGGGTTAGAGTCCATGATGATCATGGAAGGGAGTGTGGCAGCAGCCAGGCAGCATGGTGCTGGAGCAGGAGCTGAGAGTTTATATCCTTAAATTCAAATAGGAGGCAGAGAAAGATAATCAGGACTATCATGGGCTCAAAGCCCTCCCCCAGAGACAAACCTCTCTCAGTAAGGCCCCACCTCCTAATCCTTCCCAAACAGTTCTACTAACTGAGGCCCAAGTATTCAAACCTATAGGGGCCATTCTTGTTCAAATCACCACAAGTACATTGTTTGCAAGTTATGTGGGAGACAGATGTTAAAGCCATCAAGTAAGAGCACTGAATATAATTGTAATTACTCTTGAAAAATTAGTTCATAGAATAATCTGTTGGTAGCCATGAATCATTTTTGCATTTATAAGTTGCTTACTTAATGACTGCTTATAAAATAATGTAACTATGAATTTAAAAGTACCCAGTACTCTTGTGAGACCATGGGTGAGACAACTCTGTCATGTTCAGAAGTCGGCAGTTCACAGCATTCTCCTCATCCTCTGGCTCTTTCCTTCTTCTCATTCCAAAAGTAAAAATCTGAAAAACTGTGATTCTTAGACCAGGTGTGCTGTCTTGAACCTTTATTTTAATCCCAGCCCTTGGGAGGCAGAGGCAGGTGGGTCACTGTGAGTTCAAAACCAGCCTGGTTGACACAGTGAGACCCTATGTCTCTTATTCATATGTACATACATATATAGTGTATTGTGTGTATGTGTGCGTGAGTGTTATACTTATACAATAGCTTCATAAGGTAGGTAGCATTAATCTTGTTTTATAGATGAGGAAATGAGTGTCCAGTATTCGTCCCTGACTGAGTATGACACTCTTGAAGATACATTCAACCCCCAAATCATTTTCCCCTCTTCTGCTGAGCCACATGCCATTTTGTTTAGCAATTTTTGCTAGGTGAGGCAGATTTACACCTTTGGAGAGAGATGGGCATAGCATAGAGAAGGATGCCTCAGATTTTAAGTTGCATTCTCTCAAATGTGTTAAGCCTTCTGTAGATGTATGGGTCATATGAGTGACCTTGCTTTGTTGATGTGGCATGCGATGTCTTGTCATAGTTCTTGCATTCCTTTTTTCTGGCTTCAATCCTGAATATTATCTTCAGGGTTTTTTTTCTTTGTCAGCCTATGTTTGAGGTTTTTGTACCTCTGAGAAATTAGCCTTTGATCTTCTTAGTATAGCACTAGTTTTATATCGTTTTCAGTGGGAACCATAAAGTCACATACATCTGTCTACTGATTAGGGAGATAGCAGTAACTATGAGTGACAGGCGCCAGTGCTCCGTGCTGGCAGGCAGCAGCTCTACTGAGGAACAAAAGGTTGTGAACTTTGAAGTCAGAGCTGTCCCACTTCCTGCTCTATGATTGACCTTTCTATAATCTTGAATGGGCCAAGCCTACACTACCTGACTTCTCTATAATCATGAATGGGCCAAGCCCACACTACCTGACTCCTCTATAATCTTGAATGGGCCAAGCCCACAGTACCTGACTTCTCTATAATCTTGAATGGGCCAAGCCCACACTACCTGGCCTCTCTTCAGTTTATTTTCCATCAGGACATCAGAGAATGGGATTCCTATTTAAAGAGTAATGTAGAGACAAAGAGGTAACAAACATGAAGAGTTGCCTTAATAAGTGTTAATTATTTCTGTGTTTTTGTTTTCATGTGTGCATAAAAATAACTAATGCAAGAGCACAACCTTCAGACTGTCACACACAGAGAAAAACAGAACACACCTTCAGACTGTCACACACAGAGAAAAACAGAACACACCTTCAGACTGTCACACACACAGAGAAAAAAGAACACAACCTTCAGACTGTCACACACAGAGAAAAAAAGAACACAACCTTTAGACTGCTACACACACAGGGGAAAAAAAACACAACCTTCAGACTGTCACACACACAGGGGAAGAAAGAATACAGCCTCAGGCTGTCATACGCACACATGGAAAGAAATCCGTTCAGAACCAAGAAATTGTCTTCTTTCCTTTGTGCTTTATTTATTTTCTCCCATGAATCAAGGGAAGAACAGACCATGACTGTCTTCTAGATCTTTCAGCTTTGTGGAAATATCCCATGCTATTTAAATGTGTAGGATAGCTATCTGTTTTCTTGTTTTTTAGGCAGGGTCTTACCATCTATCCCACACTATTATGAAGCTAGCTATGTAGCCTAGGATGGTTCTCAAACTCCAAATGCTCCTGTCTCAAGCTCCCCAGTGCTGGGTGTAACACTATGTACATCATGTTGGTAGCTTTTGAGAGAACAGAAACAAGATGTTAGCAGTGGCTTTCTTGGGATCAGCTCAAGAGACCATAACTTGCTAAGTTTGTTTAGTGGTTCTAACTTAGCCTCATTCTTTTTTTTTTTTTTTTTTTGGTTTTTTGAGACAGGGTTTCTCTGTGGTTTTGGAGCCTGTCCTGGAACGAGCTCTTGTAGACCAGGCTGGTCTCGAACTCACAGAGATCCGCCTGTCTCTGCCTCCCGAGTGCTGGGATTAAAGGCGTGCGCCACCACCGCCCGGCCCTTAGCCTCATTCTTAATGGGGCATTAAGTCAAGTCATCCTTTGGGCCTTTATTCATTATTTATAGAGAGCAGAAAGCATCATCTTAGGACTGGATCTAAATTTGAGACCTTTTGCCATGAACCCCATAAGCACGGGGCTCATACAGAGCAGAGGCGAACTAAACCCCTTCCCATTGTTTAGATTTGAAATTGCCCTCTGAAATTGAAGTCTCAGCTTTCAGCTAGCCCCTCAAAACTCAACACCCTCCTCTTCGTCACTGTGATCTGTGAGGAATTTGGGTGATGGGGTATGGAGAGGAGGCAGTAGCCAGTTAGATTATTCCCTGGGCCTTCCTGGCAGTCAGAGGTGATTTGGTTCCTAAAATATTTCTCGAAAATTGCCATTATGCAAATAAAGAAATATTAGTAAATAATCCCAAATCAAGGAATCATTGATTTTTGGTCTTCTCCCAAAATGAACAAAATCTCAGGACTCCCTTTCTCATCCCGATGCACCTTAATATGGCCACAATCCTCCTTGGGTTTCTAAATTCTGGAAAAAGTTAGATATTCCTGTTTAGACTTACAGTGTACAAGATGAATTAGCAATAAATTTCTACTCTGAAAAGGAGCCCTGGGTTTTGCCTTTCAGACCTAAGTAATTAAGTGTGATGCTTGCATTAAATGTTGGGCCCTTTTGCATGAGTTGTATCTAAGAACCCTCTCCTCCCTCTGTTTCTCTGTCTCTCCCTCCCTTTTCTTCCCTTCCCACTCCGTGTGTGTGTGTGTGTGTGTGTGTGTGTGAGAGAGAGAGAGAGAGAGAGAGAGAGAGAGAGAGAGAGAGAGAGAGAGGAGAGAAGAGAGAAGAGAGAGGGGGAGAGAGAGGGGGAGGGAGGGAGAGAGAGAGAGAGAGGAGAGAAGAGAGAAGAGAAAGGAGAGAGGGGAAGAGAAGGGGAGGGAGGGAGGGGGAGAGAGAGAGAGAGGAGAGAAGAGAGGAGAGAAGGGGAGAGAGGGGGAGGGAGGGGAAGAGAGAAAGAGAAGAGAGGAGAGAAGAGAGAGGAGAGAGGGGAGAAAGGGGGAGGGAGGGATAGAGAGAGAGAGAGAGAGAGAGAGAGAGAGAGAGGAGAGAGAGAGTGTGTGTGTGTGTTATTTAATGACAGGGCCTTGCTATGTATCCCAGGCCTTGGACTCAATGTGTAGCGCTTGATCCTCCTGCCTCAGCTCCAAGTTAGTTGCTGGGATAGCAGTCATGTGCTGTCATTATATCTGATCTCCTCTGTGCATCTTATACAGTGTAACTGTATTTCCAGAAAAGGATCAATTATTTTCCTAAGACCTGAACCATTTCCTCTTCCATTTACCTGTTTAGATGTAACATAGGCACTAGGAGCTTCTTAATGCCTCTGAACCCTAGTGACATTAGAATGAGAAGAGATTACATCCCTTGTTGGTAAAGCCTTGGTGTTGGTAGCTCACTTACCATCATTGCCTAGTCGTGCCCCATCTCAGAAATATTTCCAATGCTAAATCTGAAAATTTCAAAGTTTTTCTTATTATACTATGGGCCTAGAGTCTTTTACAGCTTTGCCTAAACTAAATGGCCCTGAGTTGGTGCTGATTTGCAGTACTGGAAAGATCTTAGAAATGTGTGGTGGGGAGAAATTCCAGGAATGGTGTACAAGGCAGGTTTTAAATAAAGTTCACCTTCCCTCACTTTCTCTCGGCGGAAGACTTGGTAACATAAGGACTGGAAGGACCCGTTGTCCCTGCCTTCAAGTCCAAGATCTGACATATGAGTCTCTGTTGTTTTGTTGGCCCTACATAGAGAGGAGGAAGGATCTGGGCCTGGCAGCTATACTCCCAGCATCCTTGGTGCAGCCTCCAGGCTTTCAAACACCTTGGTTTTCCACCTTCATTACCGGTAGTCTTGCACTCTAGTTAGGGTCGCAAACAACCCAAGCTTGTCTGTTTTTCGAAAGGAAATCCAGTTTAGGGAAGTCTGATCGTGGGGTCCTTTAGAGTTTAAGTAGCCATGGAAGGCTTCAGGAAGCTGACAAGAAACCAGAATTTTCCTCAGGTCACATTTCCTCAATGTGTCAGCTTTCTTAAAGCGTTGGCCTTTTGGTTCTGTTGTCTTTTCAGCCCATCCTCATGTCTCTGCCCCCAGGATCTTAGATTGAATTCTATTTTCTAGTGTCTTCTCTGGGTATCAGTGTAGGCTACCTCCTATGACCAGTCCTTAAACATTGAGAGTGGGTCATATCCATTTAGGTCAGTGGTTCTCAACCTTCTCAGTGTTGTGGCCTTTACAAGGGTTCCTCATTTTGTGGTGACGCCCCAACTATAAAATTAGTTTCATTGATATGTCATAACTGTAATTTTGCTACTGTTATGAATTGTAATGTAAATATCTGATATGCAGACTATCTGGTATGTGCAACCCCTGTGAAAGGCTCTTTTCATACCCCCTCCAAGGGGTCGCAACCCACAGGTTGAGAACTGCTGATTTAGGTACTCTCTTTAAGGCCACACAGTTCCCAAGCCATAGACTATGGTTCCACACCCAGCTGCATTACATACCTGAGGATATTTAGGATTCTTTGTAGAGAATTTGAGTCACCCAGAATAACAATGTGTACTTAAAATACTAAATGGTGGGTGTACCTCTTGGAATTGATTATTCCCGTCATGCTTCTAATCTGCTTTTCCTTAAAGGAGTACACCCTAGATAATACCATTTTATGAAGCCAGCCAGGGCTTTCGTTTCTCTTGCCAACCCTCCCTTGAGCATATTTCCCAAACTCAAGCACCTTGTCATTATGCCAAATCTCAATTGTGTAACCCTAATAAAAATTCCAGAAGAGACCTTGTGAGTCATACTTTGTATCCGAACAGGCTGGCACCAAGCAGCCATTCAAATATTTGCGAACAGATGGATGGATTAGCGAGAATACGGTGGCCTTGGTATCTGTGTGAAGGAAGCAAGTAGTGGGACGAGGCCTTTAACCGTGGCCACACCTTACCGAAGGGTAGGTCTTGGGCTAGTTTATGTTGGATTTGCGGGCGTCCTTTGCGCTTGACTCTGATTTCCTTCCTCTTCTGTTTCCACGTCTTGCCTCGCAGTTCTTTCTGGTTCTGCTTCTTCTGCCTCTTCATAATCTCTGTCATGTGACTGCCGTAGACTGTGATTGTTTCCATCTCTTGCCGGTGTCAGCTGATTTTATTAATGGCATGACGTTCTCATTTGCACTGCTCTCTAACCAACTGAGCCAGCCAGCCAGTGATCTTAATGGCACTGGTGAATTGCTAATACCCGAGGAAACTCTTCTCCACAAAGTCATGTTCCTTAGGGAGTTCAGGGCTGCGAAGGAAGAAGTACCTCAGAGGAAATCACAGATAGCCAAGTTGTTTCCAAATGAAATGAACTCCGGAGTTACGTGAATTATGGGTTCCTTTGCTTTAGTGGGAACTCTTCATTTGGTGATGATGTGGCCCCAAAGGATGTCACTTCCAGCCCTGGATGTGTCACTGGCCCAGAGAATAGTCATGGGCCATCCTTTCCCTTCACTGACCTTGGCTTCCTTATTAATAAGTGATGGGGCCTATAAGTAACATGTGGGAAAATGCTTTGTCGGCAGTAAAGTCATGCCTGCCGTGAATTATTAGCTTCGTGGACTGTTTAAATGGCAGGACCGTTGTTCATGCCAAGAGCTCTTATCAGAAATCACTGAGCAATGAGTAGAGCAAAGGTCTTTGGGGCACCCTCTGGGGTTCAAAAGCGTCTGCTTTGGCTGCAAAAACTTTCTCAATCCTATAACCTTGGCTTCCCCTTGGGTGGCAGGTCATCACAGGCCTTCTCCGCCCTGAAGGGGGACAGGTGAAGTGTCTGGTGAGAGGGGAAGTGGGCCAGGTATGTGGGAAGGTGGAAGGAAGAGGTTGGACATGGCGGAGCCCTGAGGGAAAGCCCTTCTGCTTGTCTGGTGCACAACCTGGTGTTTTGGCATAAGCACACTAATTAAATATCAGTAGAGGGACCTGTAGGATGGCTCTGTGCTTGCAGCTTCACACCCTTTTCTTCACTGCAAACAGGCAGAAGTCAATTGACTTCGTACAGATATTTGGGACCCTTTTATTAGCCTTCCCGATAAGAGGTTATTTACCAAATATTTTCAGAGAACATATAATCTTATTTCTTTTTTATAATTTATTTTTTATTTCATTATATATTCATTGGTGTTTTTCCTGCATGTATGTCTGTGTGGGGGTGTCAGAAGCTGAGGAACTGGAGTTGCAGACAGGT
This sequence comes from Chionomys nivalis, assembly GCF_950005125.1. Lineage (NCBI taxonomy): Eukaryota > Metazoa > Chordata > Mammalia > Rodentia > Cricetidae > Chionomys > Chionomys nivalis. Next base: position 49,586,888 of record NC_080100.1, read on the forward strand.
GTGAGCCACCATGTGGGTGCTGGGAATTGAACCTAGATCCTCTAGAAGAGCAGTCAGTGCTCTTAATCACTGAGCCATCTCCAGTCCTTTGTCTGGTCTCAGAAGCTAAGCAGGGTCAGGACTGGTTAGTACTTGGATGGGAGAACATATGAGATGTATTCTGGATACCATGACTTAAAATATGTCTTCTCTGAGTTTATTATTAAAATGTCAGTAGTTTGGGGCTGCAGAGATAGCTCAGCAGTTAAGAGCACTGACCACTCTTCAAGAGGACCCAAGTTCAGTTTATAACACTCACATGGTGGCTTTCAACCATCTATGACTCCAGTTCTAGGGGAATCAGACACCCTCTTATGGCCTCAGGCTGTAACATGAAGGGGTCCTCTTTGTTCTTGGGGGTTTTGTCCTGCCCTTTACCCCACAACTGTTTAGCCCCAAAGAAAATCACACATAGGTCTCCATAAATTATAAGCTGATTGGCCCATTAGCTCTAGCCTCTCACTGGCTAACTCTCACATCTTGATTAACCCATTTTTCTGATCTATGTTAGCCATGTGGCTCAGTACCCTTTTCAGTGAGACAGATCACATCCTGCTGCTTCGGTGGTCTGGGCAGGAGTGGGAGGAATCAACTTCTTCCTTCCCAGAATTCTCCTGTTCTCATTACATCATTTCTACTTCCTGTCTGGTTTTCCCACCTATATTTCCTGCCTGGCCAATCAGCATTTATTTAAAACATGATTGACAGAATACAGACAATTCTCCCACACCAACAAGCACTGCATAAAAGTGATGTGTGTGTGTGTATATATATATGTGTGTGTGTGTGTGTGTGTGTATGTGTATGTATATATACAAACATGCAGACAAAAAGTCATACATATTAAATTAATAAATTAATTTTTAAAACTAAACTAAAATATTGGAAGTGTTGGGAGAGAGGCAAACTTGTGTTAGGACAGTTAGGAAGTAGCCATTGTGTTCAGACTTGAAGATCTGATGCCATCAACAATGCTCAGCATGCTGCAATTTTAATTTAAAACAGTGTGTGTGTGTGTGTGTGTGTGTTTGTAAGTTGTTTTTTGCTTTTGTTTGTTTGTTTCCTGGATAGGGCTATAGCAGAGCCTAGGAGTTCTCAGCAGTGGTCTTGAGGAGGTGGTTGTGGAAGTAGTTGGGGTAGAAACTGGGGATCTCTACCCCAACTCTTCCTAGAGTGTCTGAGGGTGAAAGATCACAGGAGGCTTCTGCCTCTTCTAGACAGATGGTTGAGGCTGGGGAGTGTACCTTTTGAGTGGTACCCTAGCACTCACACACAGGTTAGAGATTGTTAGAGATGGACACTCCTAGGAATTATAAGTTGTTTTCAGGTTTGAGTGTATCTGAGGGTACCACAAAATGAAAATATCCTGTCAGAAAGAGTAAACACTCTTCGCTTTTAGCTGTTCTTAAAATGGAAGATTGGAAGTGACGGGTTATCTAGGGATCTATTGGGAATGATGGAATTGAACATTAGATGTTGGTATGTGGCTATGTGTGATGATTTGACTTTGAATGTCCCCCAAAGCCACGTGTATTAGAAGTTCGGCCACTATCTGTGGTATTATCTGGAGGTGATGAAACCTAAGAGGTGAGGCTTAATAGAATGAAGTTAGGTCATCATGAATGAGTTCCTGAACAGAAGGAACCCCATCTCCTTCCTGTTTGTTTCTTTTGCTTTTCATGTCCCATGAAATAAACACCCTTCACCTGCCATGGGCTCTTACATGATATACCATGTCACCAGAGACCCAAAGTATAATAAGTTGATTAGTTTTGAGTATGTTGATACCATAGTGGACAGCTGACTATCATAGCATGTCAGGTATCTTTTTTTACCTTTTTAAAGTTTTTATTTTTATATATTTTTTGTATTAAAAATAAAAGCTAATAATTACCACCATTTACAAAGGACTAGAGTAGTACCAGAATAATGAATGAATCACTTCAGCCTGGGAAGCAGACACTCTCAATAATATTAATGTTATGATACAAGCTCATTCAAGTATTTTACATTTTTTTTGTCCTGTTGAATGTGGTATCCTAATACATGGTAAAGACAATGTATGGGAACCTTCTCTGAAAAGCCCATGACAAGTTTTCCTTTCCTGTGAGATCTGGGCTGAGAGTTCTCTTCTGCCTCTGCCATCACCATAGCTGGAGGAGAGAGTGGGGCTGGGGAGAATCCAGGGGCCCTTTAACAAGAGAGGTATTCTGGGGCTCCCATTCAAAGGACCAGGTAACCCAGGTCTCTGGTACACTCCACCATTAGCCTTGTCTTCATACTCTTTCCCTTGCTTCCAGACCTTGCAAGCAGCCTGCTTTCCTTTGTAAATGTCATTTTTGGGAGAACCTAGATAAGAGAAATTATAATCTGATTCAAAGTAAGCTTGTTATGGGGTATTAGTTAACTGTCTTAGGAAGGATTTACTAGAAGATAATGTTTCACTAAATGTCAGAGAGCTGCTTGTGTAAGGAGCCATCACAGATGAGGGAGATAGGAATCAAAACCGAGCCCCTTCTTTCCAGAGCCACCAGTTTGGAGAGGGAGCCATGACTGATCTCCCATGGGGCCTGTCCGGTGAGTGCTCTGATAATGGTGTGATCTGACATGTGGAAGAGAGGGGTGGACTCAGATGCTGGAATCTGCAAGTGTGTGCCTTAGTAGCTGTTGGAGGTCTCGTCACACACAGAGGTGGGAGAATGGCTTCCCAGGAAGAGAGAAGGGGAGTAGCAGAAGCCCCTGAAAGGGAGTAGCAAGGTCCTGGAATACAGTATTTACTTGGACTAAGCTGTGAAGGCTCCATGTATGGGGGAGAGGAAAACTGGTTTAGAACTTTCTTCAATAGGAAAGAGGGCACCACTCAAAGTTTAGAAAGAGCGGATGACATCTGAGGACCGTCGTTGAAGAAGGTGATCCTCACAACAGGTGAATGAGTGGCAGTGCAGTGTGGCTGAGGGAGGACATCTACTGCAAGAGAAGGCAAGATGAGGAAGGCCTGGGCACCTGCAGGGCAGGACAGAATTCCGAAGGCTGCTGGGAAGCCTTGGCACTTTTCTGGAATGCACTAACTCTTTTAAAGTTCAGGTCAAGAACTGGAGATGCAAAGCCTTGATTTTTGATCTCCAGCCCTATATTAAACTACCAAGTAAACAGACAGACAGTAACATTTAGATGAGATTGAGTTTATTAAGAAAAAAAGATGCTTTGACAAATGTAAGCCTTCGCTGTCCCTTCCTGGTATCATTGGTCTGGGATGAGGTCCTTATCGAAGAAATGGAAGCCATAGTGGAAAATGGGAAAAGATAGTGGGGGAAAAAGATGGGTAAGGGCGTGCAGAGTCCTGCTCCTCTGGGTACCACTTCTGTAACAATCCAGCCCGAGCTGCCCATCTCCTCCAGCTGTCTCTCTTCTGCATTCCTTTCTTTCTCATCCACACACACATTTCCCAAGTTCCTGTGCAGTTTATTCCTCTCTGTCCCACTGTGTGTGCTCCTTGTGTTTCTGCTTTGCTTATGTTAAAGACATTTCAGCCTGTATGTCTGTTAAATGAGCAATTGCTTGGCTCACAGAATCACATGGTATAATTGAAACAAAATACAGACAACACATTCCCTAAGACCTTGAAGTCAAGATGGCGCTCAGTAAATAAGTGTTTAGTGCACATTTCTGTAATTATGGTATATCCTGCCAAATTTTATACTATTTCAAATATGATCTCCCTTCTTTTCAGTTCCCTGAGGGCTCGGTATAAATTTTGGATCTTAAGTACTTAGCATTGTACATGCTGTAGGAAAATTCGAATGTTGGTGGGGTGTGGTTGGTATATACCTATTACCATAGTACAGGAGCAAGGCTAATGAAGGAGCATCAAGAGTTTAATGACAGCCTGAGCTGCAGTGTTAGATCTTGTCTCGGCAGGAAAAAGAATTCATATTTTGACTTTAATTCCTTTTTTCCATGAAGGTTCTGTGATCGACTCCTCATTGGACAGGTCTGGAATCAGCCTGCTCCTCAAGAGTCCACAGATGTTCTTCAGTCCCTCCCACTCCTGCCGTGACTAGCAGTCCTGCCCCAGCCTGCACAGCTGTAGGATTGACCTAGACAGGACTGGGGCGATCCGAATGAAGAAATGCAAGCACAGGGATAGCAGAACTAGAGTCGGGTGGGCTGTTTACTCTGATGGAGATGATGCAGTCATCCAGGAGGGAGGAGGACGCTGTGGTTGACATTTTCTGTATGTGTGAACATCCATACTCGACCAGGGGAAGGCCTTGCCATTCCCATGGACCTGAGACAATGGGGTCCTTGACACAGCCATGCTCATGTCATGAGTTCTCATTCACGCAGGGCTACACTTGCTCCCCCACATGAACACACGTGTAAAAATGACCAACTGTAATTACCAACCTGAAAACACGAAAGGATGGGCCCTTTCTATGAGAAAGCAATGTTGTTATGCAAATAAACAGGGAAGGCTTTGGTGCAGTGATATCTGGATGCTGTGGGCAGAAGAAATGGGGTCAGGAAATTATTAGTCTGTGTTCTCCACAGAAATCCCAGGACACTGTGTTTGAGTTAATAAACTAAGCCTGTATTAGCATAAACTGTGTGGGCTTGTAAACTTGACTTCCTTCCTATCTCCTTTAGCTTTGCCTTTTACACTTCTATTAACCAGAAAGGTTATAGGTAGCAAGGGGGATGTCTTAGAGACTCTGTTCTTTCTACAATGGGACTCATTGATATTTGGGGTTGGATGAGCAGTAGCAATTTCCTTGGCGATTAAGAAGAGACAAATACTTGTGTGTTCAGTGTTCAACTCCAGAGTTTCTAGGGTACATCATAAGGTTACCGCCTCCAAGCTTAGCCACTAGACACCTTCTAGAGTATTGTTATAGATGGTGTGGCTAGCAGGCCAGGCTCTAATTGATTCAAGGCTGTCTGAATTCCATTGAATTCTGCTACTGAAACCTATTTGCTAGTGTCACTCTGATGGTGTCAACCCTTAACTTCTGACCTGTTTTTATCCTGTTAAAAATAATACCATGCAGCTAAAGAGATGGCTCAGCAGTTAAGAGCACTGATTACTCTTCTAGAAGACATGGGTTCAATTTCCAGCACCCACATGGCAGCTCACAAACACCTGTAGCTTCAGTTCCAAGGGATCAGATGTATTCTTCTGGCCTCTGTGGGCACCAGACACTCGTGTTGTACACCGATATATAAACAGGCAAAACACCCATACACATAAAAGAAAATCAGTAAATTAAAACCCACAAACAAACAAACCCAAAACTACGTGAAAGCCAGAGGCCAGAAGGGTGGCCCAAGAATTAAGATCATATACTGCTCTTGCAGAAGACCTGAGTTTGGTTTCCAGAGCCTATGTCAGATGACTCATAGTGCATAGTGCCTGTAACTCTATAAAAGGTATCTGATGCCTCTTTTCTCAGCAGGCACCTGCACACACATACACATATCTACACACAGGCATTCGTGTGCACACACACAGAGACACACAGGCACATATGTGCAAACACACAGGTACCTACTTGGGCACGTGTGGGCACACACACAATTAAATATTATAAAATCAAATCTTTAAAATCATTACTATAAAATGCAAAGGCAAAGGGATTTATTTTAAAAATGTATATATTTTTATGTGCATATGTGTGTTTGAGTATGTGTTTGTGCACCATATATGTGAGAGTACTTAAGGAGGCCAGGAGAGGGTGTTGGATCTCTTATAAGTGGAATACAGGTACTTCAGAGTTACCTGTGGAGCTGGGTACCAAGCAGTTTTCTGCAAGACCAGCAAACGCTGTTAACCATTGAGCCATCTCTCTAGCCCCTTGGTGGGTTCACTTTTTTTAGTTTAACTTAATTAAAATTATTTGTTTATTTATTTATTTGTGTGTGTGTGTGTGTGTGTGTGTGTGATGAAAGCAGAAGTGGGAAGGAAGTGGACCAGCTGGAAAAGGAGGAATGGGAAGTGAGGATGGATATTTGTAACATGCAATGACATATGTGTCACAATGACACCCATTTTTGGTATGGTATCTACAGAATTAAGTCTATCACAACTCTTGAACAAGACATAAAACATGACTTAAGCTAGGGTTTGTCCCTTCCAAATGAAGTGGAGCAAACTTATGCACTCGTAAGGAATGTTTATGGACAAGACCACCAAGTAGATGTCTCGTTTACTGTACTGTTAACGTGAGTAAAACATTTTCAAGTGACACATTCTTCGCCTGTATTTCTAGCGATTGTGGACGACGAAAGGTTGTCCGCGGAGGAGATGGATGAGAGGCGGCGGCAGAACATCGCCTATGAGTACCTGTGCCACCTGGAGGAAGCCAAGAGGTAAGATCCAGGTCTAGTCTGTCTGTGTAGCCCTCTTCTTGGAGCTTAGCCTTGGGGGAAGATTGTGGATCTGACAACCAGAAGTTTCCTGAATGGGCCAACAATTGCAAAGAATTGTCAGGATCGTGGATGGCCAGGGAGACACTCTTACCCGTCACCCATAATTTAGATTTGGACACCCTTGTCACACCAGTGCCAGGCCAGCATGGCAGAACTGACTCGGTTCATTCAGTCAGCCCTTGGTCACAGCTGGATGGGCACCACACTCATCTGCACATATGCAGGTAATAATTCAGCTGCAATCTTTGGAAGCAGGCTGTGAGATACCATTTTTGGTCATGGAGAATTGAGAGAGGTCACTGTCAAGGGGCCAGGGAGGCAGATCTTCCTTTGCCTTTCCTCAGAGCCTCCCAGGAAACTACAAAACAAATTAGATTATTTCAGACTCTACATCTCACTGACTTGGATACAGGGCAACAGAAATAACTTAAACCTAATTTCTTTTCCTCAAGAGTGTCCTTGGGCGATCTTTTTGTGACCTCCTGCCCATGATGATAAATGTTCAGTAAAACAATGGCCTATGTGACTGAGGTCCATGGGTCACTAAGTGATGAAGCAGGTTTATGACGGCAATCTCCTTAACTTGTGGGTGTGTGGCCATTTGGGTATGCTCTCTATAAAATCACATCGACTCTTTTAGACTCTTTGGATTAAGTAAATGCTGGCTAGGTTCTCCTTGGAGAAAGTGAAGATAGAGTCCAAAGTGTAAACGCCTCCTTAGGACTCTGCCCTTTGCTGAGCCAGTGCTACCTGTTAGCATCTGATATATTGCTTTGTGAGACAGGTGAGCTAGGTGTTCTCTTACCTAACCGTAAATAAATACTCAGTGGTCATGGATGGTAATTATCACGGGTCACTGATAAGTAGTTGTCTCTAGAACGAGAAATAAGAGGATTTTACTCGGTATTTTATAAAATACTAATCCATGGTCGAATTTGGCAATAGCATTGCTTTGCTGGGGGTTCTCAATATTGTTTCATCTTTTAACAGTGCCATACAACTTTATGCTTTAATAATCAACTTTTAGGAAACTTAACATGCTTGTAAAGTCTGCATTTAAGCCAGAAGACACTAAGAGTCCTTGCCAGTGTAAGATTGTTGGACTCACCCTCTTAGTCAAATTCTTGCTTAAGAAACAAGATAAATGAAGAGATTCTTAGGCGCCTGCTATGAGATGGATACTTTGCATTGGTATGGATCTTGATTTATTAATACAAATTTAAAGTTGATTTTGTTATATGTATATTTCTCTTGATTATGGTACTGTGTTTGTGCAGCTCATTTAAAAATGTAATGTATAATTAAGAAATATAGGTTAATAGATAATCATCTATAATAGTCAAGCTTATAGTTATGTTAGTTAGGTTTTCTAGATATATATATATATTTCAGTTAGATAGGTATTCTTCAAATCTTTCAGAGACCTTCAGAATATGGCATTTAAATGTTTTAAGAAGTTAAGACTTTTCATGACAGTGAGACACATCTGCTCCTGGCAGCACCAGTCTACTTCAAGAGAAGATGGGCATTGAAGAGGCTTCTTATGGAGTTGGTTAGCCATTTGGGCAAGAAACTGCTCTTTCTTGGAATGCTTGATGAATTGAACATGCAGGAACCACAGAAAAATGACTGCTGTACTTGTCTAAATGTGAGATGGTTCTTGGAGTTCCTGCTTCATGAAAGAGTCTGCCAGACATTCTGCAGGACACAGAAGACAGTGACTGGCAAACTTCCAATATAGGCTGAACTGTCTTTGAAATTTCCTGCTTCATGGAAAAGTCTGTTGGATACTATGGGCCTGTAGGCTGAAGATGGATGGCCCAATGGTATAGAAGAACTTTGGGTGACTGTCCAGGCAGGGAGATGTCTCTGTCAATTCTGGAGTTTTGGAAATTGCTTACAATGCAGTTCCTGTTTACTTAGGTAATATTGTATCCTTCTGGAGTCTTTGATGGAGTTGAAGAATTGATAGTTATAGTTTTCCTTAGTTATGATAAAAGATAAGGTAGATATAAGTATTGTAACTGTAATTATTGCTTGGTACCTGCTTTGTTATATGTAAATTTACCATGTTAAAGTCAAAACCTTCCTTTTTATTTAAACAGAAAAGGGGAGGTGGTGTGGGAGTCCCCTCTTTATGCTATGAATGTGATTGGTTAATTAATAAAGAAAACTGCCTTGGCCTGTTGATAGGGCAGAACTTAGGTAGGTGGGAAAAACTAAACTGAATGCTGGGAGAAAGGAGACAGAGTCAAAGAGAAGCCATGTTAGCTCCACTGGAGACAGACGCCAGAACTTTACCCATTAAGCCACAGCCACATGACGATACACAGATTACTAGAGATGGATTAAATTAAGATGTAAGGTTAGCCAACAAAACGTTAGAGCTAATGGGCCTAGCAGTCTTCTAAATAATATAGTTTTGTGTGATTATTTCTGGAGTCTGGGCAGCTGAAAAATGAACAAGCGGCCTCCTCCAACAGGCGCCCAAATATGATGTGCTCCCTGGGACACATCTGAGAATTGGTGGGAGGACTTTCCTTTTCTTTGCTGACATATGTTCCATACCCTAGGCGTGTGCTTCATTTTGTACTTAAGTGGGAAAGAGTGTGATGGGGGAGAGAAGCATGACCCAGAGTTGGTAGACCTGATTTCCTGGTCCCAGCTTGTACTGTGTGATGATGGGCAGGTTATCTAACCCACTGGGGAAGTCCCTTTTGCTCTGTATTGCATGGTAAAGACACTACTACCTGTCCTAGTTTCTTCCTGATTTTATTTTTTTAATCACCAAGAAAGAGGAAAGTATTCTGTGAATGCTGATCCAGGCCAGACAGTTGCATAAACATGGCTATCTCTTCAGTGTGGCACAGTGGCAGAAATGAGCCTTCACAACTTGTTCTCCTCTGTAGTATTACTACAAGTCATTAGTGATTTTTTTCCTCTTTTTCTCATAAAAATAATCCCAGATACTTTGAGGAAAACTTTTTTTGTTTTGTTTTGTTTTGATTTTGATTTTTCGAAACAGGGTTTCTCCATAGCTTTAGGAAGAATGTCTTTTAAAGTTTTCAGAGCTGGGGAGCTCAGTATCTCTTGCCATACATACAAGACCACCTGAGGTCAGATCCCAGGAAACTGAAGCTGGATATGGTCCACTCCAGGAGTGAGATGGGATGCTGAGCTAAAAGAGTCCTGGAAGCTCACAGGCCAGTTTGCCTGGCATGCTCAGTGGTAAACAACATAAAACCCTGTCCCAAAGGAGAAGGTGAGGACCAACCCACAGGTTACCCTCTGACCTCTGTACCTGTTGAAATCCCACATTCATAGCAAAGCACACATGTGCATACCTACATGTACACAAGACTTTCTAAAGTGATTTATAGGCTTAATGAATGCCTGGCTAAGTTCAAGCTGCTGTTTTGTTGTTGCTTTCAACCAGAGGGTTCTATAAAGAAAGCACAGGTCCTGGAGAGATGCTCAGTAGTTAAGAACAGTTGCTGCTCTTGTAGAGGATCTGGGTTCTGTTTGCAGCCCTGACATAGTGGATAACAACAACCATCTGTAACTCCAGTTCCAGGGTTGTGGAGGAATCCAATTCCTTCTTCTCGCCTTGGTGAGCACCAGGCATGTACATGGCGCACAGGTATAACATGTAGCCAAAACATGTATGTAAAATCAAATTAAAAAGAAGTACAAAGACAGTATATCTGATTAAGGACTTACAGTGTAAAAAGTTAAGACCCTCATTTTAAAATGGACAAATTGGATGTGGTAGCACACATCTTTAATTCTTTCTTTTGGGAGTCAGAGCAAGCTGATGATCTCTGTGAGTTCAAAGCCAGCCTGGTATACATAGAGAGTTCCAGGGCAACCAGGGCTACACAATAAGACCCTGGCTCAAAACCAATAAACATACAAGCAAAGCTCACTAATTTGAAAATGGACAAAAGTTAGGAATAGACTTCTCTGAAGCAGATAAACAAATGACCAGTAGAGACGTGGTAAGATCTTCCACACTGGTTGCTAGGGACCTGAAAATGGAAACAGTGAGCGTCCACTCTTATCACCAGCTGGAGCACAAGTGACAATTTATAACAAATGCCCCCAAAGATGCGCAGAATTTGGCGCCTTGTGGATTGGTGGTCAGATTGTAAAATGGTGCTGCTACGTTAGAAGCATCTGACAGGTCTTTAAAATTTTAAGCATAGAGTTTCCATGTGAGTTAACAATCCCAATCCCAGGTATGCACTCTTGAGCACTGAAAAAGCTATGTCCACACAAAAATGTATATCCAAACCATTATTTATATTAGTAAAAAGAGAAATATCAGCCCAAATCAATCCATAGTGAATTAATGAATAAACAAAATATAGCATGTCTGTGCAGTGCAATGAAATGCAGCTATAAAATATAATGCCCTGATTCTTGTAACAATATTTATGAACATAAAAATATTAGAATAGACAAATCTGTGGAGGTGAAGGCTATTGGTAAGGCCTTGGGTCAAGGGGGAGTTGTTAATGACTGATGATGACCCTGGGATTTCCATTGAGAATGATAAAAATGTTTTAAAATTGACCATGGTGATGGTGGCACAATTTTAAAAAACATTGAATTATAGACTTTGAGCTATCTGGTATGACAATTATCTTAATAAAAGTGATTAGAGCTCTTTTAGGCAGACAGGTTTGGAGAGGGTTCTCAGTGCAGCTCATAAAGCAGATGAGCTGGTCCTTAGCAGATATGTTCCATCCAGGTATGATGGAATGGGTTTCTCACAGGCTGCAGTCATCTCATGGTTTCCAGTGGGGCACATCTGTTTCAAGCCGGTTTAGTGCTATTGACAGGACTCGGTTCCTCAAGTTGAACCAAGGACCCTGTTCCTATGTACTGGTGATTAGAACCTTTCCTTCCTCAGTCGCCAGGCACTGGGGTGCAGCTAGCAAGCATCTTCTGCCTCGGTGAGTGTGTAAGAGCACAAGAAGGAAAGCAGGGTAGTCTATAACCTATTTTCAGATCCTTTCTGGTGTATCTTACTGATGAGAACCAAGGCCATGTTCAGAGTGAGGGGAATGAACAGGGCTGTGAATTCAAGGAAACCTGGTGGGGTGGGGGCACCCGGAAAGCTACATCCCCACCATGTGCCCATCTTCTTTGCTACTGATCACAGAACTGATACATTTAGCTGGAGACTGAAAGGGTGTATCCTTTTGTTACTGACCAACATCCAGCCACGAATTGGTTGATGTCTTGGTCTAATGGTTGTGATACTAAAATCATCACTGCCTTGATTCCTTTTTTTAAAATTTTGGGAGTTTTTGTTGTTTTCGTTGTGGGAGTGAGAGCCCAAGACCTCTCTTCCACGCTACAGATGCTCTTTCCCACTGAGCCACACTCCCAGCCCCGAGCTAGTTCACCCTTCTGTCTTATAACTTAAGACTAAATAGGCTTTTAAGTTTTCTTTTCAGATACCCTGCTTCTTTACTGGCTGTATAGCTGCTTTGTGGGGGCAAATTTTGCTGACACAGAACTGGGCAGCCTGTGCTGCTCCTATGGGCTTTGGAAGGTCCTTGCCGATGCCAGAAATCCAACTGCTTGGAAAAGTCACTCCCTTTATTTAAAGAATTAGTGCTGCTGAGCGCTCCTTACTAATTTATGTAAAATATATTTTGAGTCATGAAAATGAGTACATTTTAAGAAAATCAGTCCTTTGTTGGGGACAACTATAAAAAACTTGAGACTGAGGGTTCAGTTTGGGAGAACCCTAGGCTGAAGAAGGAAATCCAACTGGGGCCTTTATGAAGGTCAGAGAACAGGAGAAGAAATCTTGGCAAGAAATGGACAGGGAATTTGGACATTACAGTTGAGCGCTCAGTTATGAATGGAGTCTCTATTGTGTTAAGGAAGGTCTCTGTGGTATCTTATTTCTTTTTTAAGGAAGGAGAAAATGCACACACAAATTTTGTTATGCTTACTCTTTTTCTGCCCTGAGTTTAAATATGGGGGGGAGGAGGAGTCTTCTCTTGGTGAAGGCCTTGTTTAGAAATAATGTCTTGATAGAGCTAGGTGTGGCCAAGTTGTTCCCTGTGTGCCTAAGCCTGGGGTGGGCTTTTGTTTTTAAATGTGCCCTGGGAACAAAATAAAACAAAACTTGTGTGTGAGTGCTTTTGTGTCCTGTTTACAATTCAGAAGCAAAAAGGCACTTTGTTGATTAAATCAAGTCTTAAGTGCTAACCTGATCTAGCAGTGGGCTAGAGAATATAGAATCAGACATTCAAAGACACATGCTTTAAATGTCTAAGCAAGTAGAAGCCACAAGTGTGGTTTTGGCATACAATGAGTAATTTACTTAAAAAGAAAAAAGTCATGCCTGGGAAATAGGCTCTACTGAATTCACAGACTCTACTGAATTCCCCCTTCGTGCATGGGCCTCTTCGTCCTTATTTTTAAGGACATCCTAACCTTGGATGCCTTTGCAAGCACAGCTAATAGAAATTCGGGATTTGGAGGGCGATACCTTGGTATGCAGTTTATTGAGAGACTTGTTGCTCTATACGTTATTTTAAGGAATTTCTTAGTTGTATTTGCAGCCCATAAACGGCTTTCTTGTTTCAATAGCAACTGCATCCCTCCCCTTTCTTTTTCCTCCCCAGCCGTTACCTCAGATGTGCTGAGGGAAAGGAATAGAACATGGGGTTACCCTGTGTAGCAGCAGGTGGAATAGAAAGGGTGGTCAGTCCGCAGCAGGGGTCCCTCTCAGGGCTGGCTGCCAGGTGACAGGAGAGCCTGCTGTGAGGATCACTGACCTGTTGGAGGGCTGTTTTCCAACCTGTTTGCTTTGGCAGCCCCATGTAGCAGGGTTCTACCCTTCCTGGTACACTAGAGCTAGGTGCACCCTACTAATATGAATAGTCTCCTAGAAGATAGAACTCAGTTGAGAAACTTGGAAAAGAATGAGACATGGTCTTAGAGGACATCTTCATGAGACAAAAGGAGGCAGGGTGCTGGCCCGCCCTGCTGCCAGCCTGTGGTACTTAGGGCAGAAGTAGAGGCATTGATGCCGAGGTCCAGCTGGGTGGTGACTAGCGGGAGGTACTGTGGAGTCGCAGTTGAAGGAAGGAGTCTCAACTGAGGATGTAAAGGAAGAAGCCATGGGATTCGGCAGAAGACCAAGTGTGGGCAGTAGAGGACATTGGGAAATTGTATGCTTGACTGATTTGTGACTCAGGGGACCTTGCTTTGTGATCTCTATCTGCTAAGCCTGGCCATGGGAGACTTCTTCGGAAGGGTTTTTTTTTTGGTTTTAGTCCACATGGTGTGTGTTCTAGCTACGGCTGTTTGTATGTTCATGCTAATCATCTCAAGCCATGGACAAGTTAAACAACTGATATTTGACTCTAGGGTTTCTCAGGCTCTTCAAAGTTGGAGGCCTGGAAGGGGCTTGAAACTTTCCATGGTCTCAAATGTTCTTTACAAACCAGGGGTCACCTGACTGACTCTATTTACAAGGAACCATATTCTGAACAGTTACCCCACATAGCCTCAAGTCTCCCTGCTATCCTGGGGAGATGGGCAAGCCTCAGTTTATAGATGAAGACACCAAGTCCTGGAAAGACTTTAGTATTTGTTCAATGTTACAGTCAACAAGCTACAGAAAGGTATTATAACCAGGTCTATCTGATGTCAGCTGCATACATTAAAACATAAAATATTGCTGCTCTTTTTCTTTCCTTCTCTCTTCCTTCCTTCTTTCCTTCCTTCCTTCCTTTTTATTTTTATTTATTTATTTATTTATTTATTTTGGAGTCATGGTATTGCTATTTTACCAAGGCTGACCTTAAGTTTGCTATATAGTCCCAGCTTACTTGGTAACTTGGTATCCTCCTGCTTTAGTCCCTAAAGTACTAGGATTCCAGATATTCATGAGCATACCTGACTCCTACTACTTGGTGATGTAAGTTCATGTTGGTCTGGGATTTTATTCTTCATAGGTTCTTTCCAGCTCTTGATGAAAGCATTTATCTAGTTATTCTTTATCAAGGAGAACTCGGGAGTTGATATGGGGTAAGAACCTGAATGTTTAGAGAAGTGGCAGAGAAATGACCAGTGACCTCCTCTCTCTCTCTCCCCTCCCTTAATCCAAAAGGGCCAAAAATCTTTCTAAGCCCCACCTAACTTCTCTCTCTCTCTCTCTCTCTCTCTCTCTCTCTCTCTCTCTCTCTCTCTCTCTCTCTCTCTCTCTCTCTCCTCGGTCCTCCAAAACCTCTCTGACTAATTTTGGTCAATTAGTTGCTTGTTCCGCCCTCTGATGCAAAGCAAACTTAATGGCAGTCTCAGGAGTGTCAGAGTATGATCAAAACATCCCATAATACTTGAAAGTTTCTTCTTAAGTTTAGAGATTAGTATTGCCCATTTAGGGTTCTCTCTCTCCCTGTCTCTCTCTCTCTTTCCCTTCATCCCTCCCTTTTTCTGTTGCTTCTATTATTTGTTTCTCTCTCTATCATAGCCCATGCTAGCCTTGACTTTGTGATCTTTATGCCTCAGTATCCTGAAGACATTTTTAGTCCCTGAGTGTTGAGATTATAAGCACGTGCCACTACTTACTCTTGGCTCAGTTTTGTTCTGAGTAGTGAGTACTGTTGGGATCCATTCACTGTGGAGGGCTTTACCTCATATGTGGCTTTCTTCTTCTCCCCCATCTCTTAGTTTCTAAAACCTATTTACAGGCATCTTTTCAGTTTTCTGTACTGCAGACTTTCTCCTCCTCATTCAAGAGAGTCTTCATTCATCACTATTCTTGTTTAGGTCCGGTTTTCTCACTCAGTCCATCAGTCATCTTGGTTCTGCCTCTATTGTGACTGGCTTCACAGTGTGCTTGGCTTTTTGTTGAGCCATCAAAAGGTATGAATAGCAAACACCGCAGCAGTCTCTTCCTTCCTGTGTGAACCAGATGCTGCCTCATGCTGCGATGCTTAAAACTCATAAGACAATGTCTTCATTCACAGCGCAGGCTCCAAGGGGAGCTGCTGGGGGAGGACTATTACAGGGCCAATCCTCATGTCTTCTGTCTCAGAAGGGCTGCAGGATGTCAAGTGGCCTTTGCTTGTTTTCTTAGTATGAGTACCGTGTTCCTCAAATGGTGCCAGATCTCCATTCCTCATGAGAGCACCTAGACTCAGGGGAGTTCATAAGATCCCACGGTTGCTTCAGTGGTAGGTTTGGGCTGAGGAAAATGTCTTCTGGCTGTTTGACCATGCACTTTTGCTCTGTTAGTCTCTCTGCGTCATATTAACAGGAAAATATTAGTTAAAAAGCTCAACGGTGGAAAGGGATATTGCATTTATTTGATTAATTCGATTTAAGTTCTTAGTTTGATGCTGAATTCCTAGTATGAGGAGTTAGCTGTGTGTATGTCTTTGTCATTTGTCTTTTTTTTTCTGACAGACTTAAATCCATTTAGGTGTTAGAATAGGAGCCTAGAAATTAATATCTCTAGTTATTTCAAACTCTCTCCCATTGAGTCTTGCCTGGATTGGTTTAAGTATATCTTGATTTTTTTTCCTGTCATATAATTTGTAATACATTCTTTTGGCTGCCTTTGGAGTTTTCCCTGACATATGGTGAGGCAGCTACATCATTTGTGAAAAGAAATTTATGGCAGTATCTTAAGGTTTCTATTGCTGTGAAGAGACACCATGACCACAGCTTAGAAAGGAAGCATCTAATTGGGTAGCTTACAGTTCAGAGAGTCAGCCCATTATCATCATGGTGGGACATGACACAAACAGTGCTGGAGAGGTAGCTGAGAGTTTACAACTTGCATGGGCAACAGGAAGTGGTCTGAGACACTTGGCAGTATCTTGAGCATAGGATTCTTCAAAGCCCACCCTCATAATGACACACTTCCTCTAAAAAGTCCACACCTACTTCAAGAAGTCCACACCTCCTATTAGTGCCCCTCCCTTTTGGGGTCATTTTTTTTTTTTCAAACCACCACAGGAAGTGATCCCTAAATTCAGTTACATCCTGCATTAGGGTTACATGGATGCTTAGGAGTTTGATGGTATATTATAGCAGATGGTATAAATGTAGTTTTCAGGAGTAGATCCATGGAATCTGTCTGTCTATCCATCTGTCTGCCTGCCTGCCTACCTACCTACCAACCAACTTTTGTTTGGTTTTGTTTTTTTGGTTTTTCGAAACAGGGTTTCTCTGTGTAGCCCTGGCTAGCCTGAAACCCACTCTGTAGACCAGGCTGGCCTCGAACTCACAGAGATCCACCTGACTCTGCCTCCAGAGTGCTGGGCGTGCACCACCGTTGCCCAGCTAGGAGGCTATATTTTAATAAATTTCTCAGGTGAATTTTGATGCCACCTGAAGTTGGAGGATTATGCTTTTGAGAGTGAACACAGAAGCACCTTGTTGCTTCCAGATTTTCTAGCTGACTTTGATCCAAAGACTAGAGAATTCCTCCTTACTTCGGGATGCAGGGGAGAGGCAGGGCATTGAGGGCACTGGCGGGATGGGAAGGTTCTGGAATAAGAAGCAGAAGGGCTTCAATCAGGATGGACAGGAAGTTAGAGCAGCTCTGAGGAGACTACTGAGTTTTAAGTTTTCTTTGCAAAGCCGATCACCAGGTTCGTGTAACTTTCCTTAACAGTGTAAGGGGAAATGAATGAGGTAGCTAGGCCTCAGGATCAGTATGATAACTCTGACAAAGTCCTGGTACACCAAAACTCCACGGTGCTAATGTAAACATCACTGAAATTAGACAGCTATCTGGCTACAGAGGCGAGTGAAGCCAGAATGGGTAAGAGGGGGACGGGGTGATGAGGATGAAGGGCAGGATCGCTAAGAACAAGGAAGTGGAGACCAGTAAACAGAGGCTGTAGCCCGAGATTTGGAAGCTTGTAACGCAAAGGTCGAGTATTTCCGGGTAGTGATAAAGTCCAGGGTGTGGTGGAGCCGATGTGGAGGTGAGAGGAAGTCTCCCAGCTAGGCCCGTGAGTGCTGCCAAGGCCGTCCACCCTCTGAAAGCCCCCAGACAGAAGTAGACCTGGATGGAACACAGTTACTGTGGCAAGGAAGGAAAGTGCAGGAGTTCGGATTGGGATTGACAGTTACTAGTCAGTCAGTCAGTCCTGAATGCAGGCAGTGTGCTCTAGAAGAGCGCTGGGGAAGACAATGGTGTCTGTGCTTCAATCCTGTGAGTCAAAGGATTTGGGGACCAACAGCCTCTGAAGTGGGTTGAAGTGCTATTTTGCAGGGAAAGCTAAGTCTATTAAGTAGGCAGAGCAAGCTTAAACAATTGAAAATGACAGTTGTGTATTTGTACAGATCGGGAGTTACAGAGGCACTTGGGTAGGAGTTGGTAGATTTCAAGTGGGACTAAGAAGGACTGAGTGACCCACATGAGTGTATCTAGAAGAGGCATGCGTCAGCTTTTCTAATGGAGTTAAGTTAGAGGCGGAAACCATCCCAAAACAAATTTAGTTGGGTGACTGAGAGCCCAGCTCTAAGGAGCAAAAGGAGAAGGTCTTCATATTAATGGGCTGCTCCAGAAGAGTTTAATGAACCGGTCTGGAGGGAAGGGACCAGCGTCTATTGCTCACACTGTCTCAGGTCCCAGTTTTCTGACCCAGATTAGATGAAAAGCATGAAGGATTCACTTCCTTCAAGGTGAGGGTCCCATCAGATGCCTATCTTCCAAATGTATAACAACTCATCAGCTGAGGCATATACTTTCAATAAATGATTTGTGAAACTTCATGATCCAGAGTTAAACTCTGTGTGTGTGCATTTGTATATGCACATATGCATGTAGATGCACTGCACATGAGTGTAGCGGACAGGGGTCAACATGAAATTTGGGGGTCATACCCACACCATAGTGATATCGTGATGTCTCTCCCAGGTATAGATTCTGGAGAACTGGGTGCACATATCCATGGAAGCAGTATGTCTGGTAGCCACTCTGCATGCGCATTCTGAAATAAATTTTTCAGAGGCCCTCTGAGCATAAGCGTCCTGGTCCTTGACCAGCACTGAACTGAAGTCAGATCAGAGCCTCACTCATTGTGAAGCAGACAGATTTGAGGATGTGTAAGCTTACACAATAAATTACTTGTGCTCAGATATCTAACTGCTGAGTGGAAGAACAAAATCAGTTTATTGACATGGTATGGAATGTTTCTGTTGGCTTTGGAAAATGAGTGACAATGAGTGGATGGAGTATTGTTTCCTTCTTCCTGTGGGTCTCCCAGGCTGGGTATAGATGGGGAACAAATGGGAAAGGCACAGGCTCAGCCGAGTCTAGAAGGAAGAGAAGTGAAGGGGTGTGAGAGTCGTTTTCTATACTAACGGAGTGTGACTGTGTAGGACAGGGGCTGGGCAGGGAAACTGGCAAAGACTTTCTTAGAGTGAGTCTATAAGAAGGTGACCAACGTCAGTCTGGTGATGGTGTATCATACGGCTCAGGGGAATGGAGAGGCGGATCTCCCAAAAACCCCTTTCCTGATTCCCATAACGTTTTTCCTTTTTCTTTTTTCACTAATCCCTTCTTTCTAGCATTATTTTCTTTCTCCTCCTTTCCCTCCATTTCCTTCTCAGTATTTCCTCCTGTGAAAAGTCTACTTAATCTTCAACAATAACTCAGAACTTATTCTTTCTCTCCAGAGTTTCTTGACTACTCAAGCAGTAATAGTTTCTCATCCCAGTGCCCCGGGCACTTACAGTCCATATAACTCTTGGGATATTTGTTAATAAAATAGCAGGTGGAGGAGCTTCGGCTTTCCTGTCTCATACGTATACAGGTTCAGATATTATGACTCCCTCCACCCCCTGTGGGTTGTCTCATCTTCCTAAATGACCTTGCCAGCCCCCCTACCTTCTTGGGGAATTTTTTTTTTTTTTTTTTTTTTTGGTACAGAAGTAAGTTACCATGGCCTTAACTGAGAACGTAAGAGAATTTATTGCAAATACACAGTACATGGCCAACTTACCTGCTGTGCTGTTGAAACAAAACTCCTGAGGCTGGACAATGAAATTCAAATCAAGGGACCAGCAGGCTTGGTGTCTGTGAGGGCCCAGATCTGCCTTCATGATGATATTCATAAGGAAGTGATCTAAAGTCACATCAGGGTCAACAGGTACCTTTCTTGGCAGCAAACCTATGTCCCCTTTGTCCTTTTCTTTTAATAAAGGGCTCAGTGATGCACTGTGACCAACTTGAGCTTTTCCTTTTAGACCTGGTGGAATTTGATAAGCCACATCCTCACTACTTAATTTCATGAGGGCGGTACTGGAGCAAGGAGGAGGGTAGTGCCAACTTTTATTCACAGGAAGAGCAAGGCTCGGTTATTCACTCTGTAACTTTGCAGAAACGATGGAAAATAGGGTTATCAGAGCAGTGTTAGGCAAATGACTTGATCTGGCACCGTGTTTTATCTGGCCTTGATTACAAGGTGTGGCGTCTGTAGGCTGACTTTGTTCTTTTCAAACCATGGATGAAGCCTGGAAGATTTCTTTCTTGATTCTCTGAGGAGTTGTGTGATCTTGAAGAGAGCAGTCTTGAAGCACTGATGACCACCTTTGTGACGTGGGCCCAAGAATACATACCCTGCCCCCAGGTATCTAGGTTGCAGCATCATGATATGACTCCCAGGCCAGGACTCCAGCGGTATGTTGGTGTAAAGTGTAGCCGGTGGTAACAGAAGAAAGTGACTCGTAAGCTCCAGTGTTTATTATAAAAACATTGTCAGTAGTAGGAACAGCTGTGAATCAGGCATCCTGGCTTAATTAGAGCCCAAGAATCTGCACCTTCAGCTGCTTTTTATTGTGCTGTTTGCACATTTGCTTCTGTCTAGCACAAATATAGGTGGGGTGGGTTTATGAAGGGAGGGAGGAGAATATTGGGACATCCTATAATTACAATCTTCCTTCTGTAAACAGTGCTTTTCCACACTGGGTACAGGACTCTCATGGCACCAAGAGAGAAGGAAGTATTTGTTTAGACCTGGAAATTCATGCAAAAGGTTAATTATACCTTTTCATGGTAAAATATCTATCAAGGAAATTCTCAGACCAAATAATAGGAAATTCCGCTGAAGATAAAGTCCTTACTGCCAAGATTATCAGCTCCTTCAGGAAGGAACGTGAGGTGATTGAAAAGAGGTGGCTCATTGGCCTAACGTAGGCAGAGCTGCAAGCTGGTCACAACTGCCCCAGGTAACCTGGGTAGCAGTAGCAGGGCTTCTTGGAGCCAGGGGCATCAAGGTGGCGAGTTTCCCTTCTGAACATCTGGAACACACGGACAGCCACTGTATCTGAATTCTTATAAAGCTGATTTGTGTTTAAGTCCTCACTCCTGCATGGTGGGCTGTGTGTATGCCTGCTTTTGCCCAGCCTACTCCTAAGATTTTTGTCCCATTATCCTTGGCTCTATAACCCTGCTGTCCAGCACGGTCCATGCAAAGGCTTCAATTCAATAAAGATCCCCTTAGCTCCCAGAAGCTGTGGGAGCAGAGGAATAGATGGCCGAGGATCTGGTGAATAGCTTTTTCCTCCTCCCAAGAACCTTCCAGCTTCAGGAACTGTGAATGCTTAATTTGTTTCTCTTTTGCTTTTTGCTATGTCTTGATTAGTTCTTTGATAATCTCATGCAATGCATTTTGATCATACTCAAATCTCCCCCAACCCCTCCCAGATCTGCCCTCCTTTCTCTACCCACCTAACTCTGTCTTGTCTCTCTCTTTTTAAAAACTCATTAAGTCCAACTTGTGCTGCCCATACACTCTCGGATATATATGGTTTTCCACTAGAGCACGGTCAACATATAACAGGGCCATGCCCTTAAAGAGAGCTGTTTCCCCTCTCCTACAAGCTACCGATTGCCAAAACTCTTCACGGAGGCATGCCCCTCCCCCTGCCTTGCTGGGATTTGTCTGCTTGAGTATGTACAGAGCTTACATGTGCTGCCACAACTGCTATGAGGTCAGATGTGCACCTGCCCTGCTGTGTCCAGAAGATCCCATTTCCTTGTAGTCATCTACCACTTCTGCCTCTTACCAGCTTTGCTCTCCGTCTTCTGCAATACTCCCTAAGCCTTGGGAAGAGGGGTGGGACAGAGACATTCCATTTGGTGGTGAGCATTTTGCAGGCTCTTCTCTACATCTTGACCAGTGTGGCCTCTGCCAGGCAATAACCTCTAATATTTGGGAGAGGGGATCTCTGGGACTTGATTGCCGAGTAACTCTAAAAGAGTTAACCCATTCTTGCCAGTGGGCTTTTGTTAGCCTGTGGAATAGCCTGTGGAATGCTGGCTCCTCACAGGGTGACGCCACTCAAATTCTTTTTACATATGCATATCTTTAAGGAAGCTTCCATGCTAGTAAGTTGTGTAAGTTTTTCAAAACTTCTTTCGCGTTAATTATTCTTCCTGTCTTCTCCCCTCTACTGTATTCTTCTCTCTCCTCTCCCACCCCAATTTAACCTAACGTCATTATCCTCCTGTGCCCATTGATACCAACGTTTCTATCTCCCTTCCCTTGGGACCACCCTCCCCCATGGCTCTTGTTAATTTCCTGACCTGTGTGGTATTCTGAATGGAGCATACATATTTGAAGATCCAGTGAGTGAGAGAACATGGGCCTGGTTACTACACTCAGAATAACTATTTCCATCCACTATTTCTCCATCTGTCTATCTGTGAATCTCCTAGCTAGGTTTTTCTTAACAGCTGAGTAGTGCTTTGTCTTCTCTCCATATCCTATAAATCTTTGGATTTTTAGCAGCTGAATAACATGGATGTTTTATTTAAAGTAACTAGCTGCTGTAGTTTGGGCAGAGAGTGGAAGCCTGCCTGACTTTGGGGGAAGGACTCTGGGTTGTTTGAGGTCTGAGACTATCTCATTGAGCATAGTTTTTCCTTCCATCGCTTATGGGACATCTGAGTTCCAGCAGGTTCTCAGGAACTATGTAGTGAGCAGGACTCAATCCATCAAGGGCCCCAGGCATTTTATTGCTAGGTCCTTTTCTTCCCCCAAATGTGCATCTGAGCCGTGTCCCAAAGAAAAAAGCAAAGCAAGATTTCAAAGGCCCCAAAGAGAGCATCAGTGGCAAGCACTACTGAGGCTTCTGGGGGTGGTTTTACACAGGTGGCGGTCCCTTGTCAGGTGACCCAGAATCCTCTAGTCCAGCTGTTGTACATGTGTAGGCGGGGCTCTTGTTGCTAGGAGGAACTCTGGAAGCCCCTCTTATGAGTAGGATTGTCTGGGTACCAAGTGGTTTCTGTCTGTCAACTTGATGCTTTCCCCCCCAATTCCAATATCCAGTGTTCATTCCTCCTGTTCTTCCTTTATGGAATGTTTATCATTTTTAAATAGAAACCATCTCTCTGTGTAGCATAGTCCCTATGGGCGGGGGTGTCTCATGTCTTCAGGATCATAGAGAAGGAACCAAAATTAGCCGTCTGAACTGCTCGGAAGGTCCCAGAGTGCTCTCCTTGGCCTCCATTTATTCCACACCATTCCCTAGTGTGAACTGAACGAGTTGACAGGTGAGCACTGCGAGGAGAAACTGTTCCTTAGAGCTTCAGGGTGGGCAGGAGTGATCTTCTGCATTGCATTGCATTGTATTGCATTGCATTGCATTGCATTGCATTGCATTGTATTGTATTGTATTGTAATTTTGAGATAGGTTTCACTGTACGGCCCAGGTGGGTCTCAACCTTACCACCCTCTCACCTTAGTCCTCTGAGCGCTTGGGCTTATAGGACTGTACCACTGAGTTTAACTTCCAATTAATTATATTTTAGATGTTTGATATATTTAAAAACTCAGTTTGCCTTTGTGGCGTAATTTGGAGTTTCTCACATCCTATTATCAACGACTCCCCAACACATACACTCATTCTGGTTTTAATTTCTGTGAAAACTTAGTCCTTCATGTTTGGATTCACCTTTTTTTTTTTAACCCTTAAAAGCGAAGCCAAGGCCCAATTAACAAGAGTTGCTATGGCAACTGTGGTGCGCTGAGCCTGTGTACCAATGCAAATATGTTCAATAAGTTTGAGAGGTAGATTTCCTTCAGAATGCAGAGGAAAAATTGACTTCGGCATAAAGATATCCACTGAACCTTCAAGAAAAGAGTTGCCAGGGACTAAAAATATACAAGGTTTATAGCTTGTATAACTTGCCGTGGACATTTTTAGCCATCTTTAAAATAAAATCAGTCTCATTTAGTTACATAAATATTATCACCTTAGATTTTGCTTGATCTATACAGCATGGATTTAAAATTTTGCTTAGTTCACTTCCTCCTACTGCCTTATATGATTTTACCCATTGATTGGCTTACAATATTAATTATAGTTCAGGCTTCAGGCTTGCATTAATATTCTACTTGAGGTTGAAATAAATTCATTTTCTTCTTTGACACATGCATTTCATACCCTGAGGCACAATTATTGATGAAAAAATGGCATTAACTAAGTATTCCTATAAACCTACTAACTGATTAGGTCCAAGTTTCCCGATCAAGAATGGATTACTTTGCCGGTTCAAAAGCTATTTTTCCTCTTTGTTCTTGTTTCCCACACTGAGTGCGTTTCTCACTAGCACTAACCCGGATCTAGCTGGACTATATCTAAATGCTTATTTAGTCACTGCACTTATCACAACAGGGTGTTCCCTGTCAAACACTGTCACTTTTGATGGTGCTATGTTCTACTCACTGATTGATAACTCTGTGTGCTTATTGGTATTTAGTTTGCCAGTTTGAATAAGGGGTACAGATAGGATTACTCCAAGACAAAAGTCCAACTCTTAGGATCAACATTTCCTCTCTTCCCTTTCTCTCTTCTTTCCTCCCTCCCTTTCCCCTTCCCTCTCCTTTTCTCCTCTTAGGCAGTATTTGCAGACTAGAACATGGGGTCTTCCTTCTATGCTGGTGTTATTGCTGTAGGGTACAGCTCTCCTCAAGAACAGGAAGCCCCAAACTGCACTGAAGTTGTTTAGAAAAGGTCACTGGGGTCACAGGTATACACAACCATGTCCAGTCTCACTAGTTAAATTTCTGTCACCTCCATCAGGTTTCTGGAGCTTTTTATAGTTCAAAGATAGTCGTGTGTGTGTGTGTGTGTGTGTCCGTGTGTCCGTCCAGCTTCCTTTTCTAGCCACCATGCTGTGAGATTCACTCACGGTGTTGCAGGTACTGTTCAGTAGTTTGCTTTTATTGCTGCTCATTCTTTGAAATGGAACCGAGGGCCTTCTACATGCCAAGCAAGTGTGTACTGTTGGTGTGCAACTTTCCTAGCCTTTTTTTTTTTGTCCTGAATGGTGCTTAATTTTGTGACTATGCCAAAATTCCTAAGTGATCTGGTCAACTTGGGTTGTTTCCTGTCATTTGGGGTTATTGTAAGTAAAGCATGCATGTACTTGTGTGTGTGTGTGTGTTGAGGACTGAACCCAGGCCTTCACCCCTGCTAGGCAGTCACTCTCCCATTGATCTGTAAGTCCTTTATATAAAACTTTTATCAACAAAGAAACTTGCAGTCTTGTTTTCTGGACCTGACTCCTGTGTTTGAGCCTGCTTCTCAGGCTGAAAGTACTTCCTGCTGGTTAAGATGACCTCTCACCTTTTGCCTTTACCTCCTTTTTTTCCTGCTCTTGTGTTTTGAAGTCAGTAGTTTTACTTGAGAAACGTTGAATTGATTAAGCTATGGTTTTCATAAAAATTGTTCTGGCTCCTGCTTCTCATTTCCCTGTCGCCCCCACGGCCACAGGCACTCCGAGTACACACCGCACACACACCAGGCACTGCACCACCCACCTTCCAGATGAATCACACTGAAGGGGGATTTGCTAATCCGGCAGCAGGGGCATTTCTGTGCTCTTAACACACCAGGTGAGGAGAGTTTTACACTCAGCCCACTGGATGTTTTCCGCGTGTGCTTCAGCCTAGCGGGCTGGGTGGAAGTGTCCAGTCACTCTAACTGGTGGTTTCCATTGAAGTGGAAATCACCTCACGCAGCCTCTCATTCTTCCCGATTTCCCTGGGAGAAGACACTGGTTAGCTTGCCAGCATCGATGAGAACTTTCTCCCTCCCCTTTTACTGTTTTAGTATTCAGCGAGATTGAAGATGATTCACCAAGGCACGCCAGGCCTACTGCCCTTCGAAGCACTTTGCTCACAACAGAAGCCAGTTTGGACATTTGAACAGTGAGGTGTTGGTGGTGTCTTGTGGAAGATGACTTTGTATTGTTAATCCCACCAGTCGAGAATAAGACCACTACCATGGTTTAAAGCCGAATTTGAAGCAAGCTTTAATTAAATACTGGCCAAGTGGATGGGCTCTGGCCAGGTCCATATGCAGGTTCCCAAGAAAATGACCCAGATTCACAGTGTGTAGCTGTTTTAGAAGGAAAACCATAATTCATTGCATTTCCCATCAGGTCCAATCTGGGACAAGCATACATCCTGATGAACCCCCAGCCTATATCCAATCACAAGTAAGCATATATCCCGATGGACCCCCCCCCAGCCTATATCCAATCACAGGGAAGTATACATCCCAATGGACCTCCAGCCTGTGACCCTCCCGCCCACATGTGATCAAGCACATCTGGTGCAGATGGGCCACACAAACTTGTTTAGGGGAGTGAAAACATGGCTTGTTATCTCCCATAAACAATAGCGCCCAGCCTTTCAGGAACTCTGTGTCCTTGGGCAAGGGGCTTGCATATTAGAGGCATTTTTGTTTCATGAATCTCTTAGGCATAGTAATTAAAACTTAAAATGTAACTTCGGCTCTCACAGTATCTGATCTTCATTCTCAAGTCTCTAAGCCACCATTACCAGTTTTCAGTTTTATCTACCAATGAACAACCTGAAGCTATCCATCAAGTAATGCCTTAAATCTAAAAATAACCATGTTTGGAGTGCTTTTCTGGGGGTATTGGGACTTGGAAGCCCTGAGGTAGATAGGGAGGGAGAGAGAGACCCAATATGAATTACATAAAACCTCAAAGTTCAGAAGTGGGGCAGCATGGATAAATGGGGGCCTAAGGCAGAAATGTGACCATAAGAAAAAGCCATTCTCTTGCTGCTGTTCCCACAGTGCTCTGTGCAGTGCATGTAGGCATTCTCTCCTGTTGTTCCCGCAGTGCTCTGTGCAGTGCATGTAGGCATTCTCTCCTACTGTTCCCGCAGTGTTCTGTGCAGTGCATGTAAGCATTCTCTCCTGCTGTTCCCGCAGTGCTCTGTGCAGTGCATGTAGGCATTCTCTCCTACTGTTCCCGCAGTGTTCTGTGCAGTGCATGTAGGCATTCTCTCCTGCTGTTCCCGCAGTGCTCTGTGCAGTGCATGTAGGCATTCTCGCCTACTGTTCCCGCAGTGTTCTGTGCAGTGCATGTAGGCATTCTCTCCTGCTGTTCCCGCAGTGCTCTGTGCAGTGCATGTAGGCATTCTCCCGTGCTGTTCCCACAGTGTTCTGTGCAGTGCATGTAGGCATTCTCTCGTGCTGTTCCCACAGTGCTCTGTGCAGTGCATATCCTTATGCAGATTTTCAGCTAATGACTACTGTATTCTGACTCTGACTTTTAACCGTGACCATTCATGATAAAAAAAAAAATACCATGCCATCTGTGTGGCAGTGTATCTTTAAGGGAACAAGTTTGCTTGAAGGTATTAGTCCTATAGGGCCAAGTACTCTTGGACGTCTTGCTTTCAATATGCAAGTCTGAAGGTATATTTCTTAGCATCCCTGAAAAGGAAGTCCTATGAAATGAAGATGCTGTTTAGAGTATGTAGCCTTAGAGATCCCTACAACCTCTTTGTCCAAGACCTTGAGTTTATCATTGGGAAACTTTTGATGGCATGCTTGTATATTTACACAGGAATAAGTGTGATTTCAAATGACCTCATCCTGTCTCCTTTATTCCTGGAAGGCAGGTTTCTCCCTGGGTCTTGTCCTTGCTCTGCTGTATGTCATGGTCATGTAATCATGGGGAGCCAACTGATGTCATTGTGGCTGCTTCTGTTAATGTTTATCACTAACTGCATGTGTGTGTTCGTTCTCTGCTAAATGTTGAGCAGGTTGTATTCCTGTGTTTAAGAATATATGTATATATGCATATATGTAGCAACTATTAAAGGAAAAGAGGCCATGAATTTGAGAGAGAGCAAGAGCGTTTAAGAGTGAGTTTGGAAGGAGGAAAGGGAAAGAGGGAAATAATATAATTATATTTTCAAAAACTAAAATTTCTTATAAAAAGAAAAAAATTAATTGACAATTTCAATAAAATAAAAACATGGTAAAAATAGATAACTCAGAACAAATATAATAAGAAAAAATGAGGCTGCTCTTGATTGCAGACTTCATGAACAGTAAGAACTGATTCAATGGCATGACCCTATCTGTGAATTCTACCAAGTAGAACACAGTGTTTGGTTTTTGGGACTTTCCATCTGTTTAAGAAGATACTTAGAACCCCTGATAGCATTCCTTATTGTTCCATAACTGTTCACTTGTGCTCCCAGCCTTGCGCTTGAACCCTTGAGGAAGAAAGGAATATCTAGCCACTCTGGTTGTTCCGTCCCTCTTTCCTCCTCACACACTTGCCTTGTGCTTGCAGCCAGTGTGCGTGGAAGGTTCTCTGCATAATTTGTCATCTGCCTGCCCTTGAACATGCTGGGCCCTTTCTCCAGCATCCCTCTTCTTCCTTGTATAACCAATTCTGACATGTTCGAAGGACGTTCGAGCTGTGTTTAGTGACTGCCAAAAGTTCTCCTGGATGCTCCTTGGTACTCATGACCCTCCTCCCACTGAGCCTAAAAGGGGTGATGCTCCTAGGATACTGTTCTTGTCTCTTGCTGCCCTGGGCCGTCATGACTGTATCAAAAGTGCAACGAGGTAGCCTGCTCTCTGCTGTAGTAATAACTCCAAGCAAGCTGGCCTGGATACACAGTGATGTTAGTGACACTTGTGAGTTCGAGGAGGAGATGCAGGGAAGCTTGATGGCTTTCTATCACAGTAGGGAGTAAGAGCAGTGATGTGCTGGGAAGCAGAGCGGCTGTACCGTGGGCCAGCTTTGCGTGAGCTGTGCTCCGTGCCTTCTCCCAAGCGTGAGGTATGGAAGTCTTGGCTAATGAGGCTCTGTCCCCAGAGTGTAAGGTGATAGATAACCAATCAATGGCAGGAGTCAAAATTGAGTGAAAAGGTGGCTGTAGACACTGCCTTGGGATGAATATGCTTTCTGAGAACTGTGGGGAAGGAAGGAAGGAAGGCTCACAAGGAAAAGATTAGCGAGTGCTGCACCCGTCAGGGTGTTTGGGCAAAAGGTTGGAGTAGAGACTTCTGTTCCAGATGTAGTGGTGAGGGAGCGCAGAGAAGGGGTTCGGAAGGCCGTTCTGGAGAGCTGTGAGTGCCAGGTTGGAATGTTTAGGTTTTACCCAAGGGTTCCAAGAGATGGAAGCCAAGAGAGCGCTGAGAAACAGAGTGGAAGACTGTGCTGAGAGATTCTGGCTTTGGGTGGTCTAGGCTAGGTGACCCAGCCCAGCAATGGGGACTCATAGGCACCCAGAAGTCCTGTGAAAAGAAAAGGGGAAAACAAAATCATTTCACTTGTCCCCCAAGAGAGAGAAAATAGCCCCTCCACAGGTGGGGATGCAGTGTCAGTTAACTGATCTAAGCCACAGGAAGATCAGGAGCCTGGATCCTTTATGTGCCCTTTATGTGCTCTGTGTGTGCGTGTGCGTGCGTGCGTGCATGCACGCGCGTGTGTGTGTGTGTGTGTGTGTGTGTGTGTGTATACATCTTCCTTCTCCCTACCATCCTCTCTCACACAAGGTATCCAGTGGATCTTTTTAGATCCCAAGTCAGAGAACATTATCTCTGTCTTTAGCCCTGCAATGGCCCCTGCTACCCTCCAACTTAAAAGAAAATTTGTAGTAGCAAGGCATTGTCTACCCCCATCACCTTCCGGCTTTGTCTCCTCCCACTCTGTTCATCTGCTGCAGGCAAAGGGCCTCCTCTGGCTCTTCCTGTTACGCAGCACTTTTCCTTGGGCCTTTCCACTCAGTTTGCCTGTTACCAGGTTAGATTATCATGTATCTGAAGCAAATAGTCACATGTCACCCAACCATCCTACTTAACACTGGAACTCCCAAATCTAAAAGTAGATCTCCCTTATGCCCTGGTTATTTTACCCCTGGGTGTTTCTCTGAAGGACTCCATACCAGTGCATCACTGAGATACTTGCCTATTAATGTTTTTTTCCAATAATAGACCTATAAACCCAACCTAAATGCCCGGCAACAATTTTCTGGATACAATGGGATTTCTCAAGTCATAAAGAAGAAGAGAGTAACGTCGTTTGGAGGAAAGTGGATGGCTTGTGAAATGAATTGCGCTAGTCTCAGAAAGACAAATATGTTTTCTTTCGTTTGTGGTTCATAGAAAAAAAAAATCATGTGTGCTTGTGTTCTAAATGAAAGTGAAACAGAACCTTTCAGAGGAACAAAGACGACAAATGGGGAAGGGAGAGTGCAGAGAAAAGAGAGGGCATGAGGGGCGTATGCGCAGTGTGATGCATATATACATATGAAATTAATTAGTTAATCGAGACAAGTCTTACTATGTATCCTTGACTAGAATTCACTATGTAGACCAGGCTGGACTCAAACTCACAGAGCTCTACCTGTTTCTGCCTTCAAAATGTTGGAAAGAAAAGCTATACCACCCTGCTCGGCCATGTATGAAAATTTTAAATTAAATAAATAAAAGTTTTTAGGGCAAAAGAAAAGAGGTAGCATTAATAAAATTATTATAAAGAATTTAAAAGGAAGAACTGAAACCACTGGGGCCTGTCTCTGTGCCTTCCTGCCCCCATGTCTCAGCCATGTCCTACCCCATGTTGCCTGTGTCTGGTTCTCAGCCCCATCTACCCCATGTTGTCTGATGTGTAGCCTCAGCCATGTCTACTCCATGTTGTCTGTGTGTAGTCTCAGCCCCGTCTACTCCATGTTGTCTGTGTCCAGTCTCAGCCCTGACTATCCCATGTTGTCTGTGTCTAGTCTCAGCCATGTCTACCCCATGTTGTCTGTGTGTAGTCTCAGCCATGTCTACTCCATGTTGTCTATGTCCAGTCTCAGCCCTGACTACCCCATGTTGTCTGTGTGTAGACTCAGCCATGTCTACCCCATGTTGTCTGTGTGTAGTCTCAGCCATGTCTGCCCCATGTTGTCTGTGTGTAGTCTCAGCCATGTCTACCCCATGTTGTCTGTGTGTAGTCTCAGCCATGTCTACTCTATGTTGTCTATGTCCAGTCTCAGCCCTGACTACCCCATGTTGTCTGTGTGTAGTCTCGCCTGTCTACCCCATGTTGTCTGTGTGTAGTCTCAGCTTGTCTACCCCATGTTGTCTGTGTGTAGTCTCAGCCTGTCTACCCCATGTTATCTGTGTATAGTCTCAGCCATGTCTACTCCATGTTGTCTGTATGTAGTCTCAGCCATGTCTACTCCATGTTGTCTGTGTGTAGTCTCAGCCATGTCTACTCCATGTTGTCTGTGTGTAGTCTCAGCCCTGTCTACCCCATGTTGTCTGTGTGTAGTCTCAGCCTGTCTACCCCATGTTGTCTGTGTGTAGTCTCGCCTGTCTACCCCATGTTGTCTGTGTGTAGTCTCGCTGTCTACCCCATGTTGTCTGTGTGTAGTCTCGCCTGTCTACCCCATGTTGTCTGTGTGTAGTCTCGCCTGTCTACCCCATGTTGTCTGTGTGTAGTCTCGCCTGTCTACCCCATGTTGTCTGTGTGTAGTCTCGCTGTCTACCCCATGTTGTCTGTGTGTAGTCTCGCCTGTCTACTCCATGTTGTCTGTGTGTAGTCTCAGCCCCGTCTACCCCATGTTGCCCGCGTCTAAAGCTACATCACTTGCATCTGTTTCTTCTTGTCAGGTCAGGCTGGCTTAAAGAAGCCCGGCGATGCTGGCTGAGTAAATTGTGATTTATCTGTCATAATGAATATGATCTAGTTAACTTCCCCCTACAGAGTAGATTTTCATTATAAGAAAGAACATTTGATCAAACTTCACGATAGCCTGCATAAAAATACATTAGATATTTCCCCTGATTTTTGCATCCCTCCAGATGCCATTTCTCTCTCAAATTTTTTAGGGCAGTTTTGTAAAATTTGTAGAATAACTAGAGAAGAAAATATGAAGGTAGCTTTCTAAAGAAAAACCCACTTGGCAGAGGGATTAAATCCCATATTGTGAAGTATTTGTACCCCACAAGGCTATTGTAGAGTGTTAACGCCCTGTAAAGAGATGATAAGGCCATTTAGTGTCCCGAGGCATTCCGAGAGTCCTGAAAACAGTGACAGCACCGTCGTGTCCACCTGTGGGGCTTTTCACTTAGCCCCTTAGTATTTTGGCACACCCCACCCCTGCCAAGACCCCAACAAGCATACAGTATGGGGAAAAGAATAATTGGAAAAGGATGCTGAGGATTTAGGTTGGTGCTTTGTGTATTTTAGGGCTCTTGCCACCTAGCCAGGTTTGTTCTATGAACACACACCCAAGCCCACACGTGGGTGCATATGTTCTCTCCCCCCTCCCCTCCTCTTTCCTCTACTACATTTTTAAAAGAACAATGTTTTAGGGAATTCACGAGATCAGAGAAGACAACTTGAAGACATGTGAAGCTTTGAGGAGCTTTGAATTAGACTTAATCTTCGGAGTCACTTCCAGAACTTGCTCAGCTTCATTCATCTCTTTATTCCCATATGGAAAGGTTCCGTGTAGAACACGTGGGTGTTTTCTAGGAGCTGTAGCCCAGTAACCCATTTCTCAGAGTAGTTACCACCTTTAGGTGTGTAAACATTGGTCCTGGGAGGGAAAACGAAAAACTCTTTTGATGTATAAAATATAGGTATTCACAGAGTACATAAATTGATGTGCAATATGTCTATGAGTTTTTGTTTGTTTGTTTAAGAAAAGCTTCAGAGAAGTTAAGGAAAAAGTCAGAATCTGCCTGAAGATGGGAATGAGGTGGGGAGGGAAACAGACTTGTGGTGTGAGCTCTCCTTGGGGATCCAGCATTGGGGGTGTGTTCTGCACTCAGGCTATTAGAATACAGGAGTGTGGGCTTTTGATGGTCTAATGGGGAGATTTGCACCCAGGGTATGAGCATTAGAATACAGGCTTATCAAAATGGAGACCCTTTGGGTCTTTAGGATTTCTCATACCAGCTTAAGTCTTGAAAGGCACTTGTGGGCTCCTGGGACTAGCTGTCAGCAGCAGAGCTTGGGGACAGGGAAGAATGTTGGAGATGGCCAGTGTAAGTAGGTTGTCCCCATCAGAAGCAGGAAGTTGTGCTCTTGACTCTAAACCTCTGCTGTCAGCTTAGCTCCCTTTGAAGTCTTTGTATTGCTTTTTCCTTGGGTCCCCTCTTTTTCCTCCACCTCCTCCTTCTTTGGTTTTTTGAGACGGGGTTTCTTTGTATAGCTTTGACTGTCCTGGTGGGGTCCCGTCTTCTCTTACCAATCTTCTCATTTCCACTTCTCTTCCATACTAGAATAAAAGATGGGTGTCCACACTCTGCTCCTGGACTAAACAGAACTGCACGAAGCAGCTTGGTGGGATAGATATGGTCTGACCATGAAGACGGGCAACCTGGGCCAGCTGTGGTGGCGGCCTAAGGAGACTGCTGTCTCTTGGAGAGGGTTCTCCCTGGTTCCTGTCTTCTGAACGGAAGGAATCCAGCCTGAAAACACAGTTTAGGCAGAATTTTACTCATCAAAAGCGAAACACAGTGCACTCTAGAGAGAGAGATCAGAGCAGGCTACCCTCAAAGGAAGTAGTAAGCCCTTTGTGCTCTGCATAGAGGGATTTTTAAGAGGTCTCTCATAGGCCCTTGCTTGTGATTTAAGCATTGAGTTCCTCCCCTTGGGTGCCACGCTGGTTCACCTGACTCTGCGTGCATGCTGTGGTGCTGAGATGTCTGTCCCTGCCGTTTCTCTTTGGCCTGTGCCATATGTAGTTATTGGGAAAGTGCTTTGTCACCTTCTTTTCTGCTATGACTGAAGGAACCTAACCTTTTAGTTTCAAGGACATCAAGCCACAGTGAGGCATTTTAGCCATCAGGAGACACAGCTACTAAAATACAGCCATGGTTTCCTTGGTTACTTCACATTGAGCTAACTATCTGTCTGTCTGATCAGGATGTACCTAACCACAAGAGGGGAGGAGCTACATGACATTGTCCTCCACCCTGCTTCTGTCTTCCTAGCTGCCTACTCTAGCAGGAGGAGGATGTGCCACCCGAGAGTCACACGCCCCTTCCTGGGCCCAAGGCTAGCCTGAGGCTGTCCCATGGGAAGCTGTGACAGGGTTCTTTGTGTAAGATCTTCACCTGCCTCCTGAGACTTCAATCCTGGCTTGAGTACTAGGTAAAGATCACCACCCATGGGCTTCCACTGAGGTTCCTTCAGCATCTACTTGGACAAAACCTGTCAAGGTTTTGTTGTTGTTAGCAATGGTGGGTTTTTTTTGTTTGTTTTGTTTTGTTTTTGTTTTGTTGTTGTTTGTGTGTTTTGGAGACAAGTTCTCACCTTGTAGACCAGGCTGTCCTCGAATTCATAGAGATCTGTCTGTCTCTGTCTCTGAAGTGCTTGGATCAAAGGCATGCGCCACCACACCTGAAAAAAAGTTTTCTGATGACTTAAGTCAAGGCTTGCTTAATTCCCAGCCTTTTGGGATATGTCTGAGATGGCGTTTGCAGCTCCTGTGGACTCTCCCTTTTACATGGCAAGAAACTTGATGATAAAGACTCTTCACCAGTTCCCTCGGCATCTTCAGTGACCCAACCAAACTTTCCAGGCTGTGCAAAGTTCTTATTTCTTTTTACATGGTTTTTGCAATTTTTAGTTAAAATTCTCTGACCATCAATTATGAAGGAAATTAGACAGAATAGGGATGGATTTCTGCACGTAAAGCCAACAGCAATCTCCTCGATGCATAAGGAACCTTCTTCCAACACAGAATGACCACTCCGTGGGGGCTCTTTTATCTCCTTCAGTGATAGACCACACACACTAAAAGCACCACCCTGAAACATGCGCAAACTCGCCAAACTGGAGTAACGCAAATTATAAAATACTGTCTTGTTTTGCCAGTCAGATTGGCAAGGATTAAACATGATGCTGCTGTTAGAGAAAGGGAACCAGGCATCCGTGCTGTTCAGGTGGGAGTGTTAGAAACAGCCACACCCGAGGGAGGGTGGCATGGCAGAGGTGCTTCTGTGTGGCTCAGCAGATTCTTCTCCAGGCATGCTTGCTGCCACATTGTTTACAGTGAGAAATAAGCAACCTGCGTGCTTAGGAGGTAGTCACTGGTTGATGAAATTGTGTGACATGAAGGTGTGTTTTTTGTCATTGAGGGTTAAGTTTGTGAAGGGCAGTGATTTTGCATAACTGGCAGGGTCATACAAAATAATACCTGAAGTATATGTTGTATAAACTGGTGTAAATTTGCTTAATGCTGATTATATTTATTGTTGGGCAAAGCAACTAAGGTTCTTAATATTTTTCAGAATTCCTTTAGTCTTTGTAACAAACAAAAATTACTTGCATTTTCAGGAAAACGTATTAAATATTGCACAGCGTGGCATATGGAAATAGAATTCATAGCTTTGTAATAGAATGCCCATTAGTATAATACTTTAATGATGCCTTTTCTTTAAAAATTCTACCTACTGGTTCACAAAGGGCAAGAGGTTTGATAAAAATGCTTTCAGTGTTAATTTACATGATATTATAGGTTATTGGAACAATGAACTAAATTGAATTGGTACAGAATAGTAAAAGGAGAGAGTACTTCCCTGTCAGAAGGTCTCAGATTAGATTCCTGGTTGTGGTGGTGACATTTAATGGGTTATTTCAGCCCTTGGACCTGAAAATTCCCTACTCATGAAACACTACTAGTCATTTCTGTCCTCATAGGATCACTGTTGGGCAGTGCTAGAGTGGTGTGTAGGAGCCCAGTAATCTGATGGCTCCTCTCTCCTCTCTCCTCCTCTCTCCTCTCTCCTCCTCTCTCGTCTCTCCTCTCTCGTCTCTCCTCTCTCGTCTCTCCTCTCTCGTCTCTCCTCTCCTCTCCTCTCCTCTCCTCTTCTCTTCTCCTCTCTGTCTCTCTCTCTCTCTGTCTCTCTCTCTGTCTCTCTCTCTCTGTCTCTGTCTCTCTCTGTCTCTCTCTGTCTCTCTCTGTCTCTCTCTCTGTCTCTCTCTCTGTCTCTCTCTCTGTCTCTCTCTCTGTCTCTCTCTCTCTCTCTCTCTCTCTCTCAGACAGGGTCTCACTATGTAGCCCCGCCTGGCCTGGAACTTACTATTTGAATATTGACCAGACTGCTGTGAACTCACAGAGATTCTCCTGCCTCTGCCTTCCTAGTGTTGGGATTAAAGGTGTGTGTCACCATGCCCAGACTGATGGCTCTTTTTCTGAGGACATACTTGCAGGAGAGGCATGATCCTTCTTTGAAAAGAATCAGACTTGGAAAGTGTGATTTGGCAAGTGATTGGTCACTTTGTGAGGGCCATTGTAATAGTGCATTTGTTTTCTCTCTCATAAACTTTAATAGTTTGCATTTTATTGTCGCTGTTGTCAATGCACTGTTTCTGTAGATGATCAATCTGTACACAGTGTTTACAGAGTCTGCCTAGGGTCTCTCGAGGCTACCTCAAAAGAGTGAATGAGGTTGATTTTCTCTAGGAAGCTTTGCTAGCAAAGCATCACTCTTGTCCTGTCCCCGTAGTGGGTGGTGGATTCAGTTCTCCCAGGAGGCAGGGTTCATGGTAACTTGCCTTTCAAATCCAGAGAAAGGGGAAAGGAAGAAAGACAAGAGACAGTAGCAATCAGTGTAGTTCCTGGTCTACAAGAGTGGCGGTCTGTTACTTTGGCAGCATAATGAAGGTTGAGGCAAGCACAGGTCAGGGGAGGTGCGGCCTCGCTCCCTGGGGGCTGGTGAAGAAAGCATCTCTTTGCTGCAAACGGCACTGATACTCACATGTGTTTCAAGCGTAGAGCAGGCAAATGTGCTGCTTTAGACAACAGTGGAGAAGGGCTGAGGAAAGCATTGGCTTCTATTTTAATAGCATTGGCTGGAGAACAAAATGAAGCCACACTGTGCTTGCTCAGAATTAACTGTGAATGGCTGATAGTACTGCCTTCTGCCCTCCACAATTTGGAACACATTGAGCCCATGGCTGTCTTCCTGGAAAAACCCTATTATCTAAGATCTTCCAATCTAGGGAGTATTTCAGGGGCTCAAGAATCACTTTGTAAAGAATGAGTAATTAAAAGCACTTCCAAGATGATTTCAGCTGTTCTTAAGAGTGTACCGGAGACACCCCTGCCATTGTCTGGGGTGTCGGGAACAGTGCAAAGAAGCATTGCTTTGTTTCACTAAGAGTCATCTCTGAGCTTTAACTTTTCCTTTTTCTCTGTGTTAAAACAAAACAACCTTTAGAGGTTGTTCTGAACTGGCATTCTAACCTTGGGTGTTCTCTGCTGGCTCCTCCTGACCCTAGGTCAGAGTTAACTGAGTCAGTCTTTTGTTCCTAGGAAAATGTTGATGAACATGATAACCCTCTCACGGGTATTGCAGAAGCCAAGTTGAGATTGCTGTGTGAAGGGTATATTGAAGTACAAAGCAAAGTAACAACCTGGAAGCCCAGTTGTTATCTGGAAGACAAGGAAGCATGACTGGACCCTTACAGGGCTAAGCAGCCCTGATGACTCCGTCCCCTGCTATACACAAGCGTGCTGGCCAGCATATCTTTCACTTCCGATGACTGCAAGCTTGGAGAAGTGGATTCTGGAATATTTCATAACTCCCCCAACTCAGCATGTGCTAATTGACAAATCTTAGCAAGTCCCTGTTAAGTCATGAGTCATCTGATAGTAAAAGCAAACCTGCCCACTCCATTACCAAACAGTGAGAACCGGGTGATCCCACCATTTTCTTCCAAATTGCGCCTGAGTATGTCAGAGTGTGGGGCGGAATCCTGACTTCAGCACCTTCTTAATGTCACATGTTTACACAGTGTTGGACTTTGCAGATTGCTTTCCTGTCTCTTCTCCATTGTATGCACCCCAAATTGGGGGAGGGTGTGACAGATAGTATTACATCCACTTGACAGATGGGGGAACTGAGGCTCAGGAACTTAAAGAGAGCCTCAGCCTTCTCATTTCCAATCTCAGGCACGTTTTGATAAGGAGCTGGAGTGAGGAGCCAGGAGTTGACCTTAAATGGAGGTTTTGCTATGTTCCCTAAACCCAGCAAACACTCACTGAGTGAACTCACTGGTGTCGCTCCCTGAAAGGCTTCAGGGACTTTTAGCCTGTAACTTCTGGTCTGCAGAGAAGAGAATGCTAAGTCATCCTTGGACTCTACACAAATCACTGCTTGTTCCCTGGGGTTCTAGCTAGTCTCCCAGGCAGGAGAGTTGTGATGTGGGATGAAAGACTGAAGGAAGGTGAATAGAGGAGAGTATTATCACGGGGCGGCTATAATAATAATAATATATATTATATAATATAATAATAAGTTATTCGATTGGTTACTTAGGCGTATTAGTGATTCCTTGATAAAGAAAAATAGAGTGTTGGGATGTGATGACATTCCCCTGTAGATTTTTCTTTAAGTTCCTGGCTCACAAAAAAACAACACATAGACTTCTTATTAATTATGAAAGCTCGGCCTTAGCTTAGGCTTGTTCCTTACTCATTCTTATAACTTAATGCCTTTCTTTCTTTCTTTCTTTTTTTTTGAAAGCAGAAAGGGACTTGATTGTGAAAAGGGTCTCAGTAGAAGAAGTGTTAGGAATTAGATGGGTAATAGAAGCTAAGAGGAACTAAAATTTATTATATGACACTATCAAGAAGAGGAACCATTTGGGATAGTTATGCAGTGTAGACAAACTAATGCATTTTCACCAGGCTCTGCATGCTCACCATCACAATAAAACAAACAATATCAGTATTCATCTCTAACAAGAGGAATGGAAAGTATCAAGTGTGGATAGAGGCATTACTATTGCCACAATGCTTAGTTTTTTTTCATGCCTTTGTTGCCTAAAACCAGAGCATAGGTATGGTCTTCATCTTATGGAACATACATTTCACAACATGGCTGATCCAAGCCACTCTAACAGAGAACACGACGAACTTTCATCCTGGAAATCAAATCCTCAGTGTTGGGTTGTTCTTCCTTCATATCATGCCATTTATTTCAATATTCCACTCATTTGGAGAAAACTAAGTTCTCACTGTGTCCAAAAGGGAGGAAAGCCCACTTAAAGACAAGGGAATAACATCCTCAAGACTGACCATTAGCACAATACATACCTTTTACAATACATATTCTTTTACGTAGTTGCTTACCTTTTCTCTGTACTGCTCACCCTGCTTCCTCTCCATATGGCTGGCAACTCTGCCTTCCTTCTCAGAGCTCTCTCTGCCCAGAAGTCCCCCCTATACCTCCTGCCTAGCTATTGGCCATTTAGTTTTTTATTAAGCCAATCACAGTGACGCAGTGTAAAGGACTATCCCGCAACATTCCCCTACTGTGACGTCAGAGAAGGTGTGATGTCTCCTCACCTGGTGGTAGAGTTAGTGCTGATTTGCCATGTACTACAATACATCCGCTTAGCCTCTGTGACCCTCACACGAGAAACCCCTTCCTTGCGCTACCACCAACTATACTGCTACAATGTATTCAGTTTGTTATCTCTCCATAATATACGCAGGGAAAATTTTTCTGGAACTCAAGCAGTCGGATCCTTTTTCTCCCCTCTGCCTTTGAATTTCATAGAAGAAACCTTCCTGCAGAACTCTTGGCAGACTTACTCTTAGGCTGTGCTGCAGCTATTGTTGTCCCTGCCCCTACCTTTTGTTCTCCTACATCCAACACAAACCGATTCTGTAGGAAGCGTGTTCTCCACCTTCCTGCTTGAGGTCTTAATGGACTGTAAAAAAAATGCCCGTCCCCCAGGTCCTTTAAATGCTGTAACTTGCCTAAAGCATGGTGTCATGTACTCATGCCCACCAGTTTTTAATGAACAGCTACAATGTAAAGGAAGACAATATCTAGCTGTACAGAAAAGGTTTACCTTTACCCTGACTCTTGGGCTAATTGCTTTAGTAGCCTAGGAATACATGGAACAGGGTGTAAGTGGACAGCAAGTATCCATAAGTTCATTTTCTTTCTCCTAAACTTGTTGCTCTTCCTCTTTTTCTTTTCCTTCTCTCTATGTGTTTGTGGTGTGTGTATGTGTATTGTTGCTATTGTTTGGTTTTTTTTTTTTTTTTTTTTTGCGGGGGGATACAGGGTTTCTCTGTGTAACAGCTCTGGCTGTCCTGGACCTCGCTCTGTAGACCAGGCTGACCTTGAACCCACAGAGATCTGCCTCCTCTGCCTTCTGAGTGTCGGGATTAAATCTTCCTCCAGTTGCACGCATTGCTTTCTGAGTCTCCCACGTGATTCACAGGGAATGAAGCCACTGGCCTGGAGTACCAGCAATGTCTCATTAATGGAGGCAGGGGGCCCAGAAAGTGACTAGTTCTTCCCACAGCTTAACCCTGTGGCTAGGGCTTGTCATCATATGTTGTCACAACTTTAAAGTGTTTGTCTTACTCATTGAAGAAATGACAGAAATGAATAGGGAAACACATTGTCTTGCTTTGATTTCCAGGTTGGTTTTTGGGGTGTGTGTGTGTGTGTGTGTGTGTGTGTGAAAGAGAGAGAGAGAGAGAGAGAGAGAGAGAGAGAGAGAGAGAGAGAGAGAGAGAGAGAGGAGAGGAGAGATAGAGATATGTCACGTCTACAGAATTGCATAGATGGTGTACATCCGATTCAGGGAACACTGAACACAAATTTTCCTTACCCAACTCAGGAGCTTGAACACCTTCATGTCAGATGCTTTTAACCTCTTTTGCTTTTGTGACTAGGTTCTATTTGTGTAGAACCTTTCCCTACTCTGTCATAATCATTTTCCTTTACTAACATTACTTTGGGTTGTTTTCTTATGTTTAAAAGATAAGGTAATCACAGGCCATGGGCTAGCCTTACCTTAATGATGATTGCCACCCGAGACTTGCTCTTTGACAGGCAGCATTTAGTTTTATGTCACCCTCCGAACTGCAGGTGCTGCCAGCTTGACAGATGTGGAATCTGGATTTCAGAGTGTTTCGGTAAATTGCCAAGGTGATGTTGCAGAAGAACCAAGATCGAGATCTAAATCTTGCAAGTCCCAGTCGTTCCCGCCTCTGACACTTTCTTTCTGGGCAGTATGTTAGAGAATCAAAGAGCCTTAAAACAACTGCCAGTTAGATGTAGCGTTTTTTGCCTGCTTCTAAGCAAGGATAACGCATAGTTTTTGCTTATTTGTTTTTTATATTTAAGTGCTAGAAAAATACAAGTGAAGGCAAACTTCTGTAAGACTCAGAAAAGAAATTGTCTTTTTTAAAACCTTAATTCTTTTTTTTTTGTAATAATCACAGCAGTATTATGTTCAAAGGTCGACTTGTATGGGGGGGGGGGGTTCTGTGGTCCTTTCACCCTCCAGCTCCCACGGTCCCTGTGCACCTGTGAAGTCGAGCCTTTATGTTATGAGCAGGCTCCCACTGTATTTTTCTCTCATTGTCTATCTGTAATTGTGGTATGTCTGGGGAAGGGGCACTCCCCTTTGCTTTGCCCATGGAAACATTTGCCTTGCTAGGTCTAGGAGAACAAAACGCTTGTTCTGGTTGCTGTGGCAACTATGTTGTCAGGCTCAAAATCGACTAGAAAGTTGTGCTGCTTCTGTGTGGAAAGCAGGAGACTCAGTGTGGCCAGACATGACCTGTTCATTACATTTCCCAGGTGTCGTCACGGGGCCGTGCTAGGTGGCACAGGTGTGTTAAAAGACAAGATGAATAAGGCTAGGTAGGGCTGTTCGGACAGAAAAGCATTGTTCCTGTGGACAACTGTTAGTTCTCACACAGTGTGATTAAATGTATTGAGGGGAGGCGCTGGATTCACCCATGTGTTTCCTAACTAAGGCTTCACCGTTAGCTCTGCCGCATGTCTTTGTAGGGTATGAAAACTCACTGCCAATGACAGCAAAACACTGTTGAACTGTTCTTCTCAAATGGCTGCTAAATGACCCGACAGCCACTGCCGTTTGCTAAGGATGAAGAGAGAGGCAAAGGAAGACAGTCAGCATCATTTGTGTGAATGTGTGACACCAGCATCTAACTTTAAATAATACTTAGATAATCATGCCTGGACCAAAATAAATTTCCTAAAGTTTAATTGTGGGAATAATATGGCAGGAGATATGGATTTATGTAGTGTGAACTCATAAAGTATATAAAAAATTCTCTCTAAAATAAGGAAGTAATTCTTGAAACTGGAGAGATGACTCAGCCATTGAGAGCATTTGCTGTTCCTGTAGAAGACCAGGGTTCTGTTCCCAACACCCACATGGCAGCTCACAACTCTCTACAACTCCAGTTCCAGGGAATCCCATGTGCTCTTCTGACCTCCTCCAGCACTGGGGGATGTACCTGGTGTTTGTGTGTGTGTGTGCGCGCGTGCACGCGTGCATAAACAAACAGGCAAAACACTCATACACATAAAATTAAATTAATCCCTTTTTAAGTTAGTAATTCTCAGCATATTTTTCTTATGGAAGGCTACTCCAGAAAGTGATAAGCCCAAAGAAACTTCAGATGGGCTTTTTTTAATATCTACTTTTCACTTTTAAGCTATTTTTATGATAGTATGGTTGGCTGTTGTGCCTTATTAAACTAGTGTGGAATCTTAGTAGGAAAGAAAGATTCATGGGTTGTTTTTTGTCTTAGGCTGAACTGATAGTCTTTTGGGGTGTCGTTCTCCAGTACTGGGGTGTTCTTGGGAGATAGCTTCCTGGAATCTGTTGTCCTTCTAGACTTGGCTGGGCCATTTGGTCTTTGTCAGGTGCCTTACCAAAGCCACTGAGTTTCCAAATGATCAAAGCTCAAACTGACTTCCTCAGTGGCCTTGACTTTTAGAGCTGGGTCTGACAGAACTGCTTACCTCACAAGCTGAGTTAAACTGAAGCCTGGGTGTCAGGCACGCCCGTGGAGTGCATTCTTGCCTCTTGCCCAATACCCGTAACCTTCAGTGCCTGCTGTGGAGTGGGCAGCAGTCTCCAGTTACAGTAAGACCAAATGCCTTCAAAGTGAGGCAGGAAAACCAGCACCCCAGCCCTCATTGCTGGAGTCCTTACTTCATACGGCCCAGCCTTTCTAATCTCTCTTACGACTTCCTGTCACTCTGCCCTCCTTGATGTGTAAGTCTTGGTGGAGCGCAGTTCCTTAAGACACAGATCTAGGTCTGTGCTTTTTTTTCTCATGGGATAAGTGGATGTGGGCGAAACTTTCATATGCGTCTCCCAGGTATGCAGTGGCCTTAGCCATGTCTCTGGGTTCAGATTTGTGTGGTTGTGAACTAGCTCTCCTTGTCATGCATGACATACTTGAGGCCTTTGTAGCCCCTCTAATCTTCGCCTTTGTCACAGAATAACAAAGTTGGTCTCTTCTGTGTACCTTTTATTGTGGGGCGGCAGTTACGTTTGCATGCGTGTGTGCTTGCATATGCTGCCCAAAGAAAGCCGTAGGTATCAGTCCTCAGGTGCTGCCCAGCTCCTCCTCCTCCTCTTCCTCCTCTTTTTCCTCCTCCTCCTCCTCCTCATTATTATTATTATTATTATTATTATTATTTTAAAAACACGGGGCATATGGTCTGGAACTTGCCAAGTAGCCTAGACTTCTAACCGGTGAGTCCCAGGGATTTCCCTGGGGCTGGAATTACAAGTGCATACTAAAATGCATGGCTTCTTAACATCTAGGGCCAAACTCAGGTTCAAATGCGTGAAAAGCAAGCAGTATACTGGTTGAGCCATCTCCCCACCTCTTTCCTGTGTAGCCTCTATCCATCCACTGAGCCTCACAACCCGGGAGTCAGCACTGTAGCTTGTCCTTTATCCCCTCTAAGCAGGCAGCAGGCTCTACGTGGGACCAACTGTGGTCCCTACCTTTTGCATGACTCCAAAGGTTCGCACAATCTGGTCCTTGTCTCACTCACTTGCTTCATCTCAGCTGTCTCCAACCTCCTGGGGAGAACCTTCGCATCCTGAGACTTGGTACACGCCCTCCATGCGGAGTACCTTCTCCCAGGCCACTGCCCAACACTCTTCTGCCGTTAGGGAAGCTTTCCCTGGGGGCTCAGGGGAGGCCACTTTCTGGGGCATAAGCTCACAGGGTCTGTGTGGTCCCTTAGTAGACTACAGCCCCTGAAGAACACCAGTGGTGTCCTGACATCCCGACGTGCAAGGACTTTGGTGGGTAAAGAATCATACAGGTGAGAGATAAATGTGTGGCACCGTGCCAAGGGATTTACATGTACCATCTGATTCTGTTGGGAGTGGTGCTCAGATGAAGGAGCTTTCTAAGGTCCCTCAAGAGGAAAGCACAGCGACAGTCCACCCATGGCGGGGCTCTTGTCTGTGGCCAGGCTATTCCCGCTGTCTGGCTTCCCTGAGACAGAAATAGATGCTGCTCTTTGAGTCACTTGATACAAAGCTGTGATGTCAAGAGGAGAAAGGGGCAAGGTGTCTCTGAAATTAAGGCGATGATAAGCCTGTGGATTATGAGTTTTTGCCCAATGCCTACAGGGCCTTGATTTTAATCCTTAGCTCCACAAAACAGGAAACTTGTGTTTTATAAATGCCAGTTTTCTTGGTTAGTCACTTTTATATATAAAAAAAAAATCTTGTAGCTATAGAGCATGAGCTATAGAGCTAGAGCAACGACTTTGTCACCAGACCCTGAAGTGACATGCGCAGTCCTAATCCTTGAGGTAGCCTGGTCACTAGCTCCCACCATTGGAGCTCTGCTCATCGACTCCCAGGTTTTAAAGGGACTATTGTTAGGTATAGATCTTAGCATTTAGTCAAACATGTATCGAACACTTGTTGTGTACCTGGTACTGTGTGAGAGCTGGAACTAAAGAAGAGACACACTCATTCAGGGCCTCATGACCTGTATACATCACCATCAGCCAGGCAGGAATGGGCAGGTGAACTCTCTTGAAGTCAGGAAGCATCTACAGTGTTTGGGGAGACACCAAAATGCTGCAGGTTCTCAAGCTTCTGCACACATCTGATGCCTGGCCCATTCTTAGGAAAAGACTCTACGAAAGTGACTCAAGGAACCTAGTGTGAGGGCAGATGACCTGGTTTATTTTCCCCTCTGACCATCTCACCCCATCCTCAACCTATTCCAGTATATCCAGTTCACTGTCGGTAAAAATATGTACTTGGAGGCAGTCTGTCACTATCTATCTTCACAGAGCAGTGGCTTTATCTTATAGTTGAACTTAATAGGAAAGTATGGCCAT
This sequence comes from Chionomys nivalis, assembly GCF_950005125.1. Lineage (NCBI taxonomy): Eukaryota > Metazoa > Chordata > Mammalia > Rodentia > Cricetidae > Chionomys > Chionomys nivalis. Next base: position 49,631,822 of record NC_080100.1, read on the forward strand.
TTGGCATAAATCACATAAATCAATCCATCCAGTTTGGATTTGTTAAGACAACAGGACTCTAAAATAGACAGAAACAGTGTTCTCCAGAGCAGAAAGAAGAAAGAAAATGTTAGGACATTTATTCTTTTGTTCATGATTTCATGTTTCTCCTTTTTTTCTTTTATACAGAGGCATGAAAATGTTTTATAACTAAGAAACAATTATAGCAAAATTGTGGCATAACATTAATATTTAAGTCAAATGCTTTCTTGCATGCCAGAAAAGAACAAACAGAATTTGGAATTATGAGCACACTACCATTTCTATTAGCACTTCCAAAATGAAGTGTGTATGTAAATATCTGACAAAATACATATAAGATGAGATTTTGACAAAAGAAATTAAAGAGACACTAAATCGATAACCAGGATCCCATGTTCATAAATAAATGATTCAGTGTTATTAAGATGCCAGCTCTTCGGGGCTGGCGAGATGGCTCAGCAACTAAGAACATTTGTGTTGCTCTTGCAGAAGATTTGGGTTTAGTTCTCAGTACCCACATGGTGGTTTACAACCATCTGTAACTTCTAACCTCTGCAGATACCATGCACATACTTGCATTGTGTACATATGCACATTCAGGCAAACACTCATGCAAATAAATAAAAATATTTTTATAAAGATGTGAGCTCTTCCAAATCTGAGCAATATAGCTCACACGTGACACAGATTAGATGCTTTGTAGACATTGACAGACTGCTTGAAAGTTTAAATACAGAGGCAAAGATCTCTAAATTAAGAAGAAAAACAGAATTTGAGGGCTGGCCACTTGATTTTTAAGACTTCCTGTGAAATTGCAATACACATGACACTATAGTAAGGGGGAAAGAGACAAGTATATCAGTGTGGCAGAATATAGCCCAGAATATAGCTCACCCAGAGACGGTGAGCTCATCTTTGACGAAGGAGTGAAGAATCCAGCCGAGGAAAAGAATGTTGTTTTCAACGGTAGTTCTGGAACAACGGGACACCCATACTGCAGAAAATGAACCCAAGACAGAGATTATGTCCTTCGCAAAAGTTAGCACAAAATGGATAAAACCTAATTATAAAATGCAAAACCAGAAACTCCTAGAAGGTAACATAGAAGAAAATGTAGTCTGGTCATGACCTTCCACACAACACCTTCCTTTCTGAGTACAACACAACGAGAAGTCGAGTTACATACTGGGAGAAACATTTGTGAAAGTATTTGGTAGAGGACAGTTCTGCAAAATGTACAAAAACTCTTTAAAACTGACTATAAAACAACCAACTTTAAAAAAATATTGGCTAAAGATTCGAGCAAATAGACAGTAAAGGAAAGAAATGGCAAAAGACGAATACATTCGTGAAAAAGTTTCTGCACCTTTAGCCCCAGGGCAATGTAAAGTTAAACCACAGCAAGGCATCATTTAAGGCATCTGTTAGAAAGTCAAAGTCTGGGACGTGGATGCCGCCCAGTGCTGGGAAAGGTGTGGAGCAATAGGAGCTCAGTCCCAGCTGTTGCATATCAGACAGTATGACCACGTAGGAAGACAGCTGGGCAGTTGCTCACAAAGTTTGATGTGGTTTTACTGTATACTGCTGCAGTCGTGCTCCTTGGTGTTCACATCCACTTAAAAACCTGTGCCGGTTGTTTCAAACGACTTTATTCATTGTTGCCAAAACCTAAGGGCATCCAAAACATCTTTAAATGAATGAACAAATACAGTGTGGTACATCCAAGCGAAGGAATATTATCCAGAACTAAAAAGAAACGTACTGTTAGCCTTGCAAAGAGGTGGCAAACAAAACAATATACTCTGCCTAGTGAAATAAAGAATCTTGAAAAGACAACATATTATTCTAACTACATAGTGTTACAGAAAAGATAAACTATAGCAACAGTGGTTTGCCCCGGGCTGGAGGTGTGAGGCATGACTAAGAGGAACGTGAAGATTTACAAGATTTGAAAATACCTCTTTGTGGAACCTAACAATAGAAACTTGACAATGTAATGTTGTACAAATACACAGAATTCCGAACTTACTATGGTCAGTTACTGATGTCAGGTAGGGGCGTGGGCTGTAATGATCATTGTTGCTTTGCCAGCTATAGAAAGATAGGGTTTCTGAGGGTGGAGGAAGTTACACATTGTCAGGAAGGGGTATGGGACGTCTGCACCTTCTACCCAACTGTGCTACTAAACTGTGTCAAAAAGAAGGCAATTTGTAAAAATGTAGCCAGCCTTGGTCTACAGTAGCAAAAGCAGTCCTAATGCAGTCCTGCTTTAAGTGTCTTACAGATACCAACCATCACAAGAAAATTGTGAAGTAAATACTGATATTGTTCTCCTTTGCAGATGTGGAAATGGCCGTGTGTGTGTGTGTGTGTTATATGTGCATATGTGTGCATGCATATGTGCAACAGCTTGCTGATGCAGCTGATAGCAGTAGGCTTCCACACTCCAGGAGCCCAGGTCCAGAGCTTTGTTACAGCCTCTCTTCTAAGATTTGTAAATAAACCCACACATGTTTAGAATATTTTTGCTAGTTGGGGGTATGTGATCAAGAAAGCTTAGAGACTGTTGTTGAGGAAGGCCAGATGTGGAATCTGTCCTGGCACTTATCCCTTGTTGGCGTCTGCTTCTTCACACAGTATGATGGGGTCTGCTGTGGAAGGCTTGGGGAGAATATGAACACTTTTCTTTTAAGAGAAAGGTTTTAGCTACAGTTGGGCAATATTACCATCAGGAAACAGAGAAGAGATAGGGAGTAAAATGAAAGGTTTCAGATTATATGTGTAAGAGAACATCAAAATACATCCAGAGATGCAAACTGTCTGAACAGGGAATAAAAGAAGTAGGGCACGATGCACAAGGGTAGGGTACCCTTCCACAGACTAATAGGAGAATGGAAACAGACATCAGAGAAGGGGAAGTCATTCTGATGTGCTGACATAGACTATGTTTTGAAGCTCTCTAGCAGGTTTCAGAGAGAATGTATTCTTTTTCATTCTTCTTTCTGTTGTCTGTTTGAGTTAGAAGCTATTTGAAGACAGAACTTTTGGTTCTGCCGAAGGTAGAATTACCTACTAAAAGAAAGGACCATGAGTCCCGTGCCAAGACCACCCTGGGCCATTCGCACACAAAGTTGTAAGACAAGTGAACCGTGGAGCTTGCATGCTGAGAAAGGCTTTCATCTCATTGGAAGAACTTAGAAGCTCCTAGGAACCTTTAATCCTTGTGCTCTTATGATCTTTCTCTGTGCTGAGTTCATCCATGCTAAACTTTCAGTTCCATGGAATTGAAGCCTTTTCATTGTGCTCTTCGCTGGTGACCATTGGGAGGTAACTTGTTCCTATTAGTGTCCATCTCCATGAAAACCCAGCTCTGAGGTGTGATATAACCCACTGAATTAGGCAGGAAGGGCTGGTTAGAGCTACAGTGATATTGGGGTGTTTTTAGATATTTCCTAAATATGTCCAGACAAGGACATGCATGGACCCCGAATTTTGTGCTCATAGATTTCATAAATTACTACTATCAGGAAATATATCCTAGCAGTGGTAGTGTTTTGCCTTCAAACAATGATTAAATATTACACTTTATTTGGCTAGATTCAATGCTTCTCCATTAAAAGGAAATTTACTGAGATCACGGACCATTAATAGCTACCACCATTGGGGTGCCGCGCTGTGCCAGGCATCATGGAAAGCATTTCACATGTCTTGTCTCAGTCCCAGCAGCACTCCTTCGAGGATTGGGATCCTGTTTCCAAAATACATTAGGAACCATGAGATGCCAAGACCAGCTTGCTTAGGGTCAGAGCTAGAAGAGAAATCTCTGGGCTTGAGCCAGGCCTGCCTGCTGTCATAGCATCACACAGAACAAGGACGATGCCCTCAGGAAGTGCTAAGAGCCAGCATCATCAGACACTTCTGCCAGTTTGTGTGTAGACCTTAATTTCCCAGAAGACTCTGAATCCCTAACTTCTTATCTTTCAGGTGAGTCCCAAATGCTCCCATCTGACACAGTGGCAGAGCTAGTGGCGGCTGTTGGGCCAGCTGGCCGTCTGCAAAAGCTAAGCCTCCAAGCGCTCCCTGTAGTATTATTCCAGATAGCTTAGGGACAGATAAAACTGGGTACAAAATAGACAGACAAGTGATTGCCTTGATCACAGGGGAGGGGGGTTGAATAGTGGGACACCAGGATTGTCAGGATCCTGTTCAATATAGTGCCATATGCATGACCGAAAACGTCTGTCAAAACCTGTAGAGGGTATAACACAGAATGGAACCTTCGTGGAAATGATGGACTTTAGTTAATAATGATGTGTTGCTACTGGCTCACCCCTGTAACGAATGGATGGCACTGGTGCAAGATGCAAATGGCGGGGAAACTGGGAGCAGAGTTGGAGAGATACAGGAACTCCGTGCTTCTCCCAAAATCTTTCTATAAATCCAAAACTGAAAGACAAAACAAAACCCCCTAAGTTTTTCTTTCCAATATTAGAGTGTCCTTCAGTTTTGAAGTTTCTAAATCCAGACTCTAGAATACTAGTCATGTTTAAAATTCTTCCTAGAAGCCGGGCAATGGTGGCAAATGTGTTTAACCCCAACATTTAGGAAACAGAGGCAGGTGGATCTATGAGTCTGAGGCTAGCCTGGTCTACAGAGTGAGTTTCAGGGCAGCCAGAGCTACACAGAGAAACCCTGCCTTGAAAAACCAAAAGAAAAAAAAATCTTTCAGCTTTCTCCTCAGCCCTGTCTTTCCTTTCGCTCTGTGGGTGAACCTGTCCTTATCTATTCTCTCTTTCCAGAAGTCAGGGCACACACTGCTGGCATGTGGTCCGCCCACTCCCAACCTGTCCTTACAGGCTGCCATCCAGTGAGTCCTCTACAGCTTGGCACCCATTGGATCTATCTCTACTTCAAATACGTTGTGTGTACCCTTCTCACGTCTCATTTTACCGACCAGCTTAGACACCATGAAGAAAAGCAATTGTTTGCTGACATTAGAATTGTTCTATCCATAGCATAGTACAGTAACTTGTTGACACTGGCTCTTATGATCTTTCATTGTTTTATTTTTTTATTTTCTTTTATGAATCGTGTTTGCCCTCTCCTCCCACCAACTGGACTGTTAAGACCAAGCTTTCCCTCTATCTTTGTTTCTGAGTGCTTGGAACATGGCAGGCCCATAAGGAATGCTCTCGAGGACATGTGTATCTGTTTCCATCTCTTTAGCCAGAGCTCTGGCATTGGCAAAATGGAGGAGGAACCTGCTATGCCGTGGTTACTGTGAGCTACAGTTCCTTAACTGAGTTGCTTCTGACCTGGGGCTACCGGGAGATTGCTGTTTGATCACTGGCAACGTTTCCTGGGGCTTTTACCCCTCCTTTGGCTGAGCTGTGCCTTGGGTTCACAGTTTCCATTGGTATTAATCTGTAACCAGTACATCTTGAGCTGCTCAGATGTCTAGCCACATATTCTTCCAAAAGAAATTCTTAGTCCATGATGACCTGATGCCATTCCTGTCTGTCCTTTCAGATTCGGGGTGACATTTAGATGATGATGTTGCTGTGATTGCAGACCATACGTTCTTAGACAGCTGAGGAATCTCATGACAAATTTCTTAACAGTTTTCCTTTTGACGTTTATTGTCCACGTTTTGTTGTTAAGTCGCTCGTGACTAAATTCTGCTGAAGGCTTTCAACCAAGAAAATGTGTTAGTGAGCTAGAAATGCTTGGTATCACAGATCTCCCCTTTGACAGAACAGTTTCACTTAAGGAAAACCAGTCAGCTTTAAGGAATACGGCTTCATCTCCTTCTCACCCCTGTCTCCATGAAACATGCTTCCATAGGAACAAATTTGTTCCTTGGATGCTTCGAGAATTGCCTGAGCAAAGCACATTTCACCAAGCTGGATTTCAACTTGAGAGATGTCCAGATGTTAATGGCAGGGTTCCAAAAGCTAAATGTGCTGTTCTTTGGAAAGAAGCAAGTGGTTTTTGTTTTGTTTTGTTTCTTTAACAGTAAAAGGCCAGAGTAGATACCAGCAGGAAAATCTGAACAGAAGTCGATTTGGAGCCCTCAGAGTCTTCATGGAGAAACGGGGCTAATCTTTGGAAAAGCTGCTGGCCTCTCATAGCGATATGCAGAAAATAGGCTTGGGATTTTTTTTTCTTATTTATTTATTTATTTATTGCCTTGAGTTATTCTTTTTTTTCTTTTTTTATTAATTAATTAATTTATTTAATTATTAAAGATTTCTGCCTTGGGATTTTAATCGACTGCAAATGACTGAATCCAGAAGGCACTGTGGTTGAAATCCAGTCACTTAATATGTTCCATTGTTAGGAGGGGAAATAAAACATCTTCTAAAGGTATCTGCTGCTACAGATTTTCAAGCCAATGAAAACCCCAAATCTGTGGCTCTGGAACCTGTGGCATTTGTCTTCTAACAATGTAGCAGATGGAATTACTTCAGTTTCTTGTTGGGTTGTATCTCGATAAAAAGTTATTCATTTTCCAGGAGAATAGAAACATATTCAACAAAGGTTTATGACGAGTTCCATAGAAAAGGGACTAGTGTGTGCCGGGGAGTTGTGGAAGATGGAAGGGTTAGACACACATTCCTAGTGCGTGAAGATAGGCTGGGGTGGGCATGCAGTGAACTGTTTGAATGTGTGCAAATAGATTCCCACACACACACTGAAAGTACTAGTGCTTTACAGAGAAAAACATATTGTGTGGCCATGCCTGGGATATTGTTGCTCTCTGAAGGAGTGTTGCCGTCTTAAAATGCTGTTCGCAGTGTTGGAAAACATAGTTTAAAGACTGAGAAAGACATTCCTGTTTGGAAAGTGTTGAGAAGGAAGGAGAGTAGTGGGAGGGGAAAGGAGAGATTCTGAGACCCTCCTCTATCAACATGAGCGCCAAGGCAGCCACACATTAAGGAAACAGCTGATTAAGAAAGGCAGAGAGAACTGGAATCCAGAGTCAAGCAATGATGGTCAGTAATGATGCTGGCAACTTGTGTAATCCACCAAGGAAGATGGAAGACGTTTTCTCTGAGACAGGTTGCTGCTTTAAGGGTATTTCTAACTTTGTATGTATGCCGCTAGATGCTCATACCTCCGCAGTGATGTGACTTCAGTGGTTGTGGCGGAGCAAATGAATGTAGACAGATTATATAGATATATACAGCTTTAATAAGGAAATAGACTTACAGGACCACAGGTTCCCGCGGCGGAGCAAAAGACAAAAAGGGCTGCTGGGCTCACGCCCGGCAGATTTATCCGTAAACATTAGCCCGAGGCGAACACGCCCCCAATGGGTGGGGCTATGTCCCTACATCTCCCCCTTTTGTCTAAATAAGATAGAACCAAACCAAATACAACTATATACAATAATAACAAATAATAAATATAACAAACAATATTGAGAACAAAACTTTTGCTAAACATTCTATCTCAAGGAGTCTAAATAACATAGAGAGTAACTACAATTATATAATCTTCAACTCCGTCAAAGATCTGAGAAGGGAATAAAGATTACTTAACAATCGAGAGATATCCAAAATGTGCAACAATTGACAGAGACAACTGACTACCTGGGCAATCACCCAAAGTCTCGTTTGCAATGTTGAGTCAACCAACTTTGGCTAAGGCCTAACATAACTGGCATACCATTATTAAAGGCAAGGAACTTTCTTAGGACTATCCTACCCTGTCTTGGCAAGATAAGACAATCCTGTTTCATCCACTTAGGGATATTCTGTATCTTTGTCAGAAGTTGAGGTATGGGCTTTTCTTAACCCAAAGGCCAGTTCTGCCAAGAAGACAAACTCCCAGTGGAGTGTCTTTGGTGCTCAACGTTCTCTCGGGAGTAGAGTGGTGTTGCCAGGAGTAATTGTGTCTCTTTGGCATAGAAATTTTAGGTTAGATTAAAGGCCATTTTCTACAGCTCTTCGAAGAGGCTGAAGATCATACTATCTATACTAAATATAATCTCTATGTAACTAAAAGACCTGATAAACTTAAAAATAAATATGACAAACATATAATTCTCAATACCTATCTAACTTTGAAGACTAAAAGAATAAACAACTGTGCAATATATGAAGACAATGATCTTCAACTGTAAACAATGTCATAGTATCAGAGGTAGAAATGTACAATGTAATATGGTAGAAGTATCAATACAATATAGACAAAGTTATAAGCATACTCATACAAAAATAGAGGTAGGAACACTCACATTCAATATTCAACATATCAGTATACAAGAAACAGTACCAGTACAATTTTCTATAAACAGTAATTCACAAATACCAATCATCCCAAAAAACCAGTTAATCCCCCTTCTTCTTCCTCTTCTCTCTTTTTTTTTTTTTTTTTTTCCAAAAAATTATCACCCCATCCCCTCAACCCTCAACCAACCACTAAAAGATGTCCCCAACCCTGAGGGCAAACTCTGTTGGGAGAGGGGACGTCGTCCTCTAAGATTGCTTCTAGCTGACATGGGGGCGACGTTCTTCTTAGGGGGTTCTGTGAAAGCAAATGATGGTAAAATTCCCAAATTAACCTTTGACCTAAGAAAATTGTAACTAGTCTCAGAGCATTTTGAGAAGGTCCGACCAGAGTGTTGTCAAAAATGTGCACCATTCGAAATTGTCTCTTGTAGTTGGTACCAAAAAACAGGTCTAATATTAGCGCTTTTTTTTAAAAAAAAAATCATGACGTCATAAAAACCAGATGGAGTTGATGTTGTGGGGCCCCATCTTCATCCTGGAAACTTCAAAGATTACTGTAGGAAAATTTGTTGCTTGTTATGGGAAATTTAAACATTAACAACAAGGACATATACTGACATATAAAGAAAGACACAGATATGAGGAAAAGCAAAGAAAGTTTAAGACATATATATATATATATATATATTAATACTTACAGAACAAGTCCCTCCATCAGTAATTAAATATTAGGGGTACCTTAAATTCTTTGAAGATGGGTATTTTCCTGTGGAGATAAGAAGAGAACCCTGCCCCCAACCTATTTGTATTACTTACCATCAGTATGATTGCCATCCATGTGATTGAATTGTTATTTATCTTTCCCAACTGGCTTCTCTTCATCAAAACGAACCTTTATCAATTTTGTTGGAATCCACAATTTTTCCTCACCTGTGGAGACAAGAGCAAATCCCCTTCCCCAACGCAGCACATCTCCTGGCTTCCATTGTGAGGTCAGCACATCCTTGAAATAAACTGGTTGATTTAGTTCAGTAGACTTTTCCATTATCCAATGTCTTTCTGCAGCCGATGTTCCCTTCTCATTAGCGTTGAGGAAATTCAAGGTTAACAAAGCATTATGTAACCTATTTCTGGGGGTGTTTTCCACCCCTTTCTGTTTGTTCAACATATCCTTTATAGTTCGATTTGATCTTTCTATGACTGCTTGACCTGTAGGATTGTATGGTATACCTGTAACATGCTTGATATTGTAATAATCAAAAAACCGTTTCATTTTTCTAGAGACATAAGCAGGACCATTATCTGTCTTTATTTGTGTAGGTATACCCATAATAGCCATGACTTCTAATAAATGAGTGATAACTGAATCAGCTTTTTCTGAACTTAAAGCCGTTGCCCACTGAAAGCCTGAATACGTGTCAATGGTGTGATGAACATATTTTAATTTGCCAAATTCTGCAAAGTGGAACACATCCATCTGCCAGATTTCATTCCTTTGGGTGCCCTTTGGATTAGCCCCTGCAGGCAGTGGCGTTTGGTTATAGAAAGAGCAAGTAGGGCATTTCTTTACAATCTCCCTAGCTTGTTGCCATGTAATAGAAAACTCTTTCTTCAAACCTTTGCTATTAACATGATGTTTTTTATGAAATTCAGAGGCTTGTAGCACACTACCAATCAATAATTGATCAATTTCTGCATTACCTTGTGCTAGAGGACCTGGCAGACCCGTATGGGATCGGATGTGTGTTATGTACATAGGGCAAAGCCTGTTCCTAATCAAATCTTGCACCTGGATAAACAAAGAGGTTAGTTCTGTATCATCAGGTATAAATTCAGCAGTTTCAATATGTAAAATAACTCTTTCTGCATATTGTGAATCAGTAACTATATTAATAGGTTCTTTAAAATCCCTTAGCACCATAAGAATGGCATATAATTCTGCCTTCTGGACAGAATCATAAGGACTTTGTTCCACCTTACCCAAGTCTTCTGATTTGTAACCTGCCTTCCCTGATTTATTGGCATCAGTATAGAACGTACGGGCTCCAGTTATTGGAGTATCACGGACGATTCGAGGAAGGATCCAAGAAGTTCTCTTTATGAAGTTAAGCCTCTTGCTTTTTGGATAGTTGTTATTAATGTCTCCCAAGAAATTAGCACAAGCTCTTTGCCATGGTTCATTATCTTCCCATAATTTCTTTAGTTCATCAGCAGTGAAAGGCACTATAATTTCTGCTGGGTCTATGCCTGCTAGTTGACGAAGTCTCAACTTGCCTTTTATAATTAACTCAGAGACTTTTTCTACATAAGTTTTCAGTTTCTTACTTGGTTTATGTGGTAAAAAGATCCATTCCAAGATAATATCATCTCTCTGCATTAAAATTCCTGTAGGGGAAATTTTTGATGGTAGTATGACGAGAATACAGTCGAGCTCTGGATTTACCCTGTCCACATGCGCCTGTTGTAATTTTTCCTCAATCATTGTCAGTTCCTTTTCTGCTTCAGCTGTTAATTCTCTGGGACTGTTTAAATCTTTGTCACCATCCAAGGTTTTGTTCAAATGAATTATTAGATCAGGTGTTATCCCAATAGCTGGCCGTAGACTGGAAATGTCCCCTAATAGTCTTTGAAAGTCATTAAGAGTCCGTAGGCGATCTCTCCGAATTTGTGCCTTTTGTGTCTTAATTTTTTGTAAACCTATTTTATAACCTAAATAATTAACAGAATCTCCCTTCTGAATCTTTTCAGGAGCAATTTGCAATCCCCATTTTGGTAAAAGTATTTTTATTTCTTCAAACAGTCTGTTCAAGGTATCCATGTTTGAATCGGATAACAAAATGTCGTCCATGTAGTGATATACTATCGATTTGGGAAATTTCTTGCGTATTATTTGCAATGGTTGATTCACAAAATATTGGCACAGGGAGGGGCTATTTAACATACCCTGGGGGAGGACGGTCCAGTGGTACCTCCTCGAAGGTTGAGAATTATTATAAGTAGGCACTGTGAAGGCAAATTTTTCTCTATCTTCTTTTTGTAAAGGTATAGTGAAAAAACAATCCTTTAAATCAATAACTATGAGAGGCCATCCTTTTGGCAATAAAGAGGGCAAAGGAATTCCAGATTGCAGAGGGCCCATAGGTTGAATAACCTTGTTGATAGCCCTGAGATCTGTCACCATTCTCCATTTACCTGATTTTTTCTTAACCACAAATACAGGAGAATTCCAAGGGCTGGTAGATTCTTCTATATGTCCAGCATCTAATTGCTCTTGTACCAACTGTTCTAAAGCCTGTAACTTTTCCTCAGCTAAAGGCCATTGCTTTGTCCATATTGGTTTCTCAGTCAACCATTTTAAAGGCAAGGCTGTTGGTATCTCTGAAGGGACATCAATTGCTTGTTCTTGTACAGCCCGAATGGCCGGTTTTCTCCGTTTGTAATATCTTTTAATATTATCCCCAGAAATATAGGCTCTAGAAGTAGCAGGGATGTTAATTTGGGTATTCCATTGTTGTAATAGGTCACGACCCCATAAATTCATTGCAATATTGGCTACATATGGCCTTAATTTTCCTATTTGTCCCTCTGGACCTATACATTCAACCCATCTCGTGCTCTGCCTTACTCGAGATAGGGTTCCAATTCCCAGGAGCTGAACATTTACATTCTGAAGAGGCCAATATGGATGCCAAGATTCTGGGGTAATGATACTTACATCCGCACCTGTGTCCAGCAGGCCAGTAATAAAAATGCCATTTACACACACTCTCAGCTTTGGTCTTTGGTCATTTATAGAAGTTTGCCAAAACACACGGAACTCATCTTTCTGATCATTATTGCTTGTAACAGTAGGCATGGGGCTTTCTAATTGTCCTGACGAGTCACGTTCTCTGTAGTAACTGGAAATGACTGAACCATGTTTGCCATGGGGGCCTGTGAGGCCCCCCCTCTCACGTTTCCCGTCTGTATCAGGTTGCCTTGTCTATCTCTTGTAGACCTGCACTCATTCGTCCAGTGTCTGCCCTTTCCACATCTTCTACATAAACCTGAAGGCTGAGTCCTCCTATTTCTGTTATTTCTAGAAGATGCATTATTATTATTCCTGAAAATCCGTTGTCTACAATTCCTTTTCATATGACCCATTTTGCCACAATTAAAACATTTGGTATTCTGATGTCTCCTTTTACCATTGGAAATTGCTTCTTCTACCCATGCTTCAGTGCCATAGTCAAATGTATCAACATCTAGTGTATGCAAGACCCATTCTTCTAATGGCGCTGATCTGAGCTTTAAAGGTCCCAAAATCCTTTTGCATTCCACATTTGCATTTTCATAAGCCAAAGTCTCGATCATTATACGTCTTACTTCTGGGTCAGATATCCCTATTTGTACAGCTTTAGTTATTCTTTGTAAAAAGTCACTAAAGGGTTCTCTCTGACCCTGTTTAACTCTGACAAATGATTCCATCCTCTGTCCTGGGTCTTGCACCCTGTCCCAAGCCCTTAAGGCTGCTGTAGTACACACGGAGAGTATGTTTTCATCCAAATTAGCTTGTTCCTGAGGCTCAGAAAATAGCCCCTCTCCCAAAATTTGATCTATGGAAATCTCAGTTCCCTTTGCTCTTTCTTGCTGTTCTAAAAGTCTAGCCTCTTGCCTGAATAAGCATTTCCATTTTAATTGCGTTCCACTCTCAAGGACAGCAGAGCTCAGCTGAAACCAGTCAGAGGGCGTGACCTTATTCGTGGTGGCCCAAGACCTTAGCATCTCTTTAACAAAAGAGGCATTCATTCCAAAAGTCATTACAGCCTGTTTAATTTCTTTGAGATCATTCATACGGACAGGTTCCCATGTATCTTCCTTGATGAACCTAGGGTTTCTGGAACCAACTACTTTCTCAGTTGTTACAACTGGAAAGGCAGGTAGAACTGTAGGTAGAGCTTTGTGGGAATTGTCCCGGAGGGATTTACCCACAGATTTAGTTAAAATATGCTTTTCTACCTCTTGCTCTTCTTCCTCAGAATTTAGAAATTCCTCAATCATTTCAATTCTATTCACCATTGCCTTCTTTAATGTCTGAATCTCCTGTCCAGAATTATGTTCTAAAGCCTTCATTGAGGATTCTAAAGTATGAAGTTTGTCCATTAGAGATAATGTCTCATCTTTGGACATAAGTTTTATAGCATATACCGTGCCTTCTTGTACAGATAATCTTTCTGTCAATCTGTCATAAGCTTTAGACAAAATCCGATTGTCACATTCAGCAGTTTTGATTCTCTCAGTTAATGTTTCTGTTCCTACTGAAAGGGACTGTAGCTTACGATCCAAATCAGCTGTTCCTTCTTCCATAGTAATGAATTTCTCCTTAATATCAGCCGTTAATATTTCAGTTCCTACTGAAAGGGACTGAAGCTTACAACTCAAATCAGCTGTTCCCTCTTCCATAGTAATGAATTTCTCCTTAACATCAGCCTGTACCTCTTCTAAATTTTTTTCAGTTTGTCGAGTTGTGTTAAACAAAGATCTGTTCTCTGCCTGGAGAACTTCAAACTGATTTTTGAGAAGATTGTTGTCATTCTCAATTGTTTTTAAGCGTTCAACCTCGTCTCGTAAAGACTTTATCATATTTCTATTGTCAAACCATACAGTACCAAGGAAAACTACGAATCCCAGAAAGATCCATATCTGTGGGCTGACAGACACTTCTTGTAAAATCTCCCACATGGTACAACTGAAAAGGCTGTTAAAGTCTTGAATGGTAATGTTTTCAGACATTTTTCTTATTTATAAAAGAAAATTATGTACCTGTAATGAAGTTTTCCTGCCAGTGGTGGCTAAAGAAATGCACCTGAGTCCACGTGGTCTAAGCCAGAGCCGGTCTGAAACAATTAACTCAAAACAAAAATTATTGTACTGCCTGTTAAGGAAAGGGGTTGGTGGCTTTTACTTCAAAACCGCGGGTGCTTCACTTAAATCAGGCAGTGAAGGTTTGGAAGAAACAGGGAGCTATTAACTGCTCTGTGGGGGTTGCTGCTCTGCGACCGTAGTGGCCTGGAGTGGGGGAAGGGAAAGCGAGCAGGGAGCACGCTGTAAATCGCCTTCCTGAGCTCAGGCAACTAGCCGGGAAAGGTGGAGCTAACTCAGTCGGTAGAGCATGGGACTCTTAATCCCAGGGTCGTGGGTTCGAGCCCCACGTTGGGCGCCAAATGTGGCGGAGCAAATGAATGTAGACAGATTATATAGATATATACAGCTTTAATAAGGAAATAGACTTACAGGACCACAGGTTCCCGCGGCGGAGCAAAAGACAAAAAGGGCTGCTGGGCTCACGCCCGGCAGATTTATCCGTAAACATTAGCCCGAGGCGAACACGCCCCCAATGGGTGGGGCTATGTCCCTACAAGTGGTATAAGTGGGTATAAGCTCAGACTCCTAATGAACTGGCTCTCAGTTACGGTGAACTCTGGTCCTTCGTAACTGTATTCCTCTGTTCCGTTCACGACTAGACAGAAGACATAACATATAAGTAATACGTATGCTGCTGTGAGTAACTGTTGGCTTGGTTTCACATTCTAATGTGTTCTGTTTCGGGAATTACTGAATCTGGTAGACAAGGGGAAGCAGAGATTTCTCATTCCCTCTGTTTACTGGAGGGGTTGGCATCTGAAGAAAGAATCCCTGGGTAAGAGGAACTGGAAGTTGGGTGCACACAAATGAATTGTGGGATTGCAGTTTCCTCAGCCAGAAACTAAGACGAATTAGAGGTCAACTGAAAATAGTGTCTTACAGGCACTGTTTGAGAGAGGGGACCAGCGGAGAAGGAAGGAGGGCGGCATGATGAAACATAAAACATTCAGCTAGTAAAATAGATGATATAATTCCAATAGAGTCATGATATCTGTTAGTTCTCTTATTTCTCTGATAGGTTTCTGTCTGGCACACCTGTCCATTGGAGAGAGTGCGGTGTTGAAGTCTCCTGCTATTATTAGCGTGTGGGGTTTGATGTGCAATTTAAGCTTTAGTAGTGTTTCTTTTACATATGTGGGTGACCTTGTATTTGGGGCACAGATGTTCAGGATTGAGACTTCATCTTGATGGATTGTTCCTGTTATGAGTATAAAGTGTCCTTCTCGATCTCTTCTGATTGATTTTAGTTTGAAGTCTATTTTGTTAGATATTAGGATAGCTATACCTGCTTGTTTCTAGGTCCATTTGATTGGAAAATCTTTTCCCAACCCTTTACTCTGAGGTAATATCTGTCTTTGAGGTTGAGGTGTGTTTCTTGTATAAAGCAGAAGGATGGATCCTGCTTTCCTGAACTGGCCTTTCCCTGTAGCCAGACTGATGAATATCTTAAATGTCACCATTGAACCTTCATCCAGCAACTGATGGAAACAGAAGCAGAGACCTGCTTTGGAGCACTGGACTGAGCTCCCAAAGTCCTGTTGAAGAGTGGGAGGAGTGAGAATATGAGCAAAGAGGTCAAGACCATGATGGGTACACCCACTGACAATTTACCTGAGCTAATGGGAGCTCACCAACTCCAGCCGGACAGGGAAAGAACCAGCATAGGACCAAATTAGACCCTCTGAATATGGGTGACAGTTGAATGGCTGGAGCAGACTGCGGGGCCACTGGCAGTGAGGCCAGAATTTATCCCTACTGCTTATACTGGCTTTTTTGGAACCCATTCTCTTTGGGTGAATACCTTGCTCAGCCTAGATATAGTAGGGAGGGCCTTGGACCTTCCCCAAAGCAGTGTACCTTACACTCTCTGAGGAGTGGATAGGGGGGTGATATAGGAGGTAAGTGGAGGGGATAGGAGGAGGGGAGGCAGTGGGAACTGGGATTGGTATGTGAAATGAAAAATAATGACTTGTTTTTTAAGAAATAACTAAAAGATGTTTTTAAAACTGATCTTCTCATCATAGAGAAAGGAGAAAGAAGTTGCTGAGTAAGGAATCTTACTCTGTTTCTTGAGTCTTTCTAGAATGTATACTTCAAAGACTTCTTTGTCTCTGCTCTCTCCCTTCTCTCTCTCTCTCTCTCTCTCTCTCTCTCTCTCTCTCTCTCTCTCTCTCTCTCTCTCTCACACACACACACACACACACACACATTATCATTTGTTAATTAAAATATAAATTTACAAATTTTAAAACCTTATCAAATGCCCCAATTTCATAGTAGGGATTCACTAAAATTTTAATGTAACTATTCTCAGAAGACAGCAGAAGAAGCATGTAAGCGGGGCCAGTTTAGACATCATCCTTGACACAGGCCACTGTGTGGTGGCTCTGCTGCTGATGTTTGGTGGCCTCTGGACAGGGTTGTTTGCCCAGGTCCCTGTAGAATTAACAGCTCTCTCTCTCAGGAACTGCAGGTAGACCCACAGAGGAGAGTCTTTGCAAGTTTTCGCTTTCAAATATTTAGGGAGATATTAAAAATTCATTAAAGACCCTTTATTACTTTAGTCAAAAATGACTTTGCAGTTCATGTAGATACTGGGTTGTTTTAATTTTGTATTTTATGTATATTTAAATCTGTATGAATCAAAAAATTTCAACTGGAAATGTATCATTTAAAAAGCAAGATGCATTTCTACAGCAGAGAAAGCAAGACTTGAGTCTGCCGTCCCAAGGGAACTGAGCACAGGCATGAATTTCAGATATCTTTTTATTACTGTTAGTTTTTATTCATTAACTCACTTTTTGGTATCAAATCCTACATTAACATTTGCATTTATTAATTCTCAGAGCTGTTATGTCATTCCTCAAATCTTCTTGTGTGTCAAACACAACTCTCCCTGGTAGCTACTGAGCTATAGGTTTTGTTTTCATTTTTGGGATTTCAGATGAATGGATTATCAGTCACATTAAAGACTGGCTTCTTTACTCATCACACTGCACTGGAAACATTCATATTGTGCGTGGTGATAATTTATTTCCTTTTATACTGCTGCATAATATTCCACAGGAGGAATCTAATGTAGTGCGTTGGGAAAGCCATGGGGTATTTTTAGTTGTTGATGGTCAGAAATTGAGATATTCCATGCACTCATGTACAGTATTTTTTAAAATAGATAGTGCTTTCTATTTCTACAGAATAACCATGTAGGCTTGCCTGCTGGGTCATGGGGAAAGTGTATGGTTAATGTTGAAAGAAAGTTGTCAACCCCTTTTCTGTGATGGTCGCCTCTTGGCTATTTTGCACCTCTCGGCTCTAGATGTCTGCAGATGTTCTGTGTGTGTTTTGAGTGGTTCTGGTAGATGGGCGGTCACAGCTGTGAGAACTTGTCAGTGTATTTTCTTCGTGGCAGACCTTTTCAGTGCTCCTTGAGTAATGTCTATTGAAATATTTTGCTCATTTTTTTTTTAAAGCCTAGCTTCAATGTCATTGAGTTTTGTGGTTCTCCAAATCCTTAGATATGGGTCCTTTGTTGTAATTAATGTCTTGATTTTTTTTTTTTTTTTTGGTTTTTCGAGACAGGGTTTCTCTGTGGCTTTGGAGCCTGTCCTGGAACTAGCTCTGTAGACCAGGCTGGTCTCGAACTCACAGAGATCCGCCTGCCTCTGCCTCCCGAGTGCTGGGATTAAAGGCGTGCGCCACCATTGCCCGGCTATGTCTTGAATTTTTTTTTTTTTTTTGAGTGAAAGCTCATGATTTTATTGTCTTCATAACAAGGTCAGCTTAGAACTGGATCACTTGGCCCTTTCTCTTCTTATCACCACCCAGTTCAAAATGCTTGCATCTCTTAATAGCCAGCATCCTCTTAGATCTGCAGTTGGGCTCCACACATTCCAGTCTCAGCACAATCTTCTTTGTAGTTTTCACCTTTTTGCGGAAAATAGGCTTAGTCTGCCCACCATAGCCACTCTGTTTCCTGTCATAACGCCGCTTTCCCTGGGCATACAAAGAATCTTTGCCCTTCTTGTACTGGGTCACTTTGTGGGGTTGGTGCTTGCCACATTTCTTGCAGAATGTCCGGCGGGTCTTAGGAACGTTCACCATGTTGGCGGGTGCGATATCGGCACAGAAAGAAGCTGTCTTGAATTTTTTATGAAATCCAGTTTGACAAGTTTTTCCTTGTTATGGTTTGGCTTTCAGTATCATATCTAAAACCTCCTTGCCTGATCCAAGGTCATTTTCCTCCGAAAGCTTTTGTAGTTTTATGATTTACACTGATATCAATTTGAGTTAGTTTATTTTGGAGACAGAGTTTTGCCATATAGCCCAGGCTGGTTTTGAACCCCCAGTTCTCCTGCCTCAGCCTCCCAGGCACTAGGATTGCTGGTGTACACTGTCACAGCTGGCAAGTTAATTTTGGGATATGACTTAAGATACCAGTTGAGGTTAGCATATGGAGTTCCAACTGCACTAGCACCATTGTGGGAAAGTTTGGCCTTTCTTCCTGAAGTTGCCTTAATACCTCTGTCAGAACTCAGTTGATCTAAGTCTCTACCCTCTCACCAATGCTACACTAAGTCTCAAAGTTAGGTCATGTTCCTTTAACTAAAATAACAACAACAACAATAATAACAATAATAATTTTTTCAATTGTTTTGTCTTTCTATGACATCTGTACTGGCTTACCTGTACCTTCTAAAGAATTCCTCTGGGATTTTAACTGCTATCACGTTAAATTCACAGGTCAGTTTGAGGGGACCTGGTGCCTTAATCGCGGTAAGTCCTGCAGTCCGTGAACATGATGGGTCTGTCAATGAACATTTTTTATTTCCTAACAAAGATGCTTGAAATGAGCTAATATGAGGGCTTCTTTCTTCCTTCTCATTTTTCACTGTGGCAGGGTTACTAAGGAAGCCAAACATTTCTTGCCCAGGACCCTGGTGACCTTGTGTACAACTTCCATTGATCAGGGCAGCTCCCCATAAGACGTAACTCACTCTGCTTTTTCTCTTTCCCTCCTCCTCATTTCCAGCTGCGGACTCTGTTTGGTGAAAGGCAGGCAAAATCTAATTTGTAACGGCTAAGAACTAGTTGTCCGCTTAAACAATAGAAAACTGAGTCACAAATTCTGTCTTCATAAAACTCCTCCATACTTTGGAAAATGACTCATTTTTAGGCAGCGTCTGCTATTGCTGCTTGCCAGGAAGTGATCTAACTCGGATAAGGTTGATGGTTTGTCGAAGTTTCGCAGCCCCTGTAGAGAAGGCATTCAGAGCTGGCAGCCGCCGTGTGCTCGTGTGTATGCCAGGCTTATCAGTCCATCGGCACACGTCACGTGGAGCGTTTGGGAATGTTCTAGTTCGGTTGTTCTCAAATGTTAGCTGCCTCAAAAATCACCTGGAGAGCTAATGAAACATGAGCTGCCATGGACTATATTCCCAGAACTTCTGGTTGCTGAGGTTCGGGGTGGTCTGAAGCTGTATTTCCAGCACTTCAAAGGGGCTGCTCGTTGGAGACTTCTTGAAGTCCCCTTCTTACAGTTGGTCTGTTTATGTCACAAGTAAGAATCAATAACATTAAAGACATGTTAGTAAAACCATCCTTGCAGGTAAGGAGATGGGATGGATTTGCTTTCAGGTTCCCACGTGGAAGCAGGAACTCCAGGGAACCCCACCCATCATCCAAGCAGAGGGGAAAAAGGAAAGTTGGGTCACGTTGCATTCTGCAGTCTTCTCTCATATAATTGGGATGGAACGGGTCCTTGGAAATTCAATTGCTTATTATTCATAGAAAACTGAGTCTCTTTTTTTCACTCAAGAAGGCCCAAGATGCTTGAGTTTCTTTAATGTGTATGTGCTGAATTTTATAGCGTGAAAGCAGACGCAGCCTGGACACAGGAAGCATTGAGCACTCGAAAGGGATCTAGAATAGGACTGTGTATGGCTCGTTCTAAAATGCTTACCTCTGACCCAGTATGGCCAAGTAGGTAAAGGTGCCTCCTGATTAACCTGCTAGCCCGAGTTTGACCTTGGTAACCCACAAGGTCAAAGGAGAGAAGTGACTTCTCCATGTTGTCCTCTGACCTCTACCTGTGTGCCATGGCACATGTGAGGGGAGACGTGTGTGTGTGTGTGTGTGTGTGTGTGTGTGTGTGGGTGGGTGTCTGTGGAGGCCAGAAGAGGGTGTCTGAATCCCTGTATCTAGAGTTACAGGCAGCTGTGAACTGCCTGAAACAGGTGCTGGGAACCAAACTTGGGTTTTCTAAAAGAACAGCAAGTGTTCTTCAGTGCCAAACCATCTCTCTAGCCTTTAATAAATCAATTTTTTAAATGTAACAAAATAAAAATCTTACCACTGACTGACAGATTTATGCCTATGTGTCTCGAAGGAGCAGAAATAGCAGGGTGGAGTGGCAAGGTGCATTGTTAGTCAAGTAAATCTGCGTTCTGTGTGCTGTGGACTCCCAGTGGCAGGTTCAGAAGATTCAGTTAGGTTATTGGTAAATTTGCTTACCCTAAAGCACAGTACTTTGGGAATAGATGATCATTTTAAGTTGTCTCTATGTCTGTGTGTCTCTCTGTTGACCATCACATGAATGATGTCTCCTTGTCTACCATTTGTCCTCAGGGCAAAGGTGGAGGAAGCAATTAGCATGGCCTTCCTTTTGGGGGGGGCAGGCTTTCTCTGTGTAACCACCCTGGCTTTCCTGAACTCACTCTGTAGACCAGGTTGGCCTGGAACTCATAGAGATTCTCCTGTCTGTGCCTCCCGAGTGCTGTAGCACCACCACCTGGCTCTCTTTCTTTTCCATCTCAATTTCACAACAGTATGTCTGTGGCCCAAGTTCTGCACTCAGTTCCTGGGCGTTCTTGTTTCCCCGGGCTGAAACAGGAATAGTGTGTGCATTCAGTATAACTGCCTCGCTTTTCTCTGCAAATGTGGAATGGCCTAGGTTGGCAGCAGAGGAGCTGGGGATGGAGCATGCCACAAGTGTAGTCAGTGAGTTTCTTCTTCTTCTTTTTTTTTTGATTCATTATTTTTCATTTTAATTTTTTTACTCATTTTACATACCAACCACAGTTCCTCCTTCCTCTTTTCCTCTCCTTTCCCCCCTGAACCCATCTCCCATATCCACTCCTCAGAGAGAGCAGGGCCTCTCATGGGGAGTCAACAAAGCCTGGCACATTAAGTTGAGGAAGGAGCAAACCCCCTTCCCCTTGTGTCAAGGCTGAGCAAAGCATCCACCATAGGGAATGGATTCCAACAAGCCAGCTCATGCACCAGGGGCAGGTCCTAGTTCCACTGCCAGGGGTCCCACAAACAGACCAGTTACAACTGCCACCCACATATAGAGGGCCTAGTTCTGTCCCATGCAGGCTCCCCAGCTGTTGGTCTAGAGCCCATGAACTCTTACGAACTTGGGTCAGCTGTCTCTGTGGGTTTCCCCATCATGATCTTGACCTCCCACTCCTTGCTCATATAATCCCTTCTTCCTCTCTTCTACTGGGCTCCCAGAGCTAGGTCTGGTGCTTGACTTGGATCTCGGCATCTGCTTCCATTGTTACTGGATGAAGGTTCTATGATGGCAGTTCCATGATGACAATCTGATTACAGAGGAAGGCCACTTCAGGCACCCTCTCCAGTATTGCTAGGAATCTTAGCTGGGGTCATCCTTGTGGATTCCTGGGAATTTTCCTAGCACCAGGTTTCTCCCTAACCCTGTAATGGCTTCCTCTAACCCTTTAGTTGCTCTCCCTCTCTTTCCGTCCCCCAACTTGACCATCCTGTTCTCTCATGTTCTCCTCCCCTCCTCTCTACCATCCCCCCTGCCCCCAGTTTATCCAGGAGATCTTCCTGAGCTGATCCATGTGTCCCTCTAGGATCCTCCTTGTTCCCTAGCTTCTCTGGAACTGTGAATTGTAGGGGAACTGGTCATCCTTTGCTTTACATCCAGTATCCACTTATGAGTGAACGCACATCTTGTTTGGTTTCCCAGGTCTGGGTTACCTCACTCAGGATGACCTTTTCTGGTTCCATTCATTTACCTGAAAATTTCATGATGTCATTTTTTTTTTCACAGCTGAGTAACACTCCAGTGTGTAAATTTGCCACATTTTCTTTATCTGTTCTTCAGTTGAGAAGTATCTAGGTTGTTTCCAGGTCCTAGCTATTATGAATTATGCTGTTATGAACATAGCTGTCCCTGTAGTGTGATTGAAGATCCTTTGTGTATATGCCCAAGGGTGGGCATATGCTGGGTCTTGTGGTAGATTGATCCCCAATTTCCTGAGAAACTGCCATACTGATTGCTGTACAAGTTTGCACTCCCACCAGCAGTGGAGGAGTGTTCCCCTTATTCCATATCTTTTCCAACATGGGCAGTCATCAGTGTTTTTGATCTTCACCATTCTGACAGCTGCAAGATGGTATCTCAGTGTCGTTTTGATTTCCATTTCCCTGATGACTAAGGGTATTGAGCAATTTCTTAAATGTCTTTTGGCCATTTGAGACTCTTCTGTTGAGAAGTCTCTGTTTAGCTCTGTATCCTATTTTTAATCAGATTATTTGGTATTTTGATGTGTAGTTTCTTGAGTTCCTTATGTATTTTGGAGATTGAACATGGGGTTGGTGAAGATCTTTTCCCATTCTGTAGGCTGCTGGTTTGTCTTATTGACTGTGTCCTTTGCCTTACAGAAGCTTTTCAGTTTCAGGAGGTCCCATTTATTGATTGTTGCTCTTAGTGCCTATGCTACTGGTGTTATATTTAGGAAGTGGTCTCCTGTGCTGATGCATTCAAGGCTACTTCCCACTTCCTCTTCTATTAGATTCAGTGTAACTAGGTTTATGTTGAGGTCTTTGCTCCACTTGTCTTGAAGCCAGACCCATCCCCAGAAAGTTTCTAAGCTCTTTCTACCCATCAGCTGTGCAGAGATATCAATCATGCATCCTGAATTGGATGGGGAATTGCCTGGGTCCATTCTGAAGCACACTCTTCTAAAGAACTTTGAAGAGAAGAGATTTTACACATAAATAGTGAAGAGTCCCTGACTCTTAGTCATATTTCTTTGAATTGGGCTCATTTGAGATGACTAGCAGAAAACAATGGTGGGGACCAGAGGAAACTTCAGGATCTTCCAGACTTAAGACATCCTGGGGTTGGTTTGTTTGTTTAGAAAGATAGGATTAGACAGGACCTGAGTGCCCTTTGTCCTATGACATTTTACCTGCAAAAAATTAGTAAGTCTTAAACTCAGGTAGGAATGCCTATAGGATCTAATCTCTTTAGGAGTCTGTGAATATAGAAATGTGCTTTCAGATAAGTGTACATCTCTTGGAGTCACTCACTCCAAGTAAAACATAGGACATTCCACCTTCAAATTCATTTTTCTTGAAAAAAAAATGCTCAAAAGGCCTTTAAACCTTTTAGATTAAATGTTGTCCCTTACCTAGCAGCCTGGCTTCTAATCTATGCCTGATAGCCTTTGTACTGTGACCTGCTTAGCTGCTTTTGACCATCCAGAGATGACCGTGGTTGGGCAATTTGGTTCAAAGCCCCCTAAGGAAGTTTTACCTAGCCAGGATCTTTGGGAAGGCCTCTGTGGCTGTAGTTCTCTCAAGGCACTCTGTATTCGGAAAATCAGCTAATACCAACCAAATGACGCACAAGCTAAAACTTTGTGATTGTGGGAAAACATAATCAGAAGTGGTGTTGGTTGGTCAAGCTACATGTCTGGGCATAATGGGGTACATGATTTCTCACTTCACTTTTAATATAAATCCACAAAGAATTTCTTTGTTAAAAATCAGAACACAGCGTTGAACAAGCCCAAGGAACAAATGATATCATGATTTATTTGAATCAACCAAGAAATATTCTTATGTTAAAGAAATTCTTTAACCTTCTAACCAGGGCATTCCATTCTTGAGTGGATTGAATGAGGGATTCATTTGCAAAGAAAGTGAGTATAAATAGCCTCGTTAAAGATTGAGGGATGGTTTTAAAATGTAGCACTCATTATTTCAAATGTGAAATATGTTTTTCATTTTTGCTAATCTCGTCTGTGTTTATAGTAACATCAAGACAGTCCCCCCTGGGATTTCACCAGAACCTATCCCAGATGCATGCCTTGGGCCAGTCCCCACAGTGAGAAAGCATCCCCTTCCTCTCTCTTCTTTCCATGGGGGTGACCAACGCCTATGTATTATGCATCTGGCGCTGGGGTCTTGTGTAAGCGCTCCCGTAGGACTGTGTAAGCCGCTACAAGTCTGGATCTGTGGGGGACCTGGGGTGGGGACTGTCTTGGCATTTTCCGATGGAAGAGGGATGGCTACCTGATAGTCAGTGAAGTTTGGTTGAAGCTTGATAGCCCTTTCTGGGTTAATTTACTGTTGGTTTTATGACACTGTGCTTTTTCATTCATGCCATTGTTTGCTGATGGAAATAGTTTCATGCTGGCAGGCAGTTTCTTCAGTGATTCTTGGGTTTCTGAGAAATGGAGTACCCGCTATCCTTTCGTGTCAGCAAAATGATAAGCTGAATAACTTTCCTTCATACTTAAAACTGACCCAGGACTTAAGATCTGGAGGCCTGTAGATTTATAAGCACTGTTTAATAGGAGACAGGTCATTTGTTGATTTACTGCTTGAATCTTCAGGGACTTAAAATTTCTGTGCGGGAATATTTTAATGTAGTTTGAAGATGAAAGACAGAATGGAAAATCATTACAAAGCAGCTTGGTGAGGAGATGGAAAAGGATGTGGGGTTTGGAGGTAGGACAAGAGTTCATATCATTACTGTGTAGCCAGTAGGCAGAAAAGTCTATGGAACTCCTTTGAAAAAATGTTTTTCTGTATATAAAATAATGCAGGCATGATGGTGCCTGCCTGTAATCCCTGTACTCAGAAGTCTGAAGTAGGAGGATCGAGTGTTAAAATTTAGCTTGGATTTAAAGAATAAAAGAAAGAATAAATATGTAAATAAGATCAATGGAATGACAGTGAGAGCCCAAGATGTTGAAAAAATTCCTCAGACTAAGGAGGTATTAGTGGGCATTCCTAAAACTGGCTATTGGGGAATTTTATGACTACTATTATTTTCAATAATAATGAGCATAAATAAATTTTTAAATTATCCCTAACTATAAAGTTATACAAACTATAATTAATTAGTCTATTGCTGACAAAATCATAGGCATTCATAAATTTTATACTGTGTTCAGTTGCCTAAATTAATAATTGAATAAAATGCTATATTTTAGCTGAAGTTAATGAAAAGTGATAAAACATAATTGCTTTCCTATCCTAGTTTGTGACTAAGAGCCCATGAATTTGGGATTAAAACCCCCTGAGTTAGAGGAACTTAGTTAAAATATTAACTTGGCCTTGTAGTGGTTATATGACATTGGATGAATTAAGGTCTTAAAAAAACTTTTGCCATCAAAAAAGGGCAGGGAGTGCTAGGGAGATGGCTAAGTGGTTAATGCATTAGAGTTCAGGTCCAAATACCTGTGTTAGGCAGCTACAAATCGTTGTAACTCCATTTTCAGGGCATCTCCTAGCTCTAGTTTTTGGGTGCATATACCTACACAGACATATGCATAATTAAAAATAAAGCAAATATTTTTTTTAAAAAATCCCCGCCCATTCCATTGCCCTATTACCAGGATTGTTGGAAGACCATGGAATGCCATGCCTAGCTGGACTCCTTGTGTGAAGACAGTGACTTGGGGACACATGGCTCCTCTGATTGGCTTTCTTTTAGCGTTTGCTGTATCTGGGGAGAGGTGGGGACACAGATGTTTAGGACCAGAGCCCTCTTACCTCACCCTGTCTTAAGAGTTGTTGAACCTTTAGGAATGGAACAGATGGGGCTAAGGGGGGAAGAGAAAGCCCTGGGAAACATGCAGGCAGGAGTTTATTAATCTCTCCTCATCAATCCAAAGTCTTTTTGTCTTAGTTAGGTTTTCTGTTGCTGTGAAGAGACACCATGACCAAGAAAAACATTTATTTGGGGCTGACTTACAGTTCAGAGGTTTGGTCCATTATCATCACTGCAGGAAGCATGGCAGCATGCAGGCAGACACGGTACTGAAAAAGGAGCTAAGAGTTCTTACATCTAGACCCACAGGCAACAGGAAGTGGTCTGGGACACTGAGCATGGCTTGAGCATATATGAAACCTCAAAGCCCACCCCCACAATGATACACTTCCTCTAACAAGACCATACCTATTGCAACAAAGCCCACACCGCCTAATAGTGCCACTCTCCATGAGCTTATGAGGGCCAATTACATTCTAACTACCACACTTTTCTTACAAAGAAGTAACCTTTTGCTCAGCATGAAGGTTTTGGGAGTAACTGGAAATGGCATTGCCACCCAACCTCTTGGACACAAGCTTTTATATTGTTGTTTCATTTGAAGAGTGGGTCCCCTGAGAGCTGATTGACAGAAGGATGTGTTTGGGTTGTTCCTTGAAGGGGAAGGGCCACCGCCTTCTCTGATCACTTCACACGGAAGAGCCCACCAAAGCCTGGTTAATACTTAACTGTGGCCCAGATTTATGGCTTGACTTGGAGTAAGCTCTGAAGAGTGGATACCCTGATTCTGGTTGAGTATTTCTTGAGGCAGTCATATCTACGCAAGACTGTCTTCTTTTTCGAGCTGGCCACTGAACAGTGTGGGCTCAGAGCTGGGCAAGCCTTCCTTCATCTCTGGATTTAAAGGCAGTCTGCTGTAAGTAATCTACCTCCTCAGAGTGGGTGTGAAGTCAGCGAAGCAACGGAGTCTCAGGATCTCCTTGTCCCTTGGGGTCAGGGCTAACACTTCATTTAGCATCTCCTTTTCATCGAAACCATGTTTGTCGTCTCGCTTATTTCCCAGTGTCTGGCCAAGTTAGTGATGTTTATGAAAACAACCTGGCAGACACTCAAGCCAGATAAGAAAGGAGAACATTGGCTTTGTAGAAGGGAACTGTGCAGGGGAACAGATGGACTCAGTGTCTAAACATGAAACAGGTGTGTACTAGCTTCTGTCTCTTGAGGTCTGCTCGCATCAGGAGCTACTTGGGGACCTGAAGGGCTTCCCCATCCCTCCCAAGCCCCTGAAAAACGACTCTCTTTCCCACTGTTCTTGGGTACTTTTGAATGCAGAAGCAAATGGAATAAAACCGAGATTGCAAGTCATTCCCTGGAATGGATGGCAAGAGAAATGGGAGCTGCAGTTTACAGTTCCCAGATATGCTGATCTTCAGCATAAAAGGATTTATTGAGCCACTGAGGTGGGGTCTATAATAGTGATACTGTTGTCTGGGGACATAGGTAGGACTGCCTTTGCCCTCTTTGCCATCGCTGTGGTCGTCTTCTGAGGCTTAACACTTGGGTGACTGTGGAGAGTGTAAGCAATGTAAGCAAGGGAAGAGAAGACATGGCTTCTCTGTGTTTCTTGGCTGTTTCAAGTTGGTTTGCCCTTTCTTTCACTAGTCTACGCTTCTGAGTACTTTAGCTCTATCTATTAACTTGCCAACTAATGTCTTTGTTTCATGGTTTTCTTCCTTCTAACCCAAACTGTCCAAGCAAAAGAAAGATCGAATATTCTTCATGTTGTACAATGATGTCATCTTTTGTTTATTTTATTTATTTTACTGTTTTGAATTTTGGTTTCTCTGTGTCGGCTGTCCTGGAACTCAGAAATCTGCTTGTCTCTGTTTCCTGAGTGCAGGAATTAAAGGCTTGGTCTTGTTTAATGATTTCCCATTTGCTTCTCAACTTGTCTGGCCATCTTGATCTGAATGTCTTCATATCTTAACCTACCTGGTCCTTTGCTTCCAAATCATTTACCTTTGACTCCATTAAGACATTTTACTTTGTTTTGACAGTAGTAGGGGTGCATGTGAGGCAAGTGTCCTGTTTTCATTTTGAGACAGAGTTTCATTGATATGCCCAGGCTAGCCTCAGACACACTATGTAGTGAGGCTGGTCTCAATCTTACAAACTTCCTGCTGTAGACTCCAAAGCAGCTGGGACTAGTGGACTACACCACCAGGCCTGACTCAAGGTCATTTTTTTTTTCCATTTTCAGGTCCCCCTCATGGCTTTATGTCCTCCCATTTGTGATGTTTTCTTCTTGGCCAACATCTATATCTATTCTAGGCCCAAACTGCCTCCCTGCCACACTGCTTCTTCTGCTCTCTCCTCCACAGCTTGGTCGTATTTTATGCTTGTATTGATCTTCCATCATTTCACACGACTTGTTTCTTCGGGAGGCTAATGTGCCTTAATAGATTATAATTGTGTTCTGTATAGATTGTAATATATTGTAATGTAAAACGTCAGCACACAATAAATGTTCGATAAACAGGTAGTCCTGATATCTGCATCAGCCAGTCAGAGGACCCTTTCTCTGCTGACAGGCTTCCAGAAGGTTAGTCCAGGGCCATTGCTGGCTACAGTGGTTTGTTTTAATGAGCTCTGAAGCCTAGAATGTGTCACTTGGACTAAAGGATACCATGTCAAGCTCGTACCTTTTAGTTTTGTGTCTTCCTCATAAATTACCTGTTAAGAACTGAAGGGTGTTCTATAAACCTAGGGATAAAATCCGGTTGGTGACATTCCAAAGTCCAGATTTGGTTTGTTTGAGAAGAAAGAGGAAAGTCCAAACAAATAAGAAAAACACAATCAAGGCATTGGGCGTGGGGCCTGGAGAGTTGCAGAGTTAGAGTGCTTGTTGCTCCAGAAGAGTACGTGGGTTCTACTCCCAGCCCTCCATACTAGTGCATAACTATCTGTAACTCTTCTGACCGCCTTGGGCATGAGATACACATATACTTATTGCAGGAATACAATCATATATGTAAAATTGTTGTAAGGAGCTGTGGGCTACATTCCGACCACCCCAGCTCCCACATGACTAGCTTATGCCCCGAAATAATTACACAGAAACTGTATTCTTTTAAATACTGCCTGGCCCATTAGTTATAACCTCTTATTGGCTAACTCTTACATATTGATCTAACCCATTTCTAATATCCGTACTGCCACTTGAGTGTGGCTTACCAGGACGAGTCTAATGGCCATCCATCTCGGAGAGGAGAGTCAGTTTCTTTATTAACCAATGAAATCAACACAAAACAGAAGACTCTCCCACATCATAAAATAAAATAAATAAATATTTTAAAAAAGCCTTGGGGGACTAGAGAGATAGCTCACTGGGTAAGAGCACTGACTACTCTTTCAGAGGATCTGGGTTTGATTCCTGATCGTTGTATGGCAGCTCACAACTGTCTGTAACTCCAGTTCTAGGGGATCTGCTGTTCTCTTCTGGCCTTCACAGGTACTAGGCATGCAAGCAGTGTTCAGACATACATGTAGGCAAAACGCTCTTACACAAAATATAACACATTTTTTTAGTAAGTCATTGCCTGGAGGAAAGCTTTGGCACTGGTGTTGGCTAAGATTTAACCAGCAGTAGGGGACTAATGCAGTGCACGGATCAGGCAGAGAATAACAAGGTGAAGAGAATGAGTAGAACCAGGACAGTCTTTTCTAAGGCGTGGGTATAATGTTGAAAGATGTTTGGGGGATCGGAATGCTGAGAGAAAAGGATGAGTGCTATCAGATTATTTTTTTTTTTTGTGAAGTTGGCTTGATTAATGACTTTGCATACAAATCAGGGACATTATGAATTAGTTATCTTTAAGTTTACTAAGTTATCTTTAAGTTCAGAAGCTCATTGTTAGGAATAATACACACATAGGAGAGATATTTCTATTTGTATTTGGCAATTTCATGCATATGTATGATGCATTCTGTTTCCCCTCCTCCCCACCATCTCTCTCTCCTCTCTATCCACCACTCCTCCTCCCTACCTGTCCCTTTCCCAGACTTGTTTCACTTTTGTTATGTGCCCCATTTTGTTTGACCAGGGTTGTCTGTGTAAGCATTAGCGTGGGACTGTCCACTGCAGGTCGGTGGAGTACCAGCCGGGAAGTACACAATGGAAGGGAAGGTACCACCGCTTTCCCCTGACTCCACCCACAGGGAGTGGTTTAGCCATGAATGGTAGGGCCCTCGGAGTCCTTCCTCCACTCTTAGCCGGCCATCGATGGGACCATCCTTGTACAGAGCCGGTCCAGTCATCTGTAGTTGCTGGGAGTTTGTGATAGCAGTGGCTGTGTGTTGTACAGAAGATGCATTTAGCAACTCTTATCCCTATCTTCCAGCTCTTACACTTTCAGATCCCTCTTTGGCATGTTTCCGAGCCTTGAAATATAGGTATAAATGTTTTGTTTAAGACTGTGCACTGGGCAGTCCCCTATGCTCAGCATCTTGTTATTTCATGTTGCCATTGTTGCATTTTTGTGTCTTTCTAAACATTTACTATGTGTTTGTAAAGCATGCATAAAGTCTGCTTCTTAGCATAAACCACATGGGTTGTAATGAAAATCTAATGTGGGAGTCCTCTCTATGTGCTGTGATTACCATTAATGAATAAAGAAACTGCTTTGGATATATAGCAAGGCAGAACTTAGGTAGGCAGGGAAAGCTAGGCTGAATGCTGGGAGAAAGAAGGGAGTCAGAGAGACACCATGGAGCTGCTGCCAGAGATAGATATCCTGAAACTTTGCTGGTAGGCCACGACCTCATGGTGATGCACAAATTAATAAAGATGGGTTAAATTAAGATGTAAGAGTTAGCCAATAAGAAATTAGAGCTAATGGGCTAAGCAGTGATTTAATTAATACAGTTTCTGTGTGATTATTTCAGTTCTGGGTGGCTGGGGGAAAAAGTGTCTCTCTTCCAACAAAAATCACCCCATATCTACACTGTATATCTCAGGGAACATGGGTCAGCATCTTTCTTCTGTCACCGTTTCCTGGGAAGGGGGGTGGAAGGGTGACAAAAAGGAACTAGAAAATCTCCTCCCAGCTTAGTTGTGCTGAGTGGACTCCTGTCAGAGACTGGATCAAAGTTTACTGCAGACTCTCTAAAGGAGTTCTCATGGGGGTTTCTGCAAAGATTCCTAGCTCTCTCCTCCTTCTCTGCCCATGGAGTACAGTGGTCTGCCTCCAATTCTGCCTCCTGAGGTCACACTGCTTCTCTAGACAGGTCTAAAGACCCGGCCCTAACACTACCCCCGTACCAACTCATTCTTTTCTATGTTGCACAGGGAATATCAATCCACCTACTCTGCTGAGCTGAGAAGATAGGACAGACCCAAGCAGCTGCCCCTTTCCATCACTCCTTGGCTGCCAAAGCAGCTAGCTCCCCATCCTCTTACATTCTAGAATTCCAGAGAAGTCTAGCACTAGCTCTATGTCTCCCTATATGTGGAGGACTCAACTGAAAGTCCTGACTGATCCAGTTAAAACTCCCCCTGTGTGACAAGGCACTGATGTCTCCATTCGCTGTCCCTCCACTCTTTTTCTGGGCCTTCACTCTTCCTTCAGGAAAGGGGCTAAAGCCCCCAGTTCTCTCACTTTTGCGTGCTTTCTAGGGAAGGTTGTTTGATAACCCTGGTGTCTAGGTCACTGGAATGTTGTGGTGTCCCCAAAGCTTCCAGTGTAGCCCCTGGAAACCTGTGTGTGAGTTTTTCTTTATACTTTAGAAAATTACAAGTGAGATTCTTGGATCATAGAGATCATAAAGTAAAAAGTCTTGGCCCAGGTCCACTTTGTGGAAAGCCAACACATTGTGCTGTGGCAATTAGAACAAAAGGAACCCAAGAGTGGTGGGCGGGCATATGGCGGAAATGAGTTAGACTTCTCAATCCAGAGTGCCCCTCCCAGGAATGGACATACAGAAATTCTTGACTAGTTTACTCTCAGAACATTTCAATAAAGCCAGAAACGAAATCTTGTGTGTCAGTGGGCATCTGTACCTCATGAGAAGACAGTTGCAGGAAGTATAACCAGTATTTTTTTTTCTGAACAACAAAAGATTTCACTTTTTTTGTCTGAGTCTTTTATCTCCCTGCAAAGAGCACATATGAGTTGTCTTTTTTCTTTCTTTCTCTTTTTTCTGGAGACAGGGTTTCTCTGTAACTTTGGGGTCTGTCCTGGAACTAGCCCTTGTAGGCCAGGCTGACCTTGAACTCAGTTTTCCCCATTGTTGCCCTGGGTTTCCTGGATAGCCTGGAGCCTATGTCCTTATGGCTGGGAAGGCAGCACAAAGCCTGAGGGAACTAAGAACAGAACTGTGACCCTTGAAGATGCTCATGCATTTAAGAGTGAGTGGGGCTGATGCTGAGATCCAGGAGTTTTGTCTGATTTTGTCTAAATCTTTGGTGTTAGATTAAAATATATATTCTTCAGATAGAGCTGATCAGATATACAAAGGACAGATGCATGACTTGTGCTAGAAGTTGGAAGAGGCCCCTGAGATGGGAAGGCTGGGCCTAATGTCAAAAGTGGTAGGAATCATAGATGGGCTTTGAAATGATTATTCATATTGAGGTTTTGTTGAGGTAATAGTATAACTATATCATTACTCCTTTCCTTCTCCTCCTTTCAGCACCCCCCATGTAATCTTCCTCTTGTTCTCTTTTAATTCATGGCCTCTATTTTCTTTACTTGTTGTTGCTGTTGATGGTAATGGTAGTGGTTTGTATGTGTGTGTGTTCCTAAATATATAAATACAATCTGCTTAATCTGTATAATGTTGCTTGTATATGTTTTCAGGACTGCCAGTTGGGTATTGTATAACCAATTGCTGTGCTCTAGCCTGGGAAGACTATTTCCTGCTCTCATCTTTAGTTGCTTGTAATTCTTTGTGTAGTGTTGAGTCCTCCTGAGTGTTCCCACCCCCACATTAGCATATCTATTAGTGCCAGTCTTGTTCTGGTCATGTTTAGGCATCCATGTTGGTGAGACTTTGTGGGTGTAGCTTCTCTGCCATTTATAGGAGACACGGTCTCACAAGAAACTTCCTGGTCCTCTGGCTTTTACGATCTTCCCAACCTCTCTTCTGCAGTGATCCCTGAGTCTTAAGTGCAGGAGTTTTGTTATTGATGTATCATTTGGGACAGAGTGTAAATGATCAATTGTGGCTTTCTGTAACTATCTCCATCTATTGCAAAGAGACGTTCCTTGATGAGGGGTGAGAACTATGCTTCTCTGTGTGTTTAAGGACAAATATTTAGAATGTAGTTAGGGGTTATGTTGGTTTAGTAAAGTGGTGGCTGTAGGTTCTCCTCCAAGATCCATGACTTTACAAGCACTGGGTATGATTTCAGTACCAGGCATGATTTCCTGTAGGCATCATTAGGGAGGTCCACGAGAGCCCAGAATAAAAGATAACAAGTATTTATTTATTTGAGTAAAAAACTCACAATAAGGGTAGAGAGCTGTGGTCCTCTGTGTGTGCTGGAAGCTGTGAGCCAAACTCAGACCAACAACCAAGAGAGAGTAAGCACATCCTGTCTGTGCTTATAGTACCTCAAACCATGCCTTGATGGGCTGATACTCAAGAGGCTATTGGCTGAATATTGAATGAATTCCCACAACACCTCCCCCTTTTGCCTAAATAAGACCGTTTTAAACCTAATACAAAACTATATACAATAAGAACAAATTTCAAGTATTGTCCAGGAAAAAGAAAAGGCAAAAACATACACAAAAATAGAACTACAACCAACATGACTAACATCAAGCAAGAAACACATGCTAAATGTCCAGTGTAAGGTAGTTAGCAAATAACAGAGATTATTTCAATAGCTGATCTATCCTGAGGAGTCTAAGTCTTATACAAAAAGTGTTAGCTAGGTTATGAGAGGAAAGTAGCTATGACTATCTAGTCTTTAACCCCATTAAAGATATAAGAAGGAAAATAATATTACCTGAGTAAGCAGGAAATGCAAGCAAGCAACTTCCAAAAGGTACAAGAAATGACAGAGACAGCTGGCCACCTGGGAAATCACCCAAAGTCTCATTTGCAACTTTGGGACAACCAAGTTTGACTAAGGCCTAGTGTCTCTTACAGACCATTTTCTGAGGCAGGAAAATCTGAAAGATTGTCCTACTGTCCTGGCAAGGTTTGGCAGTCGATTTTTCTGGTCTCCTGCTTGTCCAGTTTGGACAACATGCTTATTGCCAGTAGTCAAGGCTAGGGCGTTTTTTGCCAAGAAGAAAATTAGCTCCAAGTAAAGTGTCTTGGCTCCCGTCTACCATTTCCCTCTTGCTGAGTGGCTCTTAAGTCCAGTTAGAAAGCTGTTAGTGCCAATGTCTGCATGCTACTACTGCATGCTTTGGGTTGTTGATCCTCGCACGTCATTGTTATTGTTTGTAGTCAACTTGGATGTGTAGAACTATTGATTGCTTCCCTCCTTTGGAAACTTGCATGCTACCTTCTGATACCATGACAGCTAGTCCTCAGGGAGGCGACATTCAGGTGTGATGTGCATGATATTTTCCACCATAGGGACTTGCCTACCACCTCTGGAGGCAACCATGTGGATATCTCTTGAACAATCCTGATCAATGACTCCCACCATTTGGATGCCAGATGTCAAGACAGTGGGAGCAAAGAGGGACCTGTGGGTTTGTAGTGCTATGGAACCTGGCTGGAGCTTTGTGGGAAAGGGCAGAGTAACTCCCTAGAAAGCCTCCGTCTTCCAGATAAATCTTGACAACTCCTTGGGGTCTCTGCTGAGTGACAGTGTCACCATAGGTAGCTGGAAGTCCTTGTTAAGCCTGTGGATACGACCTAGTTATAGAGTAAACGCTATGATTAGATAGATGAGTGTACTGAATCGTGATGGGAACTGAGAGCCTTGCTTTAGTGTTTCTTCTTTGTTTCCCCTAAATGTGGTTAATGAAAAGATCAACTGAAAAAAAGGAATAACATTCTGTCAAATCTGTCTCCTAGAACTGTTTCTTTCTTAACAAGAAGCCACGTAAGTAGCTTCCCAGCACCATGTTCTTGAAGAGCTTAAAGGAATACTGACTTGGATAGAGTTTCCTGTTGAGTTATATGCAAAAAGCAAAAACAAGCTAGGAGAGATGACACGTGGCACACTCCCTTAATTCCAGCAGAGGGAGGCAGAAGCAGGGAGATCTCTGTGAGTTCAAGGCCAGTCTGAACTACAGAATGAGTTCCAGGACAACCAAACCTATGTAGTGAAGCCCTGTCTCAAAAACAGCAACAAAAAGATGTTATTTATGACATGTGTGTGCACATGCGTGTCATGGCATGAATATAGCAGTCCGATGACAACATTATGGAGTCTTTTGTCCCCTTTGGTCTTTATGTGGATCATACTAAGGTTATCAAATTTGCACAACAAGTACTTTTACTCTTTGAGCCATCTTGTTGACTATGCTTTGTTTTTTTTAAGAAAAATAAAGATTCAATAACCCAAACTTTCATTACTATTTTAATGTTGAGACTCATCTCTGTTTATTTTATTCCTTTGGGAAAATGACTCAGAAGGCTACATTTTTTAAGAGATGTATAAAACATAAAGTTTCTTAAGTCTAAGAACTAGAAGAGTACACAGAAAAGCAGATCTAGCACATACATGTACCTGTTAGTGTCACACGGGGAAGACTGGGGAACTTTAATAGCTCAGGGTCTTCAGAAATCAGGCCCTGTCATTGTCCTCTATAGAAAGTTGACTCTGTCCCCGTGTGCAGAGCAGAATGAAGGACACCTTCAGTGCTCACCAAACCTTGTCCCTTCTGCCATTTTCAATGGCTGGGGCCCTGGTATTTGCATAGTGATTCAGCAGCCAGCAGGCTCGCTGCTTTGATAATTTAGTTAAGATAAGCTCCTAGTGTAAGCGCTTTTCAAAGGTTAACAGGAGCCATCTGAGTTCCCTACTGTGTAGAGGTTCCTAAGGACTTCTGATTGTCTGAAACTCTCATATAAAGCTGGGTTATCGTAGTGGAATTTCAGAGGGACCCACAGGGCCAGTTAGGGACAGTTGACATTAAACACTGCAAAATTCCAAAGTGCAGACGCTTGGCAAGTTGGAGTTCTGGTGCATTCTGTTCAGAACTCGTTTTTTTCCCCCTTCAATAGTGCTTTTGTCTTTCTGCTAAAGGTCAGACTGGAGTTGTCAAGTTCTGGTGTTCCCTTCCCAGAGTTCCTAAGGAACAGAGTGGATGAGTTGATTCAGTGTTTATGTTTTCCCCCACCTTGCGTGAGGCCAGGTTTTATAGATTTAGCAATATAAATGAATAGTTTACATTTTCCAGCTCCTTGTGAGCAGATGTGGGTTCTGCAATCACTGTGAACACTCATCGCTGTCTGTACCCACTTGACTGCTGGTTCTCCTCAGCAGCCGGGTCAGCACTGTGGGCAGAGCCAGGCTGCATTTTCGTTTAGAGAGGAGCAGCGTTGGAATCCTGAGCTACCATCTGGACCATGGGTGTTACGCTCAGATGAAATATCTTCTCGAGAGTGGGTGCAGCCACTTCCTGGGAGAGCTGTTAGGTGAAGGAGCACATGTTGCCTGCTTCCTAATGCACAGGGGGCCTGTGTTAACTTACCTGGAGGCTTGGGCACAGAGCGCTGTGAGTCAGGGGCCCCATCATCCTTTCTCTTCTCAAATCATGAGAGTTGTCGAGACATCCTGCCTCAAACAGAGGCCACCAGTGACCCACAGCTGACCTCTGACTTCCTCAAGCTACCCAACAGTCCTAATAGACTGTCTTGGAGGCACACAGCTTCGTCAGGAAGCGTGCAGTGGCTGTATATTTAGCCCTGCACCTCATGTCACTGATTTGAATTGTTAGAGTGACAGTGTGTAAAAGCAGGTTGACCTCTGGGCATAGCTTCCAGCTCTGCTCTGTTTTGTCCCCTCTTTCCAGGTTCCGAATGACACACCGGGCATATTATAAAACTCCTCACCTCCCAGGTATGGTGAGTCATGCCTGTTATCCCAGCACTCGGGATGCTAAGGAAGGACAGCCAGGAGTTTGAGAGCAGCCCGAACTGCAGAGCTAGAATGTCTCCAAGCAAACAAACACCTCGGCTCACAGCTAATTTAATTCTCCTCTCCTCTTCTCTTCTGAGCTTTAGCTCTGAGGTGCGGGAGCAGAGAGGACAGGATGGGGAACCAGAACAAGCAGCAGGTAGACAGGTAGACATTTGATTTACTGAGCAGTAGTGAGAGCCTCTCATCAATCCCCACTTCTGTGGGCTTCATTATGAAGCTGATGTCACTGCCCAGAAGGTGTGTGTGACTTTCCTGAGGACACTTAGCGGCACCCTGCTTCCTCTCTGGAGAGCCTGTTCTGAGGTAAAACAGGGTCCCGTTTGCATTCCTAGGCATTGATGCCACAGTTGCGCCTCCAGCTCCCCTGAGTGAGGGTCTGCTTGGAAGCCATGGAGTTCCTACCCCTGCAACCTCTCTAGTCCTTCGAAAGCAGCCCTGCTTACTACTGTGCTCTAGCTCTGCCCGGGGTTTGTAGCATTGGAGTGACATGGTATTCTTCTTTCCTGTAGTCCATGCCTGGTGTCTTCCCCATAAGCTCCTCGCATAGGGATCCTCCGCTAAGTCCTCACCTTCTAAATGTCTAGTTCAGAAGCGGGTACCAGTCTTCTGTTTATGGGTACCCTGCCCCCGCCGCCCGCTCCCCTGACAGTCTAGAGAAGGAGGTTAAATAGTTCCAACTCCTTCACATACCCTCTTCAAACCAGGGTGGGCCTAAGGTTTGCCGCTCAGCAGCAGCCAGACAAGGAACAGGGTAGCCATCGTCCTTTCTCATAGGGGACCCGATGTCCCCAGTGGTTCTTTTGGAACCACTGTCCTGTGGTCTTAACTTGTTGAGAGGTGAGCAGTAGGCTGGACTAGAAACTTGCAGTCCTCACCAGGCAGAACTATCATCAAGAATTAGACTGGTCCTCTGACCTCTTGGTAAGCCATAGCGGGGCAGTATCTGTCCCCAGTACCCTCAACTTTGGCTTGGCTGTAGTTCTAAGGAAGAAGTCTCACTCTGTAGTATCCCTTTTACATCCGTGGTGTTCTGTGTCACTGCCCGGACTCAATGCCTGGAATATGCCCTTGCACGTCCTGTCTTGTTATCAGAGAGGGCAGGGCCAGGCTACCATTCACAAGTACTTGTGTCAAAGTTGAATGTTGGACTCCATATATATAGGATAAGAGATTCACGTTCCTCTAAGTTTTCTTTGACTTCCTCCTACTTACTCCCTGCCAGGAACCTGGGGCTACAAAGGTGTGTTCTCTTGGGTGCACTGTTCCAATTGCTGGGCCTTCCTTGTCCAGCAATCCCTATGAACTTGGGTAGGGTTACTTTAAATAGCAGAGTTGGCAGTTGGGTGTGAATTGGGCTCGGGTAAAGTGTAGTCCAGTTCATTTATTCAGCAGAAGCAAGAGAGAAAGCGGGGAAACAGGAATGATTGTCTGGTTATGAGCACTTAAGGGCAGGCTCCCTGGCAGCTGCCTGAAGCCTAGGCGCTGCAGGGAGAGCATGCCAGCTGCCTGGAATCAGGCGTGAGGTTCAGGCTCTGACCTGGAAGGAAACAGGGCTGGAAGGTTTCAGATTCACTCATCCTCAGCAACATTTACTGTGTTTGCCTTGTTCTAAGTCAGCTACACCTTTGAATGTGGACTGCTATCTCAGTGTGGTTTTGGTGTGTGCCTGGATTTCGATGATTTAGTTTTAGTGAGTTTCTTTGACTGTACTTTTGTCACTAAGAAAGCTGTCCTTTTCAAGAATAAAAGAGCAGGTCTTCCCCTGCGAACTCCTGACCAACCTGCACCCGTAAGAAAACATGTGCCTATGGACACATGTTTTCACTTCCTTTTGAAATAGTGTAAACATGATTTCAGGTGTGTTTTATCCCACATACAGTATTTAGCTGTGTCATGATAAGCTGAGAGCTGGTAATGAACATCTGAAACTCTGACTCCCCAGTTCTAAGGAAAGCCCAGAGGTTGTGTTCCGTGAATTGCGTTCGTGAGAAGGAGGAGCTTTCCTGTACAGTCCCCACCCAGCCCACTTCCCTCCTTCCAGGCCTGCCTCACCCCAGTAGGTATCTGTTTGCATGTCCTACTGGGGTAGATTTTCTGAGGCTGAAGTTAGTCTGGATTTATTCCAAATTATATAAATAATTCAGGTGATTAGCTATGACTAATGCCTCTACTCTATATCGCTGCTCAGGACCTCCACTGGCAAGTTCTTCCCCGTAAGCATCTGAAATCTTATCTGTGCACGTGCCTCCAGCCTGGTGGCAGCCAGTCTTGAGCAGATCTGACTGGCTGAAAGTCCCTTTACATTTATTTCATCTTTCCTAGAATAATTTGAGCTGGTGTTTTAGATCTGTTTTCAGATATGTGCCATTGTCCTTTAGGAAGGTGCCAGGGGGTGTCTGTGGACGTGACCGATTGCCTGTAACAATAGGAGTTCAAGGTGTCCGGGCCTACTCTATACCTCCCTCTACTGAGTCCTTGCCATGAACCTGAAACTGTCAGGATGACTTAGTGGCCCTTTCCTTGGTCATCCCTACGTGTTGTGTTGTTCTCCTCCAGCGCAGATGATGCTCTTGGGATAGCTACTTTTCCCATCTGTAAAGATGCGTGTGTGAGAGTGTGTTCTCTGTTGCTTAAATTCATGTCACTTGTGTCTGTTGAGAAAGAGCAGTGTCTGTGACTGGAGCTACGCATTGGCCCCGGTCAGCTTTTGTGGCTTATACATATGCAGTATGGGGAAGTGTGGGGGAGGAGGCATTGTGAAACCCAAGCTGCCCCATAACACCCTCGCAGCATGATTTGTTATTATACAGAGCTGGCTCTGCTGCCACTCGAGCCCTATTTCCTGAAACCTAAGAAGCCAGAGTGGAGTCGAGGTCTCTCGTCCCCAGCTCCTGTTCCCTTAGCCTTCGTGTGACTGTCACGTGGTCCCAGCCCTTCTCTGTGTGGTCACTAAGTCCCTCACTGAAGGTGAAACCTGTGAGCGACACTGAGGCTTACCCGAAAGTGGTCAGAGAAGCCCAGAGGTGAGGCAGACCTCAGTACCGTTTGTGGATATCCTCCTCCTCCTCCAGCCACGACCCAACGGAGGGGTTCTTCTGTGGGTTTCTTCTCTGAAACTCTATTGGTCATTTGTCTGTGCAACCAAGCTAGAAACCTTGCTGTCATGCACAAAGGCAGGCAATCCCCATAATTGTGCTCCCCAGAATGTGAGCACAGCATACCGTTATATTGATCTCAGCCAATTCCTTTTTTTGGGGGGGGGTCATCCTTTATTTTTTTTGTCTTCCCCTTTACATTTTTTATTTACTCACATGTGTTCATGTGCGTGCACACACATACACACACACAGAGAAGTGAAGGTCTGAGGACAGCTTGTGAGAACCGGTCCTCTCCTCAGCATGTGGCTCTGGGGTTCTGGGGGTGGAACTTGGGTTGTCAGTCTTGGCAGCAAGAGCTTTTATCAATGGAGCCATCTTGCTGCCCTATCGTCTCTTTCTAACGTGGCATACTCTCCAGTAACAGAGCTGTCATCTTGAACTTCTTATGACATAGAAGCTTATCTTCTGGTCCCTTTTTGCCCCTCCCTCAGAAAAGCCCTGGGTGTCTTTTCCCCCAAGGCTAGTGGAGAAGCTTCCATTTCCTCCATTCGTAAGAAGATGCCGCAGGAGCGAGTTTTCTGTTTCTGATGTCTGTTTAATGCAGGGCAATGCTGGCTTCATGGACAAGGGAAACAATGCCTCGTTGTCTGGAGAGTGTCCACAGTGAGATTCCATGGCGGTTAGCCACTAAGGTGTCAGGTCCTGGCTGTGCTGTGCTGAGGGCAGGTTGCCCCGTCCAAGGTTGGGCTTGCCTTCCTCTCCTGCTCTGGTGAATTCTCAGCCCCAGGGAGCTCCTGTTACAACTGCAAAGCTGGCAGACAGTTAAAAGGCTGACAGGAAAAAGCAATTCATTAATTACAAAAATATTAGAGTAATGTCCTAAGGTGTGGGGACTCTGTAGCCCCCAGGGCTCTTGCAGCCCAGCACGGACCAGAGAGTCTCTACTTCAGAAACAAAGATGGATGAAGACAGCAAGGCAGAGGCATGTGACAGAGAAGGCCCTCTCCAGAGAGATGACTTCTTCCTGGGAAGGTACTCTGTGTGGCAGGGCTGTTATTAATTATTAATCTATATATAAAATCAAGAAGTATAAACAAGTTGCGCCCAGCGGTAAATGCTGCCCCCTGGTGAGCTGTTTGGGGTGAGTTGGGCGAAGAGGCCCTGTGAGGAAAGGTTAGGCATGACTACATGGAGAGGAGGGTCTGACTGGCTTTCCTCTAGTTCCCGTGGGATGGGAGCATCTCGCTTCTTAGGCTTATTTTATATTCTATGTACAGAGTGGGTGGCTGCTTTAATTAAGTAACATTCTCTTGCATATCTACACATTTTATTAAATTTAAAAGGTCCAAAAGAAGGGCACACCGGGAAAATTAGGTTTTCTTGCCCAGTTCTCCCATTGGTTACCACACCTCCTAGTTTCTTTTGTAGCCTGCTAGGGATAATTTCTGAGTAGATATCTTAACTATGTTGGTAGATACAGAATGAACCTCACAGTGATCTGATGGCTCACAGTTGGCTCTTCTTTCTATGGGTCAAATCCAACCAACTTTGACTCAAAAATATTTTGGAGAAAAGAGCCTTTAAACCAGTGGTTCTCGACTTGTGGGTCGCAACCCCCTTGGGAATCTAATGACCTTTTCATAGGGGTTCCATATCAGATATTTACATTATAATTCATAACACTAGCAAAACTACAGTTAGGAGGCGCAACTAAATAATTTTATGGTTGGGGGCC
Source organism: Chionomys nivalis (assembly GCF_950005125.1). Classification (NCBI taxonomy): domain Eukaryota; kingdom Metazoa; phylum Chordata; class Mammalia; order Rodentia; family Cricetidae; genus Chionomys; species Chionomys nivalis. Next base: position 49,673,748 of record NC_080100.1, read on the forward strand.
ACCACAACATGAGGAAAGGGTCACAGCATTAGGAAGGTTGAGAGCCACTTAGGGACTTTTCTTCTTGTAGTCCCCTAAGTAATGAAATATAAACATTTTCATACCATCTATACGTATGTTATTTATTTTAAGGGTTCTAGAGGTGACTTGAAGAGAGCGCACACTACTCTATATAAAAAGTATCCTTTTGCATACTTTATATATGCAAATATTTATTTGTAAATATGCAAATATTTCGTAGAAGAGAGTTTAATCATCTGTGGATTTGGGAATTTGGGGGCATCCTGGAACTAATCTTTCCTGGATACCAATAGACAATTGTGGATGAGTGTAACACATTCCCATTACATAATAGAATCCCCTATGTAAACATGGTTCGATCCACACTCGACTGTATATAAAGCCATGTGATTACTATGCTATTGTGTAATGTAGTTGTGTTCACAGTTGGCGACATGATTAAATAGCTCTCAGCGGTGACAGTTTCCTTCAGCCTCATCTTCTGCTTTGAGACGGAAGGAAATTTAGAGCCTGCTCCAAATAGGAGCAGTGTGACATAAGGCAGCTGAGAACAGGAGGGCATGTCATAGAGAGGAGACGTCTGCTGCTTTCATCTCAGCATCTTCGACACCCTGGAAGCCATGCCTCACCCTGCTGGAGGATGTCAGGGGCAGAGTCTGAGCCGACCTCACTCCTCAGGGCACTGCCTCTGGGGACACATTGGACACTGGTTTATACTAGGCCCCTTGAAAGTGATTCCCTTTGATTCCTTTTCCCCAATATATGAAAAGTGTATCATCTAGGTTGGTTTGTCTTCTTACAGTGTTTCTTACAGACATGTTTTGCTGATGCCAAAGGTTTGGCTAGTCTATTCAGTAGGAAACCCTTGAATTCTACCATCTTAACCACCATGTATGCCTCTTCATATGTGGATTCAAATAACAAAACCTTCCAAATGTTACAAATGTTTTCACTTTTGCATCATCATCTTTTCTTCGTTTTACTGTTACAAGTTGTAAAGGTGTGTGACATTTCACCATGCAGGGTAGTCCCTGCCATTGAACTTGAAAGTTGCTTGTTTTTAAATGCGTTTGTGATTAACACCCGTGGACAGTTGGTTCTCAAAGCTGCTCCATATTGATAGAGATTTTCTCCTATTATTTAACCAGATTAGATGCCCGGTAGGGAATTACAGAGTGAAAGAGAAATCTGTCTCTGGCCTGTGCTGCCAGTGGCCACATTCTGCTTTTTGCAACATTCCCAGAGACAATCACAAGCATCTATCTTCCATTTAAAACATCCTGGGTTTATTTTTAGTGCATTGTGCTCAGAGCGGTTGCCATAGGAATTGATCTATCAAGTGTCACGGTGGTCAGCAGAGCAACAGGGAACTCCTCTTCTTCGTCTCCAGCACACGCTGTAGAGACTGCCATCTGCCACCTGCATTGTGTACCCTTTCTCTTCAGCCATCCCACCTGGTGCCAGAGAATCACTGGCTTCATCCTTAGTGTTTCTGCTCGGTGACTGGCGCTGCCGGGTGGGCAGCCCTACTCGGTCTGGCCTTTGTGAACTATGAACTTATACACGTGAACAAACGTGGAAAAAGAAAAAAAGTCATACTTGGAGGCTCTCTGTTCTTCCTGTGTTTCCAGGGAAGGGAAACTAGAAAGTGGCTGACTGCTTAGAGAGAGGGTGCGTGTTGGAGAAGAGGGGGAGGGCGGTGGGAGAGGAGCGTGGGCGACATTGGAAGGAACATATGTTGGGTTCTTTTCATTCTCCTCTTGGTGACAATGATTGATGGCATCTAGTGAGTCCCCGTTTGTCACTTCCTTAGTACAGCTGGTGGGGGGGGGGGGGTAGGGAAAATCAATAAGGGCTAGGGAAGGACGCAGGATGTAGCTAGAGGATGACATTAAAATCCTTGCTCACAGCTGAACAGTTCAGCCCACCTGCCCAGAGCGGTTGTCTCCATGTCCCTTAGACTCCGGAGGAGTCTGCTCATGGCTCTTGTTTCTTCCTCCACCTCCAAGAGAGGGTTAACTGTGAACGAAAACACCTGTAGTTGAAGGGAGGAAGAGAAGAGAGAGCTGGATGGAGCGCCTGCCTGTTAACTTTCTTCCCTGATGAAATGTGACCTGGCTCTTGCTGTGGCTTTTTTTTTTTCTTTTCGACTTTCCAGAATGACCATGACTTAGTAACAAGCCCATGCTGAAGATTTAGTTGAGAAGCAGATAGGTGACTGTCAAGGGGACTCACAGGTGGGGAGCAATTCAGGCAAATTAGTTGATAGTCTTAGGAAGCATGTTGCATGTTCCTGTCCTTTTCCTGTGTAGAGATGTTCAAAGGAGTGCAAGCAGAGAGACCGTGTTTGGTTAAATGACGTACACGGCTCACACAAATGCAGGAGGGAGAATTAGCTTCATTGCGTCCTATTTACACGGTATTTGTGCAGTCTGCGTGCCAGGAATTGCCACTGTTCCTTTGCCTTTCCTCGCTACTTTTCCTCTGCACCCAATTATGGTTATTTTACAGTATGGGAAGAGGTTTGCACTCCAAATGCACCAGGCGCTTCAGTCTCCCTTGTAGCAAGTGTTAGGGACGCCCCAGGACACACTCCGACTTTGGAGCTTAGATTCTGAAGCTCTGTGGATGGTGTCCCAGCAATCTCCACCCAGAACTTGTTAGCTTATAGATTTGAGGGACCTGTGGTCAGATCACGCCGTGGAGGGCAGTGTGGGAGGTCCTTTAGAGCATCCCACTTTTAGATAAGCTCAGCTTCCTTCTTCCCATGTATTTCTGGGGAATGACTGTCTCTTGAGCACCTATTGCAAGCTGATTCCATATGTGGTATGTCTCTCCATTTTCATGACAGCTCTGGGATGTAGCTGTATTGTACCGAAAATTCTGAAAGGGGGTGATGGTATTGTACCCAATTCTGAAAGGGGGTCATGGGGCCAGGGGAGATTGTTGCCAACCAAAGAGAGCATGACAGAACTGCAGAACCATGTCTGAAGGCAGCTTTTCAGGCACCTAAAGTCCAGTATGTATTTATAATCCTCCACAGAGGGTTCTAGAGCAATGGTTCTCAATCTCCCTAGTTCTGCGACCCTTTAATACAGTTCCTCATGGTGTGAGGACCCCCATCTATAAAATTTTGTTGCTACTTGATAACTGTGATTTTGTTACTGTTATGAATCATAATGCAAATGTCTGATATATGCAGGATATCTGACATGCGATCCCTGTGAAAGGCATGTTTGACCCTCAAAGGGGTTGTGGCCCATAGGTTGAGAACCGCTGTTCTAGAAGCATCCTTTAGCCACAAAGTGTGTTCAATTTAACATTGTATTAAAGCGCAGGAACACCTTGCTTGAGGAGAGTGACGTTTAGATGTGAATTATTTAGACAGGTCTTTACTGTGAGTTTCTGCTTAATCACTGGTTATTTCTCGGGAGTGAGCTTAAGCCACATTAATCTTAAATGATTTGTCAGAACCAAGTGGAGTATGGCGGAGATGTGCCCTGCAGGGGTGACAGCCTGAATTTAAATCATGGCCCCACTGCTTACTGGGCTCCCGAAGCCTCTCTCTTCTTCTTGAGCTGGTATAAGAATGTGCCCTGTAAGTGCCAACTACCTGCTAAGCGTTAGCCAGTTTGCTAAGTAACTGTGGATGGCAGTTGTTTGCAGTTGGCATTACCCTACTGCAATTGGCTCATTCTAGAGAAAACCCGGCTGTCACAAACATATGCAAATATTTGCATTGCCCTACTAATTGCTGGTGAAGTCTATAATTTGTATGGGCAACTGAATACGTAGGTAGGAGTGGATTCGCTAGGGATGGGCAGGCTGTGGTAAAGGAGCGGTTTGACTAAGTCATTTACTAGCCTAATTGCTACCTGGAGTAGGGCCGGCAGCTGGGCAGAGGAAGGTCCTAGGGTTTGACAAGCCGGACTAGCTGCCACTGGTGGTACTTCCATTGCGCTGGGAACTGGAGCCAATAAACTCACATCAACCCTATTGTTATCCCCGTGTTGCAGGTGAGGAACTGAGACTGGGGTGTTAGCCAGGGGAAACACACTCACAAGTGGCAGAGCGTGGGTCTAATCTAATGTATCTTACTCTGGAGTTTGTGTTGTGTGCCTCTCAAGACAAACAAGGTCCTCACAGAGTCGCACTCTGAGTGACAAAGTCCAACAAATAATCCGAAACCCTTAATCAAAAATGTGGAACACTCCAAAGCCTAAAATTTTTCGAGCTCTGGTGTAATGCCACAAATGGAAAAGCCCCACTCATCCCCATGTATTAGTCACAATTAAAATCCAGGCACACTTGAAATTACCTTTAAGCTACATGCCAGAGGTGTAGCGAAACATGCATGGATTTTGTGCTTAAAACAGGGCTGGAGATCCAAGACCGCGGTGTGCTGCCTGTGCAGTTGGTTTCTTCTGAGGACTCTCTCCTCTCCACGTGATCGTCCTGAATCCCCCTTCTTATTAGACATCAAACAGATTAGATTAGGACCCAAACAAGGCCTCATTTTGATTTATCTCTTTAAAGACTCTATCCCCAAATATAGTCACACTTTGAGATACCAGACATTAAGACTTCAACATATGATTTGGAAGAGGTACTACCATAGACACCCTCAAGAACTGTGTGCATTAATCATGTGGTTGAAGCCTGGCTCAGGGGTGCAGAGACTTAATGCTCTCACAGAGGACCCAGTTCAGCTCCCAGCACCCACACAGCAGCTCACAATTCATAACTCCAGTTCCAGGGGCTCCAGTGCCCTCTTCTGGCTTCCACGAACAATAGGCACATGAGTGATGCACACACATACTGGCAAAACACTCATAAAATAAAAATAAATAAATCTTTAAGAATAAATGCATTGACTCACATCTGACCCTCCAAGCTTGTTTGTCTTTGAAACAGGAACTCACTTATATAGCCCAGGCTGGCCCTGAACTCAGCTTTCTTCCAGGTTTCAGTCTGCTGAGTTGTGGAATGTTCGGGGTGAGCCACCATGTCTACTTCACCTAAGTCTCAAACCATTGTAAAATCAGCTAAATCTCATACCTCACCTCAATATCATCTGAATCAAGGGAAAGTGAAAGTTTAGGTATGATTCCTCTTGAGGCAAAAAAAAAAAAATTCTCTTTATAAACTTATAAGCCCAGTAAGTTAAAACCCCATTAAAGTTATAAAACCTGGTGAGTTATCTGTCTCAAAAATGCCATTACAAGACAGGTGGAAAATGGCATTCCCTTTCCTTTCCACAAAGGAGAAAGAAGACAAAGGTCACGGATCCAGAGGAAGTCACAAACCTCACAGGGTGGGTTACATTAAGTCTAAGGCTTGAGTGAGAATAGCCCTCTACCTGATGCTCTGTCTTCCAGTGACTGGCAGAGCAGCACCTGCTCAAGGCCCTGGGTGGCAGCAGAGAAGAGGGAGAGACAGCCTCATCCCCCAGCCTTCATGAGCGAGGAGTCCAAGCCTCATATCAAGTCTGTTCACAGTCAGAAGCTCTGACTGTCCCCTCTCAGGAAGTGACGACTTTTCTTTCATTCTTGTCCTGCCTCTGTGGCCTTTGGTTCAAGCTGGTAATGTTTCTGTTGGTGTCTGCTGCTCAGTCAATGTGCCGGTCATCTTCTTTGGTTCAAGCAGGTAATGTTTCTGTTGGTGTATGTGCTCAGTCAATGTGCTGGTCATCTTTCTATACAATGTCTAAGCACTGGTGTGCTTTCCAGAACACCCTAACATCTTTTGCAACTATGGCTGTCTACGGTCTTTTCAAATCTTCCTGTTCTCTTTGGTTTAGAATTGGATTAGCAATTCTTTCTTTCACTTTATTTTTCATTTCTTCTCCTTTTGTTCCTACTCTAAATGAGGACTCAGGCTGTGATGTCAATACTTAACCTTCTCCTCAACTGAACATTCAAGGTCATAACACAGAAATGCTACTTTACACAAAATACCAGCCTAGTGCTTTGCCAGTTGATAATGAAGGCTGCCTTTATTCAGTGTCCAATATCCTTCTTCATGTGCCTCTGAGACCTTACCTTCATACCCTTTATACCTGTATGTCTACCGCTGTCTCTATTAGCATCTAACTAAGCCAGTGTTCCATCGTACAGTGTTGGGAAAAGTTTGTCAAACTCAACAAATGCTGCTAAATCATTTTCCAAAAGCCTAGTCTATTCTTCATAGACACTAGAGTTGTATATTTATTCTTTTTTTAAAATTGAATATGATTTCTCTGTGTAGACCTGGTTGACCTCAAACTTGAGACCTTCCTGCCTTGGGCTTAAGGGAACTGGGTTTGCAGTCATGTCCCACCACAGCAGCCCTGTAGGTTCTTTTCATGGTATTTGTGTACCTATGTTTTAAAGAAAATAACTGGATTTATGTCACTTTCTTATAATGAACTGAGCAAGTTTTTAAGAGAGTAGGAAGGTGACCTGTGGGTGCCCCGAGTTCATTTGTTTTCTTACGCCCACATTCCTCTAAGCTAATAATGCTGACAGAATTGTGGTGGCAGCTGTACACTGGCCAGCAGCTAATAAGAAGGTTTTCCATGGCACCATAATTTTGTATTTTTGATGTTTTTGCTTCCCGTGGGCACAAAAGGTAAAGAGTGACCAATTATTTTACATATATGAGCAAAGAAGAGAGCTTTGTGTTCTTTCTGAAGAAAATGTTCCACGTGCTGCTTTTTCTTTTCCTAAACAGTGGGGAGAGAAATAGACTTGAGACTCTTGAAAGTTCATAGAAAAAGGTACTTCATGAAGTAGGGGTTTTGCAGGGGAAAAAAATGTATTTTCTTGTCCAGCAGTCCTACCTTAGGGACATTTATTTTGTCCACTGCTGCATGAGACAGGCCAAGATTTATGTCTCCGATTTCCTGAGTAGAAACCATAGCAAATGTCTCAGCCTCTTCCATGTACTGTTCAAGGGACAGCCAGTGCAGAAGGATAGACTCTTTGCCCCTGGATTTTTGTAGGTTGCTTTTTGTTTGTTTTATTTCTTTGTTTTTGTCTCTTGCAAGACAAAATGATAGTGGTGTTGTTTTTGGTTTGTTTGTTTGTTTTTTCTTTTGGCCTTAACAGGAAGCAGGAAAATCTTTTCCTTTCTCTTCTTTCCATCTCCTGACTTGCCCCGACCCCTCTTCTAGAACCTTCCTCTGCTCTCACCTACAGTGTGCAATGGCTGCATATGAGCACCCGGAGCTGCTTCCAGCAACAAGGCTAACTCCAAAACCTCTTTTGGAATGACAGCCAGAGAGGTCCTCTTGCTGCCCTTCGTCCTTGCTCCTCTGTGCTGGGAGGTGACTTGGGGTTTCCCTGAAGGGCAGCAAACACAGGAAACACAGCTGGAAGCAGGGTGATTCCCCAGTAGCCTTCTGTGTTCATAAGAAGTAGCTTCAACACATATGGATTGTGGGAGTTGTTTTTGGTTTTGGTCTTAGTTTATGTAGTTGTTTTTTTTTTAAATATTTATTTATTTATTATGTACACAGTGTTCAGCTTCCATGTATGCTTGCAGGCCAGAAGAGGGCGCCAGATCTCATTACAGATGGTTGTGAGCCACCATGTGGTTGCTGGGGATTGAACTCAGGACCTCCAGAAGAGCAATCAGTGCTCTTAACCTCTGAGCCATCTCTCCAGCCCAGTTGTTGTTTTTTTTAAAGATGGGGTCTCACTATGTAGCCTTTGCTGCCCTAAAACTCACTGTAAAGACCAGGCTGGCCTCAAACTCACAGAAGTCCTCCCGCCTCTGCCTCCCTTTCCAAATGCTGGGACTAAAGGCGTACACTACCATGCCTGGCCTCACCTTGTGTTTTGAGATGAGATGTTCACACATTACTGCTTTGGGCCAGTAAAAGAAATCAACAGGTACACCCAGGGAAGTCAGAGGCAGCAGAAAGGAGGTGAGCCAGTTCTAGTTTCAATGCTGTGGGTGTCTGAGCCAAGTTTGATGCCACTTCTCAATAGCACAGGAAGTCTCGGCAAATTGATTAGCTACCAGCTTTATGTACTGTCCGTACACAAACCACAGACATGACAGATCACTGCCCATGGACTGAGGATAGAAACAAACACTACTCTTATAGATAATTGAACTGTCCAGAAGGTACCAAGGCAATTCGACAGAAGTAATCCTTTTCACATACAATGCTGAAATAACTGTATCCACATCCAAGAGAATCCTAACTCCTCCTGCCACCATGTATAGCTGCTTTAGAAAACAGGCATAAGACCCTAAAAGATAAACATGCAGTCACTGTATACATTAGTTACTTGTCACTGTGAGAAGAGTGCTGTAAGGAAGAGTTTTGGGGGCTTAAAGTTCCCAGAGATACAGTGTAACATGGCAGGGAAGGTCTGGTGGCAGGAGCAGGAGGTGGCTGGACACATTGTGTCCCAATCAGGAAGTGGGGAACGCTTATAATTGTACCATTTCTTCCTTTTCATGCAGTCTGAGACTGCAGCCCATGGATTGGTGGTGCCTACACTGAGGGTGGGTTTTCCTCCCTCAGTTAACCTGATCTAGATAATTCCTCAGGAACATGCTCCATGGGAGGTTTTTGTGAGCCAGGCCTAGAATGGGCACCCATCATTCCCTCACCCTGAATGTCACACCTCAGCCCTACCCTTTTACAGTGAGCTGGGATATAGACTCTGGACTAGGAATAGCTGTCACCTAGCCTTTGGGTTGAACAATAGTGTGCCTGTGCATGAAGTTCTCATCTACACACTTTAAAGAGATAGGTCTCTAGGATGTCCACCCCAAGATGGCATGCGTTTCTTTAGAAATGTTCATGTCCAGTTCCTACTTCTTCATGAAGTATTTCAATACTTTTAGATCACTCTCAGGTACCCAATCTAACTAGTGATTCTGTCTGCAAAGCCTGCCACTTGTCCCAGTCGAAGGGTCTCATGTGGATTGATCGTGCCCTGGCTGGTGGCTGTTTCCTAGCTATATCGTGCCAGAGGAGTTATGAGATGCTATGTAGGTTTGTGGCGGTTCCTACTGGGCACTCCTTTAGAGAGTCTCTCAGCCTCACAATAGCCAGCCTCTATCTTGTCGCTTTTGCTTCCTCAAGAGGTAGACTGGGCCATTCACTATGCCTGTTACCAAGTGTGGCGGATGGAGACTAAGCAAGTAGATGAACCGCCAAGAACCTGTTCACTCCAACAGTGATGTAGCGTTCTCACCTTATGCTGGGAGCATAGCACACGGTGTTTCCAAGGCGTGACACTCATGACTTCTGCCATGGACAAAGCTGGGAATGTCTTGTTAACACATGTTAATAAGCTGTGGGCCTGGACTGTAGGGTACACTCTTCTGTTGATGAGTTCAGGGAAGTTCAAAGTAGGAGATAACACTAGCAAAAGTCCTTGGCCACTTTATCAAGTCACTTCATGTTCCAACTATGTGTCCTTGGGGGTCTAAGGAACTTCAGAAAAGCTAAGTTTTCTCGGAACATTATCAAGATTCAAAAAAATAAAAATGCTAAAACTCATCTGCCATGGGTAACCCCAGCTCCTCTTTCTGGGCTAGACATGAAGCCTGGATAGTATTCCCTTTGAAGCATGAAATCCAGGACTCAAACAGCTCTTCAAAGGTTCTGCAGGGTAATGTGTTGCTCGGCAAATCAGAGAGACATTATCAATAAACAAATGTATGCTGGTTGAGTAAACAGGTCGCCAGGCATAGAAGGACTGTAAAGAAAAAGATAAATTAGCCCCACCTCTAATGCTATGAACATTAGCATGCGTTCTCTCCATCCCCCACCCTCCCGCCACTCTCTTGTCATTGTAGAGCGGATTCTGATGGATCCACGCCTACATTAAATTCTCTGTGTAGCCAAGGATGACTTTGAACTTCTGATCTTTTTGCCTTCACCTCCCAAATGCTGATATTACAGGCATTAGCCCCCCTACCCCAGAGCTGCAGATCAAGCCTAGGGTTCCATTCACCTCAGAGGTAGGCACTCTACCAAATGAACAACATCCCCAGCCTGTCATGTTTAGATTTTGAAAGGCTGTAACTAACCTAAGTTTTTTATATCATAAGTATTTTAAGGCAACTGCATGCATATAATAACAGACAAAACAAGTGCAATTATCTCCCTTTTTAAGCAAGCTCAACTTAAAATATTATACTTAGTGTTAGTTTTATTTTAGAATTCTTCTCCTTGTTCCCAACTGTCAACATATCTCCCTGTATTCCACCTACCAGTTGTCAATATATTGTACCCCCTCTGCACCCCAATTACTGAGTTGTTACAAAGCACTTATATATTGCTATATGAAAAACAATATTTTTCAGGGTAATTATTTGGAAACATAATTGGTTGGAAACAGATTGTACTTTGTTGTGGAATAACTTCATGCCCTAATTAGTTTATCTAAGTTAGAAACTCGATGCTGAAGTTTGATGCAGAATATCCCACAGAGGCCCGTGCATGAAAGGCTCAGTTCTCAGAATGGGTGCATTGGGACATGCTCTGCACCTGTATCTGGAGAAGCTTTGCTGTGTGTATGGGGGGGGGCGGGGGCAGGGGGTGACATGGTGGAACAGTAGCCCTTGGTCTCTCTATTGTGTTTCCTATCCTTGAGCTGAGCAATTCGTTTCATCATACACTCTCTGGCGTTGCTGTCTGGTTCCCTACAAAAAGTCTACTCCCATGCACCCCATAGCTCTACCCAGTCATGGACTGAAATCTCCAAAATTGAGCCACATTCAACCTTTTCTTTATTTTTATTGTATACCCTACTCCTCTCTATTTTGGGGGCAAGATCTTAGTATGTAGCTTAGGCTGGCCTTGAACTCCTCCCTATCATTCTGTCTCAGTCTCCAAAAGAGCTGGGATTGCAGACATTCATCACAGGGTCAGGCCTTCCCGCTTCAGAAGCTGCTTATACCGGGTTTTTGTTACGGTGCCGGGAAGCTAGCTTGACAAACACGGTCTTGTACAGTAGCTCTTAATATAGCCGTTTTTTTTTTCTTTAAACTTGGCACTTTCTTCCTTCCTTTTCATTCCTTTCTATTTCCAAGGCCGTTATATTGGTTCAGGTTTATGAAGCAAGGTTCACATAACAACCGTCTCCCGTTCACCGTGTGTACGAGATGTAGAAAGCAAAGACATTCTCCTCTGCTCTCACCTTCCACTCTTCAGCTTCACAGGGCCCGGAGATGTCAGGACAGAGAGGCCTTTATCATTTCGGTCTGTCCCCCTCCCGTTAGCAGAGGAGAGAGGAGGCCCGCCAGATGTTGGAGACTACAGAGCCTGCCGTACCCCCTCCCTGGCTGATAATGTAGAACTTCCTCTTTGACCCGTTTCCGAAGCTCTCCCCGGCTGTGTCATGCTTTCCTTGAACTGTTTCCGGCCTTTCCTCCCTTCCCATTCCCTCCATCTCACCCAGTCCCTCAGCGGTGTCTCCGGGGCATCTATTATACGGATTAATTGGTTATAATTACCGCTGTCAACATGTCACGCCTCTTCTGTAGAGCTGCCAGGAGCTCCCTGCTTCCTATGGCAACAGATGTCATCATGTCTCATGCTTGAGGTCCTCCAGAACGCAACGTGAGATATTTATATATATAGCTCATTTCCCTTTTCTCCCGGTGGGCCTCAAGGGCCCAGAACTTTCCCCATGAGTCAGCCAGGTAGCTTTTATGTTTAGGGTTTATCCGGAGCCCAGCTGCACACTTTTTCCTTGCCTGCCAATGTAGACCAAATCAGGTCTTTATTCCATCTTTAAGTTTACCCTGGTCACACCAGGGATAACCCCATGCTGCCCTTTATGCATCTCTACATGGTTCTCTTATTTTTCCTTGATAATGCATTGTATTCTCAATTATTGTGTATATTATTATATACACACGTGCTAATTTATCTTACATATTCATGTGTGAGTATACATATACATGTATATGCATATTTTGAAATGCTGCAGGAATCAGCCTAAGAAATTTTGCTCTTGAAATAAGGGTTTTTACTTGTATTTTCTCGTATATTCTATTTTCTCTGTGTCTAATAAGCAGTCAGGAATTACTCCTTACTTCTTAAGAGTTTGTCAGGTTTCTCAAAGCTGCTGTTCAGGGTGACAGGAAGAACAGCTGTTTTCCAGCATTTGCAGTTTGGGTCAGGTCAGGTGTTAGGATCACAGCACAGTGCTCCCTGTCTGCCACGTGTTGAAGGAATCTGAGGTTGCTGTGCCCATAGTCTCTAGGAACAGGCCTGTGGAGGTCCGGGGCTCACACCCACAGCTGTATTTATGTGGGGATCAGTGGTGATGGGGGGTGGAGTCGGGGACTCTTCTTCTGAGAATGGTGAGTCTTGGCAGGTGTGACTCAGGAGGGGACAGAAGGAGGATTTTCTTCATAATTAGGATTTCCAACACACTGTGTGAAGCATGAAGTACCCTGGCCTCTGGCCCACTGTGTGTCCTCAGGCCAGCAATGACCTTGGCGCTTTGCTTTCTGAGTACTGGCACCGTGCCCTGAGATCTAATCTGATCTATTTAAAAAAATGTTTTTAGAGGGCAGTGGGAACTATATCTTCCTCCAAAATGTGGGTATGTTTAATGTATTCCTGTATATTATTTAAGCAACCTGAGCCACTTGCTGAATTTCCCATTGTCCTGGCTTCCTTGGTGGCCACTCTGCACCGAGTCAGCTGCACTGAGTGTGGTACTCTGAACTGTCCCCCGCCCTCCCACCGAGGCACAGCTCCTACAGGAACTGCCCAACTCATAAGCCCGAAGTCAGTATTCATGACATGCCAGCAGTCCATGCCAGCAGGACTAATTTCACCCATACAAAATGGTTTGGCCTTCCCCCACTCCCCTGACACTGACAGGAATTAGCAGAGGTTCAGACAAAGGTGAGCTTGGCAAGCCCTGGCCCACTAGTGAGCTCTATGCCTTTCAATTAAACCCTCTTGTTCACCTCCTGTCCTGAATCCTTATTCTGCCCAGAAAGTCCACCCTTCCAGAAAGATCCTTGAGGGCTGGGCGGTGGTGGCGCACGCCTTTAATCCCAGCACTTGGGAGGCTGAGGCAGGCGGATCTCTGTGAGTTCGAGGCCAGCGTGGTCTACAAGAGCTAGTTCCAGGACAGGCTCCAAAACCACAGAGAAACCCTGTCTCGAAAAACCAAGGTGGCATGGGGCAAAGGGGAAATGGGATGAGAAACGTGAGAAGGGGAGGATGGGAGGAGCTTGGGGGATTTGGATGGTTGGGATATAGGAAGGGTGGATACAGGAGCAGCGAAGTATATATCCTAACTAAGGGAGCCATCTTAGGGTTGGCAAGAGACTTGACTCTAGAGGGGTTCGCAAGTGTCCAGGGAGATGTCCCCAGCTGGTACCTTGGGCAACTGAGGAGAGGGAACCTGAAATGACCCTATCCTATACTGATGAATATCTTACATATCACCTTAGAACCTTCATCTGGCGAGGAATCGAGGTAGAGACAGAGACTCAATTTGGAGCAACGGTCTGAGCTCTTAAGGTCCAAATGAGGAGCAGAAGGAGGGAGAACATGAGCAAGGAAATCAGGACCACGAGGGGTGCACCCACCCACTGTGACAGTGGAACTGATTTATTGGGAGCCCACCAAGGCCAGCTGTTCTGGGACTGAATAAGCATGGGTTGAAACTGGACTCTCTGAGCATGGCGGACAATGAAGGCTGATGAGAAGCCAAGGACAATGGCACTAGGTTTCGATTCTAATACATGAACTGGCTTTGTGGGAGCTTAGTTTGTTTAGACGCTCACCTTCCTAGACGTAGATAGAAGACCTTCGTCTTCCCGCAGGGCAGGGAATTTGGACTGCTCTTCAGTATCGAGAGGGAGGGGGAATGGTGTGGGGGGAGGAGAAGAGGAGTGGGGATAGGGGGAGGGGAGTGGGGGGAGCGGGCAATATTTGGGAGGAGGGGAGGGAAATGGGAAACAGGGAGCAGGTGGAAATTTTAATTAAAAAAGAATAAAAAAAAAAGAAAGATCCTTGAGGCCTGTTTTCTCCCACAGTGTGTCCAGCACACAGGGAAGCATTGTGTGTCTCTTCTCCAGAATGTTACCTGCCTAGAATCACTTCAGTGTTTTATGGTCTTTTCAGATGGATGGAAGTCTGCTTAGTTGAAGAATTGCCACCAACCACTGAACTGGAAGAAGGGCTCCGGAACGGAGTCTACCTTGCGAAGCTAGCCAAGTTCTTTGCCCCGAAAATGGTATCAGAGAAGAAGATCTATGACGTGGAACAGACACGTTATAAGGTAACCAACCACCTGGAAGCTAAATGCTGTTGACTTTACGCTAAATGCAAGTTTGGTGTGTCTTCTCCTTTACCCGTTTCCTTCCTATGGTTGCTGTAAGGATTTGGGGAGGGGGTGTCCTAGGTCTTTGGAGCCTATTAACAGTCATTCCGGGAGCCGAAGCCCTTTGAGAAAGAATGTGTTTGGTTTCCAGGTTAAGGCCGAGAGGCCTCTGTTTGGGGTTTCCAAAACTTCCGCTGTTATTCCTTCATGGAGGACGTTTGTGACTTTATTAGTTTCAATGACTATAAAAGTAAAAGTGCATCCTGCTTCCTTTTTACCACCATCGCTGCTTACTGGTCCTGAAGCTCTCCTGAAGGAGTGAAATACAATCAACTCCTCCCTGAGGACGAATAGGCAGTTAGCGGTTGCTGGGAGGTAACTACTGGTCCATCACTCATCACCTTAACCAGCCCCTCACCATGCTCCTAGAAGTAACTCTAGACTCATAGGGTCACAGACCAAAAACAGACATGGAAATAGAAGTGGGGCTGGTTGGCAAGAGGGAGGAGATTAATGGGGGGGGGGGCAAGAGAAGGTAATGGGGTTAATAGAATCAAAATATATAATTTTATAAAAATATTGTAACGAAACCCTTCAGTCCAGTGGGTCTCAACCCTTCTAATGCTGCGACCCTTTAATACAGTTCTTCATGTTGTGGTGACCCCCAACCATAAAATTATCTTATTGCTACTTTGTAACTGTAGTTTTGCTACTGTTATGAATCATAATGGAAGTATTGTATGCAAGATATATTATATGTGACCCTATGAAAAGGTAGTTTGACCCTCCAAAAGGGTCGTGTCCCACAGGTTGAGAACCACTGCCTTGGTATATATAATTAACATATGCTAGTAAAATGTGGTTGTTAAAAAAGTTTCATGAGACAAATATTCTTTGAACTTGTGGCCCTGAAGACTTAGGGCAATGTAGTTAAAATGATATTAAAAGGTCAGGCAGGAATATTTTTCTATTTGGTGTTTTAAAAACAACAACAAAAGGCTAACCTTTTTGTATGTAAGTGGTTTTAAGAATTCTTTCATGACTGATTTAAGGAGAATCAGAAAACAAATATCACTGTTACCTTGGAAGGAAAATAGACACAATAGAGGAAAATAGTCTTATTTAAACATGGTAGGAGTAAGGTTAGGGAGACAAAATCCTAGTAAATATCAATCTTATATTAAAAACTAATCTTGTTCTCTCAGAGAAATTGAAAGATTTACAGATCAAATGCTATTTTCTTTTAGGCTCACTGGGGAAAAGGTGGGTAGATGATGTAAAACTGGCCACAAATGTGTAGCTATGGAAACTGACTGATGGACAATGGGAGATCGCTACACTGCTCTGTCTCCTTTATGTTTGAGCTTTCCCACTAAAAGGGGGGACTGCAGACACCAAGCTGAAAGGTTCCTTCCTGTAGTACAGACGTATCTCAAGAGCCACTTTAGAACATGTGTGTGGCGGTCTGTTACAGAAGATATCATAGCTTGTTCTCTGCACGTCAAGTGTTCAAAGCTATGGTACAGATGTATGTGTGAGAGCCACTTTAGAACGTGTGTAGTGGTCTGTTAGAGAAGATGCCATAGCGTGTTCTTACAGAAGATGCCATAGCTTGTTCTCTGCACGTCAAGTGTTCAAAGCTCCTTGGAAACTTGATCTTCCTTTTTTTTTTTGTGGCTATGTGTATGGTATCCATGCATGTATGTGTGCATGTTTGCAGGTGTATAAGGGGCACATGTATGTCAAGACCTCAGTCACTCCACTTTCTTGAGGCTCTTGCTGAACTCAGAACTCACCCATTCTGATTAGTCTAACTAGGTGACTTGCTGACCGCAGTCAACAGCTTGTCCCAGGAATCTCTCCTCTCTTCCTCTCCAGTGCTAGGATTCAAGCATGCTGTGCCTGTTGGGAGTTCATGTAGGTTCTGGGAATCCAGACTCTGGTCCTGATGCTTGTCCACCAAGCCTTCCCAGCCCCTGCCTGACTCTATTCTCTTAGGAAGTTTAAGATTTTTGTTGTTTTGTGGTGTAGGGATCCCACTTAGGCCCTCACATATACTAGGCAAATGCTCAACCACTAAGGTACATCTCCAACCCATATTTAGAGTTACCTGCCTCTTTCTCTCCTCTCCCCGTCACTTACTTCTCTCTCTTTATTCGGGATAAATTCTAAGACTTTGCGTATTGCTTGGCAAGCACTCCTAATACTGAGCTGTATCCCCAGTCCCTCATTTAATTCATTATATTGGTATTTTTTTCTGCAATCCTTAAAAGTTATTTCTCACTGCATGGTGATGGTGCACACCATTAATCCCAGCACTTGGGAGGCAGAGGCAGGTGGGTCTCGGTAAATTCGAGGCTAATCTGGTCTACAGAGTGAATTCCTATTCCATAAAGAAACCCTGTCTCAAAAAAACCTAAGCCAAAGCAAACAAACAAAGTTATTTCTCTTACAATTGCAGGGAAAATATAGAACATGGCTGAAAATGGAATGAACGGGAAGTGTATTTTAGATGAAATGACTTCCTTGTTTTGAGCACAAGGAACAGTTATAGCCCCTCATGCTTGACATCTTATGGTAAATTTTCCCTATAAAAGTTAAATTATGTAGGATAATTGTTATTCTAACATGTATTCTTGAATGTACATATTGGATTCAGATCATTATTTGAATAACTTCTAAATCATAGAACACAGAGTCCTATGGCAGAGCTTTTTTGGAGTCCATGCTCATTGCTTAGATCAGAGGTTCTCAACCTTCCTAATGCTTTGACCCTTTAACCCTATAGTTCCTCATGTTGTGGTGACCCCCAACCAAAAAAATATTTTTATTGTTACTTCATAACTAATTTTGCTAGTGTTGTGAATTATAATGTAAATAGCTGATATGCAGAATATCTAATATGCAACCCCTTTGAAAGGGTCATTCGAGGAGAACCAGTGGCTTAGACAGACAGGCCACCTAGCACAGGCTTATGTCTAGAAAGCTGTGAGGAGCAAGGATTTGCATTCATCAAAGGCCATATGGATTCCTGGGTTCCTGACAGACTGTTAAAATAGCAAGTCACCCAAGTTTAAATTTTTTTAAAAGAAAATTAGAGAATCGTAGGAGAAAACCTATGCTCCCATCCACAAGATGAACCTGCACCCACATTTTAGACTCTATTGTGAAGTGGTTATTATCAAGATCAAGGCTTTTAGTGACTCAGTACCATGTCACTAGACTAGGTACCAGACATGAAAGGGAAACTGAGGAAGTTTCCTTTAGGCTTTGTGAAACAGACCCTCAATGGACTTGAGTCCTGGAGTCAACTCAGGACTGGTTCTTTTTTCCCTGGCACATCATAGACCTTGACATTGGGCATCTGCTTTGGACTCCTATAGCAGTAGCTTCAGGGATATTTAAGACACTTTCTCTAGGCATCAAAGAGCCCACTATCAAAATGAATGTCAGCTTCTCCTTAAAATGGGGACAGGAGCAACTACATCGTTGGTCTCTTGGGTCTCTTGTTATAAAACAGTATTTATGGGGCACAAGCAGATGATGGCATTGTGAACGAAGCATTGTGTTCTCAGGGGCTGTCCCCAACCCCAGAAGGCTCCTGGAAGACAGGCCCTGGCAGAAATAAGGCTGAGCAAGGGACAGAAAGAGGAGGCTGTTGCCAGCTGTGGTGTGGCTGTGGTGTGTCATCGAGTTACAGGGAAAGCATAGATTGTATCAGAACGAGCCCTCAGTGGGATCTTGGAGAGCAGCTTCTTCATGATAGAAATTCTTAGTAGTTTCCTATGTAATTATAAAGTTTCACATTAGAAACGTTTTGTTTTTGATACAGTAACGAAGAGAGACAAACTTTCATGAGTAAATGACACATCTTCCTGAGTCCTTTGGGTCAAGAGTCCTCTGTATAGTCTCTTCAAGGGTCCCTAGACTGTGAGATGACAATGAGGATGTTTAAACATAAGGGACGCCCCATAGCACAGGTGTGGCGCTTCAGTGTGCCATCTGGAAAACCAGGAATTCAGAAAGAGCAGGCTCCCACTGCAGCTGTAAGCACAGTCTTCCTGTTAGACACAGCATCGCCACGGTAGCTCAGGCCCTCGATTCCCGAAGAACAGTGTTAGGCTCAGCAGCTTTCACCTTTGCCTGGCAGCAAGCACAGAACCCTGGTGCCTCACGGATTTAGGGTTAGAAAGATGTCCTGGGTACTATCTATGCACCTTCCAGATATGAGTACTCCATACATAGGCAATTCCATCCTCTCTACTAAGATATGTGACCATGCTGTATGTGTTATGACACTCGTTATTGTCTTCCTTGGATACTCTGCAGTGTATGAGATTCTCTTATGATCTGGCAAGGTAGCTCAGTGGGTAAAGGTACTTCCTGCCAAGTACCAACTGATGGCCCAAGTTTCATCTCTGAAACTCATATGGTGGAAAGAGAAAACTGGCTCCTGCAAATTTTCCTCTGACTTCCACACAAGCGCCGTGGCATGTGCATACATGTACATATGTAAACACATGTGTGGGCACACACACGTGTAAATTTTTTAAGATTGTTCTGTGCTCAGTCCACAGTAAGTAATTTAGAAGTTGACCCATGGGAGGGCTTGGGAAATAGGTGAAGGACAACATGACAAAGTCAGGTAAGCCAGAAGCCTTCATTGTGTGTGTTGTATGTGTGTGTGTGTGTGTGTGTATGTTTGGCTTTCCTTGATTGTACTTTTCTGTTGCTGTGAGAAAACACCATGACTGTGGCAACTTAATAGTTTATTTTGGCTTCAGGGTCCAGAGGCCTAAGAGTTCCTGATGGCTGAGCAGAGACATAGCAACAAGCATTAGACATGGCAGCAGGAACAGGAAGCTGAGAGCACACATCTTGGATGTCAAGTATGAAGCAGAAAGAACGAGCTAGAAATAGCAAGGCTTCTTACTCTTAAAGTTGACTCCCAATCACATATTTCCTTCAGCAAGGCCATGCCATCTACACTTCCAAAGAGGTCCGCCAGCGGGAGACCACGTATTCAAATGCCTGGCCTATGGGGGGACATTTCTTATTCAAGCTACCCCTTGGAACTTGCTCAATGTGCTTAGAATCTGACCTTCTGCCTTGGGGAGCCTTGGGGAGTGTTTGCATAAGCTGAACTCTTGCCCCTCACTGCTGAATTGAGGGCCATCACTTGATTTTTTGGAGATTCCCCTATAAGAGAGTCTTGTATTGTATAAAGATTTGAAAGCAAATTATAATGCAGGAAAATGATAATATAGAAGCAAAATGATAATGCAAGAAAAGAAGGTGAAGTTGTTCTATGAGAGAAGCACAGGCAGGTTTAATATCCATCGTTGAAAATCTAGACCCTGAAATGGTCTCAAGTCTGAAATACTGAGAGGCAGCCATACTCCAAGCGTTTTGGACTTCAGAGCATTTTAGATGTGGATTTCTGGAGTAGAGGTGCTCTAATGGCTATACAAATATTCCAGCATTTGTACTGCTTTGACATCTGAAACACTGCAGATCATACGGACATCTGATAAGGGGCATTCAATCTGTACGGAGTAGAGTTGATTTCTATGTACATTCCCCTGTGCCCAGCACTGTGCCAGGTGATAATGGCAGAGCGGTTCTGATATTGTGGTGCTTGTGGCTGGATAGACTATCACTATGCACTTGTAATAGAAGACATGGTAGTCACTATCGAGAGATGGCAGTGGGTAGGAGCTGAGCTTCTTCATTGGAAAATTTACCATGAGATTAGAAAGAAGAAGGAGAATGCTGTTTGTCTTGGTTATTTTTCTTGTCCCTGCCACAAAATGCATTTTAAATAGTAACTGAAGGAAGGGTTTACTTGGGCTCACAGTTGAGGGTCCGGTCCATTATGGTCAGGAAGTCATGGCGCCATAGGCACGAGATGGCAGGAGACACTCCTGCAGGAAGGAGGGAGAAGAGAGAGAACTGTGTGGAGCTCTGCTTGCTTTCTCCATTCTCTTCAGTCTGCACCACTCAGCCCATCAGATATTGGGGGGGTGGGGGGTGTCTTTTCATCTCAGTTAACTCCACGCTAGAAACTCAGATGCTCAGAGATTGGTCTCTTTGGTGACTCTAGTCTTGCCCAGTTGACAGTCCTTAACTAGCACATCGTCCCTGCATGGTCAGGGTGGGGAACGGGAAGACCACGTTGAGAGGGAGCTTCGTGGAAGGCTCGGGAAAGTTTGGCCATGGGTGCACAGCTGAACAGCTGGCATTTCTTCACTGAGGGCCACACTTGGCTCTTAGCCACTGTGAGCAGCAGAATGGACAGTGTCTAGGCTTGGAATCAGGGGACTGCAGTGAGCCTGTTCTACTTCAATGGCGTCTGTTGATGTGGTATTCTACCATGACAAAAATAATTTAGGGAGAAAGGATTTGTTTAGTACACAACTACAGATTGCAGTCTATCACAGCAAGACGTTAAGCTGTCAGGGACTTCACAGTCAAGAACGGAAAGAAATGAATAGATCCACGCTAGCTATTCAGCTCACCTCCTCCACTCCCCAGGACACAAACCCAGAGAATGGTGCTGCCCACAGTGGACTGGGTCTTCCCACATCTTTTGACTTAATCAAGTCAGATCCCTACAGACATGTCTGTGAGTCAAACTAATAGAACCGAGAAAGATAATCTAGATAATCTCTCATTGAAACTTCTTTACCTGGTGGTTAAAGCCTGTGGTGATCAGACAAAGCTGCCCATCACAGAGCCCTGACTCCGGGCTGTTATGTTAAGCATGAATGACGTCAGAGTGTCGTGCCCATTAGTACCCTCAGTTACCTCATCTATAAAATACATTTGTGGACTAATTGTCGGAATTCTGGGCTGTCTTGTAGATCTGGCTCTAATGGGGAGGAAGTTAGACCCAAAGAGGATTTGCATAATTTCTCATCTATGTAATCGAAACAGGATGCGCTTCATTTGTTTGCAGTGAAACCGTTCAGTAATAGAGATTAAGCACATACCTGTAATATAAAATTAGAAGAAAGAATATATTGTTTCACGTGAAATATAAGGACATTAGGTAGACTGAAGCATCCCTCAGATGAATATAACCATAGCCATGGTCATTTCATCTCATATTAATATATAGGAGTAATTTCTTTTTTTAAAAAAGGACTCCAAAAAGAGCAACAATGGATGAGATTATCTTAAGTCTATTTAGAAAACAAAATTTTCATACAAATCGAAACAAATCCATCGACTAAGACAGTTATTGTTGCAGACCACTTACAGGAGCATGGTTATTAAACAATGAATGTGGACCTCAGGGTTCTGAAGCCAGTGTTCCTCGGATGCTTGAGATGAAGAATCTGAAATCTGTTGGGTCTCTGAGGAAACACCTACCTTTTCAGCCAGTCCCTCTATGTGAGACCAAGACCTTTTGCTGACTTTACAAAGGAGGGGATGTTTCCAACCAAGCATAGAGTGTCCTAGTTTAACACCTGATGCCCTCTACATGTTCAGCTGGACTCTGAAGCTAAGGACTTTCTCTTTGTTCTCATTGTGATCTTCCCAGCTCAGATCTCAGAGGCATTTTAAGACTGAGGAAGGAAGGCACAGTAGGGTTTACAATTTTTCTGAGATTCCTTTCCTAACAAGACCACTACAGATAAATAGTGTTTTTCAATACATGATTTGGGATTGTTGAAGCCCAAACCAATGTTGACTCCAGAACATAATTTCAAGTTAACAAAAGTCATTTAATTAACTTGTCAGGACAAGAAAAGAAATGGACATTCATAACACCACAGGGAGGAGGACAAATGGATGGTCTTACCCTGCAGATCGGGACTTCTGCTGGGTAATTTTAATATGGACTTGGGAACTTACAGATCAGTTTTCTTTGGGTGTTATCAGGAAATGGCATCAACTTAGAGTCTTGGTCATTTACAAAGAAGACAGAAGACTGAATGGGGGCTAGATTGTCATTTATAAGCCAGAATACATCACATGCCAGTGGTATCCCATGAAGGCATGTACCATGTTAGAAAGGACACCATTTAGTGAAGTTGGATGCAGGTGACCCTCGTCCTGTCTCCATTCAGACTTGGTCAAAGGTTGTGTCTGTCTTGTTCTCTTGTGGCCACAGATTGCTCATATCTAAGGTCTGCTGGAATTCTGCAAACATTCAGACTGCGTTATAAAGAAACACCCTGTTTTCCCTCTTTCTATCTAATTTATCTTCTTTCTTTCCCTCTCCCCCACTCCTTTCTACTCCCAGCTATTCTATAACACCTGATCTCTTCCTTCTGAAGAATAACCAAGCAACCATTAGATCCCATGCCCCTGCCTCCACCAGAGGTGGGAGAGTGTGGGCACTCAGGAGGTTTCCAAGACCCCATCATGGCTCCCAGGTTCCTCTTAGAATTAATGAACTTTAGACAAATCATTTTATCTTTTTGACCTGATTTTCCTTATACTTAAAAAGTTTAACTAGCAATTATTCTGAAAGGTATTTGGAAAATTAGAAATAATTTACATAAAGTACTTGAAGCTCATTGTACTGTCACAAATAGTGACTTATTAAGCATTCATTGAGTATTTGCTTATGTTTTATAATTTTTATCAGCAATGGGAATGCCTTTGATTTAGTGGACTGTTCAGTTTTGGCAGCTCATGGAAGGCAAGATGAGCCAGTCTTGTTGAATGTGATTATCATTGAGCACTGATCACATGATAAAACTTGCTATAGTTAATTTTTGCATACTCGTTTCAAATTAATGTGAAACAGATAACACTCTATTATGCATTAAATGAAAAATGCAAGACAGTTCGAGGCTCTTTGTGTCTCATTACTTCATATAACTTCATGAAACGGCATGATTGGGACTTGTGTGCTATAAAGAAAAAAATGAGAGGCATACAGAAAGACTGTTTTTACTATGTAGAAAAAGGTCAAATGGCGTTTCTGCTGTATATCTACTTTTTGTACAGGCCAGGATTAATATTAAAATATGAGTAATGTACACTAAAATTAGCCCTGAATTATTGAATGGTTTGTGCTTTCCTCTTTATATCTTCCAGGTTTCCTGTAGAGATAGATATCCATGACTGGGGGGAGGGCATTTAGCTTTCTAAAATATCCTGTGTAAAGCTGGGGCATGGTAGTGCATGGCTGTAATTCTAGCACTCGGGAAGGAGGCAGAGGCTAGAGAAGTGCCACAAGTTTGAGGCCAGCCTGTCAAGTTTCAGGCCCACCAGAGCAACATGGCAAGACCTAGCCTCAAAGAAAAGAAAAGGACAAGGATAATCACAATTGTAACTTAAAATGAAAATCCCATCTAGTTTACCTGAAATTGCTAGAGTTCTCAGCCATAATTACTAATATCTTGATACCATGTGAGCATGAACTTGTGCATGCATGTTTCACAAAACACCCGGGGGTACATGGTGGACATTACATGGTGTTAGAAATTCAAGTTCAGAATTACCTTGAAATGTAAACTGCAGAGTCTAGCATAACCTATCACAGATAACCAGGGTATTGCTGTTGTACCATCTAGTCTCTCTATTGTGTCTGGATTGGTTTTATATGAGCATCAATGACTGTTCTTGGAGAAGCACGATTGAGTAGCATTTTGGTAATGAAATATATATTGCAGATGACTTTCTTGTTGTGTGAGCTCATATTCCTTTTTTCTTTCTCCTATCATATTAGAAATCTGGCCTTCATTTTCGACACACAGATAACACCGTGCAGTGGTTGAGAGCTATGGAGGCCATTGGACTACCCAAGGTAAGCTTTGGCATAGCAGATGCTAGATGGGGAAGACAAAAAGTCGTGCACAAACGCCTTGCTATTAAAACTGACTTGGCCACCTGAGACATGTCTCTGCCGGCTTGAGCACATGGGATGGCCTGCACAAAGATACACATGGCAAAAACTCACGATGAAGTGGGGGTATAGCTTCAGGGTAGATAGGTGAAAGTGTGTCCCAATTAAACCAGGTTAGAATTGGCATTAGCTGATCATTGACTTCAGATAGTCAACTCTATATCTCTGTAAATTATTGAAATTTGATGTTTTTGACTCTAGTTTATGTGTCTGTGTGCATATGCACAGGTACACATCTGCCAGGGTGTGTGCAGGTCAAAGGCCACTTTCAGGAGTCCCCTCTCACTGTCCACCCTGGGGAAGCAAGGCATCTTGTCTTTGCCACATTTTCCAGACTGGCTGGCTGGTGAATTTCCAGGCAATGCTCCTGTCTCCACGTCCCATCTCACTGTCAGAGTTACAGACGCCTTCCACTTCATGGCTGCTTATGCGGTTTCTGGGGATCAAACTTAGGGCATCAGGCTTGCACAGCTGGGCGTTTTACCTGCTGAGCCATCTCCCTGGCCCATGTGTTTATTTTTATAATTATTATTATAAATCATCATGGTATCACTTTAAATCTGGAAGGGTTAGAGGCTTGTAGCTGTTACTCCTAAAATAGATCGACCAAATAAAATTCAATCAGTAAGCATTCAGCACTTGGTAAATTCAAAGAGAGAAGAAATAGGCACAGGGGGGAAATGAGGAGATTACATCTAATGGAAATCGTAGGACGACTTTTTTATTTCGAAAGGATTTTAGAACCACAGGAACTTTCAAAAATAGTATGCCTCTGTGTCTCCATCATTCAGCTTCCCTCAGTACTGACATTTTTATAACTGTACTACAATGTTAGATAGAAATATAAGGGTTTTATTGGGGTATTTTTTATGATAGGGTCTCTATGTAAATAAGGCTGCCTCGGAATTCACTTTCTAGCCCAGGCTGGCCTCAAACTTGTGGAATCCTCCTGCCTCAGCTTCTGAATTAGTGAGGTTATCAGCATGAGCCGCCCACCAGCTGCCATTGGGGTATGAATATAAACTAGAACACCGGCTTTACTCAGCTCTTATTCTCCTCAAATGCATTTGTTTGCAAGAGTGAGCATATTGTTCGGAGCCAGTGCATCCCATGAATGGATTTGTGTGCCCCTTACTGCTATCCAGACATAGTCTCCGCAGGGAAAGGGGCTTTTATCTTCCATCCCTCCCCCACGTTGTCCCTGGCCATCACTAAATGTTCTCCATCATTAGCGTTTTTGTCCGTGTGGCATTGGAATATTATTGGAATCACATGGTGAGCAACCTCTCGGGGTTGGCTTCTCACTTAGGTTTCCTGTCCTTGAGACCCATCACATGTTCTTCTGTCAAGGCCTCAGTTCTTTACATTGCTGGCTTCATGCAGCTGCTTTAAAGAAACGGTACGAAGGAATATGTTGAGTTAGAAATACCCATGCTATTAGTTTATTATTAAGCCAGGTTTGCTGTTAAAAAGATTAGCTGGGAAGCCTGGGAATGCAGTGCAGTGCTAAAGCGCTTGCCTCGGATGTGAAGCAGGGGGCTAGAGAGATGGGGTAGCTGCTGAGATGGCTGCTTTCAGAGGACCCCTCAGTTCAGTGCCCTGCACCCCCATCGTGGCATGTTTTCAACATCTTTTTACTCATACCTGTTTTACCCCAGTCTCATTTTCTTCGAAATTGTCAATATTTAATTCATTCCATCATTTTCAATCAGCTAGTCCCCCCAAACATTAAATGCTGCTCCCTTCTGAATACTAGTTGCAACATAAAATCAATTAATTTTGACTGATCAACTGCTAAGTGAGGGCTTGGGTGTTTTTTTTTTTTTTTTCAAAAAGATTAATAAAGAGAGAACTTCAGAGTTTTTCTTGGTGAAGAAACATCTGATTGGGACAGTTTCATGATGTGTGAAAGACATGATTGCACCTTTCCAAGTGTTTTAACATTGACTTTTCACCGTGAAGTCTGGAAGACAATATTACAAGGGCAAGAGACTAACAATGCCCTTAGCTGACTTTGTAGGGCACTACTATGAATTCTTTCATTTACCAGTATTAAGTGCTCAGTCCGTGCCTAGCTTCACGTGGGTGCTAGAGATGCGTAGTTGCACGGCACAGTCTGATGAACTTATTGATTCTACCTCCTTGGTACAGGAAGGCATTTCCGTCTGGATTTCCCAGGAGACCCTGTAAATGGAGAAGGTTCTTCCGTGAAGAAAGGGGCCTGGGAAGAGTTGGCTGACAATACAGTGGGGTGTGAGGCAAGAGCCATACTTGTGAGAGCTTTTAACCCAAACTCAGTTTTCTGAGTCTGGAACACTTGTCTCGCTGACACCTTGACAGCAAATATGTTACAAGACAGCTGGAAAGGGCCTTGAGGCCTCCCAGACTGCAGATGTTTCTTTAAGCATGCAGCAACTATACCGTACATCGTTAGCTCGAGAAACACTCTTGTCTCCATTTTTTCCGACGTCCACTGGAAAAATTGCACTCAAGTATCAAAGTACTACCATATGGTACATGATTTAATTTTACTTTTAATGTCAAGTTGTATAAAATATTTACTGAAAGCAAGTGACGATGATGTGCTTATCTTAATATTAGAAACTTCAAGCCCAATTATTCATTTTTTTTTCAAGCTCAAAGATCAAGTTTGGTACCCCACTTAGAAATCTGTTTCCTATCAGGCGTCAAGCTTAGGAGAAAGCAGTGTGGATGTGGGTGTAAAAGCCTTGGGGTTCAACCCGTCGAGTCGGGTGACTCCATGTCTAGATGCTCGCCCAGGAGAGGAATCGGGTGCCCTGAAAGTGCAGATGCAGGGTGTTCTCTGCAGCACCAGGAAAGAAGGGCGAGCCAAGTAGATGTTTCCCATGGGGAACGGTTGGGCTGTGGTTCAGAAATATGAGTGACTTATTAGGATTTGTCAGAAATTATGTGCATAGAGAATAATGGATGTGATGGAAAATAATCAGCTCCTAGCACGTCCTTTCGGCAGGTTTATACTATGTCCACAGTGGTTTGCACACATGCATAAAGATTTGTTTTTAAATTAGATATTGTATGTGAGAGAGATGTATGTTTGCACACATGCATAAAGATTTGTTTTTATCAGATATATGTGTGAGAGAGATGTATGTATGTAGTATGTATGTATGTAAGAAGTAACCACATACCAGAATGCTAATAGTAACAGTCTGAAAGATGGGGTATAGATGTTTTTTCTTCAGACTTTATGTACTATTAAGCAGAAATAATCCGAATATATATGCATGAATTATATATACATGTCTGAGTTTTTAACAACGTAATGAAGTGGCTACAAAAGGGGTCTTCTTCTCAGGCTCATAAACCCTTTGGAGGTCATAGAAGTGGGAGTGCCAGTAAAACACTGCCACCCAACCTTCTAGAAAGGCTCTTTGTGAACTCTGCCACTATAAGGTCAGCCACTAGGGGGCGTGTCACCCACCAGGCAAGAGCTAGGATTGCTCCGTAGAGCTCTCTGAAGCAACCAGCAAGAGCTTCCTCTACATTTGAATAGTTGTAGACTAGCAAGGATAATCGGAGTCTGGTTGTCTGGGGAGTCGACACCTCAAGAAATAAAGCATAGTAAGCACATTGTCTCTTTTGTTTTCCAGATATTTTATCCAGAAACGACAGATGTCTACGACCGGAAAAACATACCAAGGATGATATACTGCATTCATGCGCTAAGGTGGGAACGATGAAGATAGGTTTAAACAACTTCAGTAACTTTTAATAATCTCAGGAATTTTAAAAATTAGGTTCAGTTTAGAATTTATTGGTACAAATTTAAATAATTTAAAATAATTGCTGTATAATGCTACCATTGAACTTGAAATCACTTCTGAAGTTTTTACTATTATTCGAAATATAAGACAAAAAAATGAATAAAAGACCTAAGTAAAATGAGGAGGGAATTAAAATTGCAACCTTGAAGACCCAACAATAATGTTGTGCGGATGTATGCAGATGTCACAAAAACATGTTAGTGAGCAGATTCCACTGTCGTTGTGATTGCTCTAACGACTCATTAAATTGCCATTTATTCAGCTTGTGCCATCAGTAAGAAAACAGAACAGAAACAGGATTTCTTTCAGTTTTCCGCTCAGTAGAATGTACACTCTAAGACTAAAGAAGAAACATAGAAATTGTTCTTTAATTTGATCAAGATATACTTAATGACATAAAGCGATGTTTTTGATCACTTTTGAAAATCTTGAAACTCTGCTAATTCACAGATGACTTTTTTTTTTTAATGGACCTGGGGAAACTAGGAATTTCAGATGGCGGTGAGAACCCTGGGGAAAACCCAGCTGTGGCTGTTGTCTTGTGCACTCAGGTGAAGCTTGTGAGATTTCATGTGTAATGAAGTTTAAAATTCCTCCGCAACATCTGCCTTGTGTTTGTATCCCTGGAAGTCATTTTCCTGGCAGACCCCTCCGTCTCGGGGTTTATGTTAACTTCTTCCTGCCTTTTTTTTTTTTTTTTCCGCCTGCAAAAGAAAAAGTCTTCATAATAATTCATTACAAAGCTGGTCTCCTAGAGAAGACTTTGATTACGTCATAGGAGTCAACCCCCAACCCACCGCAAAGCCAGCTTCCTTTTTCTTTTCTGAGCTGGCTTTGGAATATGACAGCTGGTGAGAGATAGGCCAAATGGCGGGTTCCTTTGCTTTTTCTTTTCTTTCTTTTGCATTTGTTTGTGTGCACACATACACACACTTCGGGGTACACATGTGTCACTGCACACAAGTGGAAGCACAGAACGATGTGGAGGAGTTGGTGTCTCCTTCTACAGCATGGGGACCAAGGCTCAGACTCAGATTATAGGGCTTGGTGGCAGCGCCTTTGCCTGCGAGACCATCTTGTCACCCTTTCTTCTCTTTATTTTTTTTCTTTACTTTTGTTTATTTAGAGATGGGGTCATACTGTGCAGCTCAGGCTGACCTCAAAACTCTATCCTCCTGCCTCAGTCTCCCTACAGGGGCTATAGACGAGCCATCAGGCTAGGCCTCCTTCCTTCCTTTCTTCCCTCCCTCTTTCTTTCTTTCTTTCTTTCTTTCTTTCTTTCTTTCTTTCTTTCTTTCTTTTTTTCTTTCTTTCTTGTAATGACTTAGAATGTCTAAAAATGAATAAATAAAATAGGGTTTAATTTCTGCAGGAGGTGCTAGAGGGGGAATCTCTTGGTCTGTGCATCCCTCTTCCTGAGTCCCTTAGGGTCTGTATACCAATAAAGTTTTGGGAGGTGATGGCAGGGGGTTGTTTTGGTTTTTGAGACAGGGTTTCACCATATGGCCCTAACTGCCCTGGAACTGACTCTGTAGACCAGGCTAGCCTTGAACTCAAAGAGATCCACCTGCCTCTGCCTCCCAAGTACTGGGATTAATGGCAAGTACTGCCCCTGCCTGGCCCCATAGGTTTTCTTAAAACTCCACGTGTGTTTCTTTTGAGGTATACTTTCAAATGTGCTGCTCTATGTTCCTCAAAGAGTTCTTGTCAAAGCTTGAAGCAGTCACTGAAGTCTGTGAGTTAGTACTGTTTTTGTGACCTGTTCAGCCAGCCATTATTAAATCCATACTTCACAGTGGTGATCTCCAGGTCCATACCATGCTCCCAGGGCAACGTATGTGAACTTAAATTGATTTTTGAAGTGGGCACGCGGGCCGTGTGTTCTCCAGCTTACAAAGAGCTAGTATGCTAAGTTCCTGTCAGGCAAAATCTTTGCTCCTAAGAAGCTCTGTAGAATGGCATAGGGGCTCACAAATGTGCATTTACCGTAGTTTAAATAATGGCTTGATCAGCTTAGAAACAAAGACCGCGCCAGTTCTCGCTTATCGTTGCCGTGTTTGTGCCGATGCTGGTGTCATGGTTCTGTGTCTTTATCAATTACTCTTCGCGGATGTCTCCATGTCTTTCTGATGCCCAGGAAAGGATGCATAGTGTGGCATGCACGTCACACATCTGACCACGTTCTTCCATGGCTAACCGTCTTTCTCTTTTCTTTGTCCTCGTGTGATGCGACTGCCTCTCGAGAAGAAACTGAGAAATTCCAAGGCTGTCTGAGGCTTTTCTGTATAACTCTTTCCTTCTGTGGTCTGTTTAGAAGGCTGTCAGTCACTCCTAGGAGGCGGGTTTTTCTGTATTGCTGGGCAAGAAGCTGGGGAGCCGCTTTAAGGGACCCTTTAATGAGCGCAGTTTGCTATCGTTGCATGTTAGGAGGGATGTGTTGTCCTTGCTTCAACAACTGTAGCATGGCTGGAGGAAAGAATTGTCATCACCTGGTAGAGAACTGGGTAGGTCAGAGGTTTTGGTGATAGCTCAGAACCAGGAGGGAAGGTCAGTCCAGGTAATTTTGCTGGTCGAGCATTGCCTTCCTCTTGCCCCTGCCTGTGGCCTGGTTGATCTACAAATTTAGCTTTGACCCTGGCCAAACTTGTCTGGAGTCTGATGTGGGGCTAACATCCAGGCACCCCTGAGTCCCTGCCCTTGCTTTCCTTCCCCTGCCTGGCCCTTTTTGTCTGGCACCTGATCCCAACCTTACTGTCACTTTCCAGCTTAGCCTGGCATTTTCAAACTTGTTCTAATTGAGAAAGGCTTGACTTCTTGGTGGGTGGCCTTCTCTTTTTCCAAGGAAATATTTATCCTTCTTTACCTATTAAAAAAAAAAAAAGTAGAATAGTCTTGTTGTGGGGGCGGAGACTGGAAAATGTGAAAAGAGTGTTACAGGAAAAGCTAATCCAGTCACTATCTCAAAATCACACAAAAACCAGTTACTATTTTGGTGACTTTGGACTTGAAATTTATATGGGGCATGTTTTCTTTTTGTGGCTTCTTTTGGAATGTTCTAAAACCTATGCAACAAAAAGAAACCTGTTCAGGAAGCCTAGTTGAGTTACTACACCTTTTTAAAAAAAAAAAATTGTCTGGAGGCCGTTTTTTATGCACAGAAAAACACTGTGTGTGTTGTGTGATGTTCTGTTTATAAAGACATAACAAGTGACATGCAGCAACTGTTAAATGTTTAAACAGTTATAAAATAGAATATGTTAAAGTGATTTAAACCAT
Source organism: Chionomys nivalis (assembly GCF_950005125.1). NCBI lineage: Eukaryota > Metazoa > Chordata > Mammalia > Rodentia > Cricetidae > Chionomys > Chionomys nivalis. The sequence goes on from NC_080100.1 coordinate 49,705,022, forward strand.
AATGTGCTTGTTAAAAACAACATGATTTCCTTCGAATACCTTCAGAGCAGATGAAATGTCCAGCCCGGGCTATACGCTCACCACTGAAACTGCTGGAAAGATCCGGAGTAGGTTTGCTCTTACTGTCATTATTCATGCACTGACGTGCCCTGCCCTCATGCTAGTACAGTGTCATTACACCTGCGCTGGGGCAACATGATTTTTAATATCACCAGAAATAAAAGGGCAGCCCTTTAAGTCTGGCTTTTGACCTGTTCCTTGTTGAGCATGGCCTTACTTTAGGCTCTTGTCTCAAGGTAAGCCAGAACCTGTCCGTCGGCATCAAGTTAAGGTTGATTTGTTTCCTAAGTCAGCACTTTCCATTTGTAGGCCTGTGGCTTTCAGGTGGATTCATCTTTCTGTCTCTTCCTCCCCATTATCCGACAGAAACTTGTTCCCCGCGTGTCAGTTGGCTGGTGTAGTACAGTGCATTATCCTATCACGGGGATGTGTTAGCCTGGCCTGTTTGCGTTATTAGAAGTCTATGTAGGCCTTTTTAGTTTTCTTCTTAAAATTATAGCTGGAATTTCAAGAGGTTCCCATCTCCTGGGAGACAAGCAGGGACAACTCAATGGTGTTGCTGATTTGGCACCTCAGATCAGGTTCCTGGGTTCCCTCTCATTGGCTGTTCAGTGCTCACTGCTCTTGGATCCCCTTTCCTCCTGGTTGTTTCTGTCATGACGTTGCTCTGCAGTCCTTCCTTTGCTTTGAGGAGACTTTGGCTGATTCAGAGCTCCTGGTCTTTATTATTTCCTGTGATACATATAATATAAAAACAAGTATTTACCTATGCTCCACAAACAGAAAAAGAACAAAGTGCGTGTGTTTTAATGCCTCACCTTTTGACAAAGGGAAACAAAGAGTTGTTCACGGACTACTTATCTCTAAGGGTTCACTTCTGTTGACTGTGTGTTATACTCTGTTGGTCATTTTGAACGCCTGACTTGCTAAGACCAAACCAAGATGAGTATTTTCCGGTTTGTTCATAGCATGTTTGCTCTGTATCTCTCAGGCTGGACTTGAACTCACAATCCTCCTACCTCAGCCTCCTTAGTCCTGGAATTACATGGGTGGACCACCCTGCCTGTCCTTCTGCATGGAATAGACTCTGAGTTTGGTTAGCCAGAGTTCTGCTTTTGTCCTTATAGCCCCTGTAGCCTTGTCAGCCCCTTTGCCCTTGTAGGACTGCCCTTGGCATTCTTTGAAAAGTCCTTGTGTTGTGGGCACAATCAGATGTTCTTGTCCTGTTCTCGTTATTACCGCTTTAAGATATGGAGCAACTGCAGTTCAAGGAATCCCTTCAAAGTCACATATTCCTGCTGATTATTCTAGGTTAGCATGATAAGGGTGCCAGATGCTGTTTTTCTTACTGTGTCCTTCATCGGGCCATTAAAAGTCTGCTGCAAGCTGGAACCCAGGGTCTCTCCCCTAGGTGACGTAGTTCTGCAGATGCCCAAGATTCTGTAGTTGTATCTGGTTTTCAAATGTAGTGCCAGCACATAAGTGGCATGCAGTAGGGCTTGCATTTGTGACAGGTGGTGGCAGACCCACTTCTGGTTGACCAGTTGTCCTAAAATTCCCGACTGCTTTGTAGAGGGCTCCTCTCCCCAGTTTTCTCACAGTGAGTATCTGACCCACCAATGGAGATGTTAGACATGTTGCCCAGGCATTAATGTTTAACCCTCATTGGCTTAACACGCCCTTCTCCTAAAGAAACTGATTTACTGAATGTTCCTCTAAATTACCAGATTGGTTGTAATTCTTGCAATGCACATTTGAATTTACAAATAAGTCCTCTAGAGATAGATCATTGACCACAGACTCTAATCCTTGGGTCTTGGGAGGGACCCATGGAGATGGCAGTATTGGAGATTAAGGTGAGCTTTCAAACTCCTCCACGTTCAGAATTCTTCACTTGGTCTGAATGGCATTCTCCCCTCCCCCTCCAATCTGAACTACTTTATGACTTTGGCTGTCTCACAGAAAGCTAAGCTCTTTGGACCTGGGAACCATCTCCTGAAATCCACCACAGAAAGATACCCCACTGGTTGCTGTTTAAAATCCCTTGGAGTTGTCTTTCTAACTTTTCAGGAAGTTTACCTGACCGAATTTGCATATGGAAAGGCTGCCTCTGGGTTCCTTTGCTTTGAACCAAAACGTAAAAACCTTGGTGTCACCTTCTTATTTAGCTTCTCTAGGATCACGAATTATAGGCTCAATGTCCTTTATTTATGGCTAGAAACCAACTATGAGTGAGTACATCCCATGTTCCTCTTTTTGGGTCTGGCTTACCTCACTCAGGATAGTGTTTTCTATTTCCATCCATTTGTATGCATAATTCAAGAAGTCGTTTTTTACTGCTGAGTAGTACTCTAATATGTATATATTCCATACTTTCTTCATCCATTCTTCCATTGAAGGACATCTAGGTTGTTTCCAGGTTCTAGCTATTACAAACAATGCTGCTATGAACATAGTTGAGCATATACTTTTGTTGTATGATAGGGCATCTCTTGGGTATATTCCCAAGAGTGGTATTGCTGGGTCCAGGGGTAGGTTGATCCCGAATTTCCTGAGAAACCGCCATACTGCTTTCCAAAGTGGTTGCACAAGTTTGCATTCCCACCAGCAATGGATGAGTGTACCCCTTTCTCCACAACCTCTCCAACAGAGGCTATCAGAAGGTGAACCCAAAGAAAAACATATAAGCATCCTCCTGAATATTAACCTTCATCAGGCGATGAAAGGAGACAGAGACAGAGACCCACATTGGAGCACCGGACTGAAATCTCAAGGTCCAAATCAGGAGCAGAAGGAGAGAGAGCACGAGCAAGGAACTCAGGACCGCAAGGGGTGCACCCACACACTGAGACAATGGGAATGTTCTATCGGGAACTCACCAAGGCCAGGTGGCCTGGGTCTGAAAAAGCATGGGATAAAACCAGACTCGCTGAACATAGTGGACAATGAGGACTACTGAGAATTCAAGAACAATGGCAATGGGTTTTTGATCCCACTGCACGTACTGGCTTTGTGGGAGCCTAGGCAGTTTGGATGCTCACCTTACTAGACCTGGATGGAAGTGGGTGGTCCTTGGACTTCCCACAGGACAGGGAACCCTGATTGCTCTTTGGGCTGACGAGGGAGAGAGACTTGATCGGGGGAGGGGGAGGGAAATGGGAGGCGGTGGCGGGGAAGAGGCAGAAATCTGGAAGGAAGGAAGGAAGGAAGGAAGGAAGGAAGGAAGGAAGGAAGGAAGGAAGGAAGGAAGGAAGGAAGGAAGGAAGGAAGGAAGGACCTTGGTGTCAGCCTTGCATGTGAGCCCAGGCCTCTGAGCTGTTTGTTATGTTTGAAATGCTGAAAGGGAAGACTTCTGGAACTTGAGAACTGGGGTACCCTGGGAAATTATGACGCCCTGGCCATTTACCCACCCCACTGAACACTCATTCCCACTGCCTTGCTCAGGCCACACACCCAGCCCTTGCCAGTCCTAGCTCTCTCCAGTCTGCCATGAGGCTTTGATTTACAAATGTTCACTGCTCTCGGTACAGCCATAACGGGGCTGGTTGCTATGATGTGAGACGGAAACTCAGTAGACTCAGGCCCATCCTGCCTTTTAAGTTGGCGCTTCATCACCACAGAACCTTTAATGTAGTTATTAAAACTAATAATAATTTAAAAAACTGATAGTATTTTGTAACTTTCATTTTCACTTCCCAGAGTTCAGCTGGTGTTACTTATACAACTAGTACCTTATGAACTAGTGAGAGTTAGTTACCTCCAAGTCACCCCGCCACTGCAGGCCTACCTCAGCAATACATGTGTGGCCTCCCTTTTTGTGGCATAAGAGACTCCCTGTTCTACACTGGGCAGTGCTGGTAACAGTACGGCCAAGGCTTCCTCCGGAACGCTCCTGCAATACCGTGTTAGATGTTAGTGCCAGTGATGGTGGTGCTGAAAGTTGAAACTAAATAGGATATATTTAATTTTTTTGCAAATGAAGTTTGAGAGGCCACATGCAAGTGAGTTTTCTGCTGAATCCATCATACCACTTTAAGAAAAAGCTCAGATTCACGGTTCAAAGCAGACTTTCCCATTCAGCAGGCTAATTTCCCAGCACCACCTTGTGGTGACTCCTAGTTAGCCAGGATGTCTGTTCCCTGAAATTTCTATTGCCTACAGTGGAGTGTATTGGAAATAGCACCTACATTTCATTAGCAAAACCTTTTAGTTACCACTGTAACAAAGCTATGTCTTGTCTTTGTGTGTAAGACAAGGACTGGCTATGGTGCCTCGCTTGGCCCCACTCCTGGGGTCCTCAGCCCCTGCCTCCTGAATAGCTGGGACTGTCGATGTGTGCCACTGTACCCAGTTAAAGCTATGTTTGTGGCGTCCAAACCAGCTTTAAGAAAAGCATAATATACAGAGGATGCATTCTATCAGCAGCAATTAGATAAATAAAAAAAATATGTAAAAATACCTGCATCCAGGTATTTAGTACAGCTCTTTAACTTTTGCATAGCTGATATAAAATTAATAGAATAGTAATTTAAAATTTTGTCTTTACTTTGAGAAGTTTATAATGTGAGTGATTAAATATGATCACATCTACCTTCCATCTTCCCCCTCCAACTGCCTCCATAGTCTCCCTAACTTCCTTGTCCTCCTCCCAACTTCGTAGGCTTTTTGACTTTGACTTTCTAACAGAAAGCTAAGCTCTTTGGACCTGGCTTTCTAAATGTCATCATGGTATCCTAATGACACTGTTTGGTGTGACCTTTGCTAGCACAGACTTTGATTGCAAACAATTTTTGACTCTTGATAACCTCTAAAGACGGAGACCTTAAGCTAAGGGGCGTGTCCCATCTTCCAGCCTTTGATTTATAAGTGCATGACACTTTGCAGTGAAAAAACTGTTCAGAGTTCAATGTTCTCTTCCTGATAAGATGAATATCAGAATTTGGTGCTAAATTAAAATTACCATATAATAAAGTTACCATTTGTGGCATGTACTTTGGTACGATTTCGAAGGAAAAAGAAGGAAATGAAAAAGGTCAATAATTCTCTCCTCAGAATCCTTAAAATGAAAACATTCATTAATAAGTATTTCCTAGAAAAACTCTAATTGAGCAGTACTTATATAAAAGCCTTTTTATCCTTACCACTGACAAAAAGGAAGGCAGACTTAACATGGTATTGCTATCACTTTGGGAATGTTTTCTCCCTACTTCTTTCTATTTCCTTCTTCCCCTCAGTGCTTTCTCTTCCTTCCTCCCGTCCCCCCTCTTATTTTTGATAACATCGCAGTGCAGGGCCTTGAGCCCACTGACTGCAGCCCCTGGAAAGTTTTCATTGACAATATTCGGAAATGATACGGGCATAAGGCAAATGCATTTGCAGAGACTGCTGGTAGAGTGGGCAGTGCCTAGCTGACGGGTCTCAGGTTCAGCTGAGTGGCCAGCTTCATACATGTGCTGTGACCCATATCAGATGCGGTTCCTGGGGAGGATGAGGGATCTGGGAGGCAGAGGTGCTGGCTGGCATTGGCTCCTCGCAGAAGCGTATATGGCACTGTATGGAACCTAGAATAGCTCTTGCCGCAGCTGTGAGGAGCTGTTCTGCATGGTCTATCGGGAGATTGAGAGTGAGTCACATTGGTGAGCTTGAGACTCCTGGGCTTAAAAGCCTCATGCCCACCCGGAGTCAGCTAGTACCTGTCGCAGCAGCCCCAGACCTAGCTCCCCAGTCACACGAGTTATAAAGGTCCCTGAACTCAGGGTTGCTCAGACAGTTGGTACCTGTTGGATGTTGACTGAGTCCTTCAAGTCAAGTTACAACATCACAAGTTGTTTTTCTCCTGAAACAATGGTTCTCAGCCTTCCTAACGCTGTGACCCTTTAATAGAGTTCCTCATGTTGTGGTGACTCCCAACCATAAAACTATTTTTGGTGTGACTTCCTAACTGTAATTTTGCTACTGTTATGAATTGTGATGTAAATATCTGATACACAGGACATCTAATATGTGATCCAAGGGGGGGGGGGGTCATGACCCATAGGTTGAGAACCAGGGTCCTAAGCAGAGAGAGATGCTTTGTAACCAGCTTGATAGTAGACTTGGATCAGCTCCCAGAGTACACAGCTAGAAAGTCAAACCACATTCAGGTTCTTCTGCAGAAATCAACAGGGATTTTGTTTGAGGGGCTAGGCGTTGATTTGTTTGTTTCACGGCTGGGGATTAAACCTGGTATTTTGCACACGCTAAGCAAGTGCTCTATATAAGCCACATTCCCAGCCATAGAATGATTTAAAAAAAAAAAAAACCCTTTAATCACAGAGGATAAATGAATTCAGTCTTTTCCCTCTTTTATTTTTTGAGACGGGGTCTCTCTCATGTAGCACAAACTAGCATCACATATGTAGGCCACGATGGCCTCAATCTTGAGATCCAACTGCCTGTGCCTCTGGGTGCTGGAGTTACTAATGTGCCACTACACCCAGCCACGCAATGTCTGTTTAAGACCATAGTTTAGCAAAATGTGTTGAAAGCTTTTGTCCTATGTTTACCTATGTAATTTTGGAATTTTATTTAGAAGGATTTATTTAACACATATCTATAGAGGGGTGTGTGTGTGTGTGTGTGTGTGTGTGTAAAAACAAAATCAATGGGAATTTTATAAAAATACTTAATTTTTAGCTAAGTGATAATTTCCTTCTCTCCCTTCCTTCCTTCTTTCCTTCCATCCATCCCTCTCCCGCTCTCTCCCTCTCTCCTTCTCCCATGGTAGACTCCCATTCTGTTGTCTCAGCTAGTCTCATACCCCGTTCTTAGCCCTCGTTCATCTGGTTCTGTAGGTGCATCTCGCTGTACCCAGCTAGGTGGGTGGTGATTTGTGATTTTTTTTCTAATATTTTAACCATCACTCTTTCATTTTTAGCTCTTATTATACCTTAATATAAATAACTTTTATGGAAATTACAATCAAATAATCAATTTCAGTGCAAGCTGCTTATATTGACTAATCATATATTTGAGAACTTATTATCTTTGAGAAAACTTCATTTTGAATTTATTTGAAATTTAATGGATTTTATAAATGCTAAGATCCATCTAACATGAACATTGGGAGTATTCATATTAAAATGTTCAAGTCATCAAGACCACTCTCAGCCCATTTTCCGATGTATATTATTATTTAGTATATTATGTCTAATGACTGTTTCATGAATTTTTAAACCTACTAAATGAATAAAAAGTGAAACCAGGGCTTTTTTCGAGGATTCCCTGAATTAACCCTGGGTTTGGAGAGGTAGGAGTGTGCAGCGGAACTGGCTGTGGCTAGAATTAAGGAGAGGAATCACTTAGTCGCCTCTCTTTGATGGGATTTAGATTTCAGCTCTTCAGGCCTTTTGTCAGGTTGTGGGTAGGCTGGTGGGTAGCATTATTAATTGCCTAAGATTTATTTTTAAACACTTACAGTGTAGCCTCTGCCTTCCACTTACTAATATGTGCACACCATACTGGGGTTTGTAATATCAACTATAGTTTTACTGGTCTGATGGTTTAGAAATAGCAAACAAATATTTAGATAAATATCAAAAAAATCCAAGTAAAACGGTCCTTTCCATCAAATGACAGTTAAATAGTCATAGAAATTGTGTTTATCGCCTGTTTTACATTAGCTATCTTCTTATTTTTTTAATTTTAACCTTTATTTTAATTTTATGGATGTGAATGTTTTGTCTCCATGTATCTGTGGACCATGTGCATGCAGTGCCTCTGGAGGCCAGAAGAGGTCATTGCACTCCTTGGGACGGGAGTTGCAGGTTGTAGCTGCCAAGTGGGTGCTGGGAACTGAACTCTGGAAGAGCAGCCAGTGCTCTTATCCACTGAGCCATCGCTCCAGCCTATTAGCCATGTTCTTATTCTTATACATGAACGGTGGAGGGGTGTTGACCCAGGGAGGACCCCCGGAGCTGCAGAGCTCCAGTATTTGGGCCACTGCCAGGAGCTCTGGTCTTGCCCACCTGGGGCTATGGTACCTGGTGAGGCACTTTAGGCTATGCGAGCTTTCTTAGACCCTTGTCAAGTGGAAGGATTCTTTGGTTATACGTATGCCATAGGACTTATGATAATAAAGGTTCTGTTTTGTCTTTCAGTCTGTATCTGTTTAAACTGGGGATTGCACCCCAGATCCAGGATTTGCTGGGAAAAGTGGACTTCACAGGTACTCGGATTTAACTTTATCTCCTCTGCAGGTGCCTTCTTCCTCCCGTGGATGGTACCCCTTCTCTCCTTCCTCTTGCCCAGTAGCTCTCAGCCTTCCTAACGCTGCAACCCTTTAATACAGTTCCTCATGTTGTGGTGACCTGCAACCATAAAACAATTTCCTTGCAACTTTTAATTTAATGTTGTTGCTGTTATGAATCATAATGTAAATAGTTGGTATATGACCTTTGTGAAAGGGTCGTTCAACTCCCCAAAAGGGTTGCGACCCACAGGTTGAGAATCACTGCTCAGTTCCAAGGGGAAACCTGCCATCTTGGTTTCTTTCCTGATCTGTGATAAAGTACCCCAACAAGATATCCTGACAAGAGTAACTTGAGGGAAAGCATTTACCATAGCTCACGTTACAAGGTTCAGTCTACTGAAGGAGCATGAAGAAGCTGGCCATATTGTGGCCACCATCAGAGAAGAGATCTGTGAATGCATGCTGCATGCTGCTGCCCAGTCCCTTTCCCCGTTTATGCAGTTTAGAATCCTGGCAGGATGGTCCACTCACCATGAGCAGATCTTCCCACCACAACCAAGGTAATCAGGAGCATTTCCCACGGGCAGATGCCCATCTCCCAGGTGACCCCAGAGGCCACCAGACTGACCTATCTTGCTTGTGCCTATCTGGATCCCCTCCCCTGTACTGTGGAGTGAAGCAGATTGTTTAGAAATGGCTCTATCTTCCTGAAGAAGAGTGTCTCTTTTGCGCCTTTACCTCTGGCGGCTTCCTTTGATTTATTTTTTTCTGTTGTCCTTTCAGAGGAGGAAATCAGTAATATGAGGAAAGAACTGGAGAAGTACGGGATCCAGATGCCAGCCTTCAGCAAAATAGGTGGCATTCTGGCCAACGAGCTGTCTGTGGACGAAGCTGCACGTAAGTCAGCCTTGTGTCCACACTTGTCATTGGCCTGCAACTTGCACGTATGTATTTGCTGGTCTTAATGGTGTCAAACAGCTTTCTTAGGAGATATTTTAAGAACCCTAAGGGTTTTGCTTTTGTTTTGGTGATGATAATTTTAGTTTACTCACTCCAGAAAGACCAGCTGCAACCAGATGAAGTGAATATAAATAACTTCATGATTTTATTGTCTTCGTAACAACATCAGTCTAGAGCCGGACCATTTAACCCTTTCCTCATCTTATCACCTCCCAGTTCAAGACAATCACATCTCTTAATAAGCAACATCCTCTTAGATCTGCAGTTGGGCTCAAAGGACTCCAGCCTCAGCACCAATTCCTTTGCAGACTGAACCTTTGGGGGCAGAATAAGCTTCGTCTGCCCATGCAGGCCCTCTGCTTCCTGTCTAATGCTGCTTTCCCTGGCAGAGAATCCATGCCCTTCTTGTCCTGCATCACCTTATGAGACTGGTGAAGGACACATTTCTTGTAGACAGTGCAGCAGGTTCTAGGAATGCTCACCTTATTTGCAAAAGCACTGTCAACACTGAGAACCCTGACATTTTTGTCCTTAGTATTGTAATTATTTGAAAGTGTTTGCACATAGCCAAGTTAATTGCTTTTGGGTTTTAAACTTGCGTCTGTGTGGTGAGAATGTAGAGATTTCAAAAATATTTTTTATTTCACAAAGCATAGTTCTGCATGCTGTACCTTTGGACTTCAGTGGTTAGGGTAGATACTGCTATAACTCTTTTGATGTTACAAGCTAAATCTGACATCTCTTAGAACCACCCACTTGTTTAAGGCTGTGTTGTCATGAGCAGGAAGCAAGGGCTTACTCTGTGCTCTAGTGGATGGCATAGCCCCTGGTTCATCTCAGTGTCTGAATAACTAGATAGGGAGTACCACACAGACACTGTGACCAAGACCAGTGATGCGTGAGCTTGCAGAGATTGCATGATTTGTCCAACATCTCTTTTTTTATTGTGCTGGATATGTGTATGCAGATATGCATGTATGCATGAGTGCATTACATGTGTAAGGCAATTTATTCCTCAGGAGCTGTTGACCTTGTTTTTAGAGGCAGAGTCTTTCACTGGGACCTAAGGCTAGAAAATGTGGCTGGGGTAGCCAGCTAGTTAACTCCAGATATTCACCTGTGTCCACCTCCCCAGTATTGGGATTCCAAGCGTATATCACCATGCCTGGCTTCTTAAATAAATGCTGGGACTCAACAAAGCACTTACTAACTGAGCTGTCTCCCAACACCTGAGGTTTCTTTTCCTTACTGGGAGTTAAATAAGACAGTAAAACTGCTTGAGTTTATTATATCAATGTTGTTGATGTCTCCTTTCTCTTTACTTTTTAGTACATGCTGCAGTCATAGCCATTAATGAGGCTATTGAAAAAGGAGTGGCCGATCAGACCATTATAACACTAAGAAACCCAAATGCAGTTTTAACCTTCGTGGATGACAACCTCTCACAGGAGTATCAGAAGGAACTCTGGGAATCCAAAAAGAAAAAAGAGGAAAATGCAAAGCTGAAGGTACTTAGTTAAAGTCTCAGGACCCGGGTGCTGCTGGATGTGGTAATGATGATTGACATGAAAGGCGTGAATATTGACCTCAGTGATTTGTCAATCAACTGCTGTGGTCTCTCGATTTGGTTGAGATGGAAGGGTTGGTTAGATGACCCTAAATTACATCATGTAATTAGGACTGAATGTCAAGTTATGAACTTACTGTTTTACCCACGTGGCGTAGAAACAGTGGCTTCAGAACATCCTAGTTCAATATCATCTTCAGGCTCCATGCCAACTATGAAAATTGTGTATCTATGTACAGACATTAATAATTCAACAAGGAAATGTTTAAAGAGGACGTTTCTCATACTTCTCCCATTTTCCCAATACTAAGCCCATTTTGTTTGAAAGCATCCTCTTCTCCTAATGAGAAAACCTATTCCTGGCCCTAACTCTAAACCCACCTACTTCTTGGATAGTCTTTGTGGACAACTTCATCTACATTGAAACTTCTACTCAACATCAACCTTTCTCTCATTAACTTCTGAGCTCCAATGCTTTATTTGATGTCTTTTTCACGGTGGCTTTCGGCGGCTCCCATCTCAGCGGTCCATCTACCCTGAGAGGCTCTGCTCACCTGACTTGTTTAAGTCTTGGCTGAAACAGTTTTCAATGCTGATCTCTTGGAGTCTCTTCCTTCTCCCTCTTTCTCTTGGGAGTCTTTCCAGCCTTGCACTGATCTTTTTCTGTTCCTTCTATGTTGAGTCATACACGTGTTGAGGAAATCAGCTAGTAACTCCAAGATGCACCTCCCATGCCATCCTCTAAGCCGCCCCTCCCACGCCATCCTCTAAGCTGCCCCTCCCACACCATCCTCTCAGCTGCCCCTCCCACGTCATCCTCTAAGCTGCCCCTCCCACGCCATCCTCTAAGCTGCCCCTCCCACGTCATCCTCTAAGATGCCCCTCCCACGCCATCCTCTAAGCTGCCCCTCCCATGTCATCCTCTAAGCTGCCCCTCCCACGTCATCCTCTAAGATGCCCCTCCCATGTCATCCTCTAAGATGCCCCTCCCACACCATCCTCTAAGCTCCTCCTCCCACGTCATTCTCTCCATTCCTACAGATTTTGCGTCCTGTGCTCCTAAGACATCTCCCTGACAACAGCAGAGGAAGAGTCATTCCCACTTGTCTCTGTCACGCTTGTTCCCTGTTCTGCCTCCATGGTGTGAGGTGACTGCCATCTTGTCTAGAATTCTTTATGTCCCATCTCTCCTGCACCTTACTGGATTCTGCTGCCTTTTCCTGCCAACTTGAATTCATTCTCTGCCTCCCAGTCCCACACACTGGCCTGCAGGGTTTCCACAGGACTCCTACAGACCCTTCCTCCTGGGTCTCCCTGGTTTCCTGTTGTCTCTCACCTGACCCCTCTCAGAACGTGAGATGATGGGATTAGTGTTTAATTCAAATCTGTCCTGGTTCTCTTTTTCCTACTTACAGTAAGTACAGGGCCAGGTGTGACGCTGCACACCTTTGGGTCCAAGACTTAGAAGGCAGAGACAGGCTGATCTCTGGACAGCCTGGACAACAAATTGAGTTTCAGGCCAGATAGAGCTACACAGTGAGACCCTGTCTCAAAACAAACAAACTAAGTTAAGTACAAGTGTTCAGCTTGGTCTTTGGGGTCCTTCACAATGCAGACCATCTTTTGTCTACCATAACAAACAGCTTGTGCCTTCTTTTTTTTATTTATTTATTTTTTTTACTGAACAGTGCTGCCTATGGCCCATTGTTCATCCTGGACTTCATGATTACTGTGTTCCTCCTCTGGGCTTTCCTCAGTTGCTACCCTGGTTTAGATTTTTCTTCCCAGTTGAGTTTGACTGTCACCTCACCTGTGCGTATTCATTATTTGTGGCTTTTTAGTTTTTTAGATGAACTCAAAGGAAATTTCAAACACTTCACTGTTTTGCTCTGTAAAAGTTGCCACATTGACTGATCCCTTCTGATAGTTTCCCGTTAGAAACATCGCCTTGTTCACAGTGCCAGGGCCTGCTGTTCGTCTGTGTCGTTCTTGCTGGGCATGCCTCCCCAGAGCCCTGCACCAGGCGGGTATCCCACAGATGCCCATGTTGATTACAAACGAAAAGCAGCAAGCTCCCTTTGTCATTTGTTTGAGTAACATGTTTTGGAAACATTGAACCGAAGCTGGGGGATCAGTGAAGACTTTGTTTTGCAGAACAGCTGTATTTCAGAGGAGGAGAGAGACGCGTATGAGGAGCTGCTGACACAGGCAGAAATCCAGAGCAACATCAATGCAGTCAATAGTAAGTGATGGGTGACGTGCTGGAAATGGGTATTTCTATAAGGTGTGAACTTTCTATGCCAGAATCGCTGCAGAACCCTCCACTCGTAACTTGCAAAGCTGCCTTAATGGGGAATCTATCAATGCTGCTCGTCATTGCGATGCCACATCTGACGACCCCCTTCACTGATATCATCCCTGAGCCACACACAGCTTGTTACAGTGTTCGGAAACTGGTTCTATCCTGCTCTGATGTGTGTCATTTTGGCTCTGTCCCTTGTAGGACTGACACTGTTATTTAGCAAAAGATTACAGCTTAATGGTCATGGGTCCTTGCTCTTGATTGTGTGATGGCGTTCTGCTGAAATTGGAAAGGGTATTATATTACGGGCACTTCTGCTTTTTACTCATTCACAGGTTTTGGTTTATAGTTCCAAGATTTTTTTTTTAACAGCTTCCATGACCTTTTATTGCAACTGAATGAGACTATGGGCAGGCAAAATGGAGTTACATGACAGCAAGTCTGGTTCTGTGCTTCTGAGCCTGTGTGGGGTCACATAGTTCAGTTCCTCTCCACACCCTGTTTGGCTGAGTGACTGGGTTCTAGTTTCCCTTCTGGTCTATGGTAAAGCACTTTGACCAAATGTAGCTTGGTAGGGGGGATTTATTTATTTATTTGACTCACACAGGTCATAGCCGCTCACTGAGGGGAGTCAAAGCCCCAATCCAGCAGGAACTAGAAGCAGAGCCATGGGGAAGTTCTGCTTGCTAACTGTACTGCAAGCTTGTACTCAGGAAGCTTAGTTCGCTTTCTTATACAGGACCCCTGGCCCAAGGAAGGGTGCTGCCTACAGTGGGCTGGGTCTTATAGATCAATAACAATGAAGACAGTCCCCCATCGACATGCTCAAAGTCCAGTCTGACCTGCGCATTCCCTCAGTTGAGAGCCCTTTCTCAGGTGACCCTAGGCTGTTTCAAGTTGATAGTTAAAGCTAACTAGAACAGACTGTAAAACACAAAAAAGTTAGGTAGTTAAAAAGAAACAAATGTGAACCCATCAATCATTAGACTTTTCCTCCATCTAATAAAAGTTATTTTTACTTGAACATCAGAATAGGCTGTAAGGAATTCACTTTGGTATTTGTTCTCTCTACATTACTCTACATAGCCCATATTTTCCCCAAACTCTTAATACATGAAAGACCACTGGACCCATTTAATAGGTCACGTGAACTTCTGCTAAATATAAAATTGGAGTTTCCACCAAACACATCATTCCTAAAGCTACCCTCCATGTCACTGCCTAGATGCGCTGGGAACGTTTCTAGTTGCTTTGAACACTTAAAGAAATACATACCTGCAGGTGTGGCTGAGATCTGTTGTAGACTAGTCCTGCAAGGACCAAGGATGCCAGGCAGATTAATTCATGTCAGAGTTTGACAGCTAACATCTGAGCGCCAGAAGTCATGAGAGCTCACTGCTGATATGTGTACATCAACTCCTTACGATTTCAGGGTGCATCTTCGTGCTCTGCTATGCCTTGATACCTTGAACATGTGGGTAATGATATACAAAGCCTAAAGCCTAGTTTCAGTATTTGCTTTCTGCTGTTTGTGAAGGTTGAGACTTCCAATATCCTTGACTGAACTTGACAATTACAGGAAGAAATTAATATCGCCAATGAGACAACATCTGAACTCCTAAAGCTTCAAGAGGAAATGATCCTGTGGCCTTTGAAATGCTTCTACCGAAGACAGCTTTCTTCCTTTGTGTGTTTAATAAAATTCTCTGTAAATAAATGCTTGGATACCCAATGACCTAATAGAGACAATAAATAGAAAACAAACTGAGGGAATTCTGGAAACAGAAAATAAGGAAAAACAATCAGGAACCACAAGTGCAAGCATAAGCAGCAGAATACAGGAGATGGAAGAGAGAATCTCAAGCGCTGAAGATGCTATAGAGGAAATAGACTCATCAGTCAAAGAAAACATTAAATCTAACGAAAGTTTAACACAAAATATCCAGGAAATATGGGACACCATGAAAAGACAAAACATAAGAATAATAGGGATAGAAGGAGAAGTCCAACTCAAAAGCACAGAAAATATATTCAACAGAACCATAGAAGAAAACTTTCCCAACCTAAAGAAGGATATGCCTGTGAAGATACAAGAAGCTTACAGAACATCAAACAGACTGACCCAAACAATAAGTCCCTTAACCACATAATATTCAAAACACTAAACATACAGAATAAAGAAAGAATATTAAGAGCTGCACAAGAAAAATGCCAAGTAACATATAAAGGTAGAACTATCAGAATTATACCTGACTTCTCAATGGAAACAATGAAAGCCAGAAGGTCCTGGTCAAGTGTTATGCAGACAATAAGAGACCATGGATGCCAGCACAGACTACTATACCCAGAAAAATTTTTAATCACCATAGATGAAGAAAACAAGATATTCCATGACAGAACCAGATTTACCAAAACCTAGCCATACACCAGGCCCTACACAAAGTACTAAAAGGAAAACTCCAACCCAAGGAAGTTAGCTACATCCATAAAAAAAATGCAATAGATGATCTCACAGCAGCAAATCCCAAAGAAGGGAAAAACACACACAATAATAACATCACCACCAACAAAAAATAAAATAACAAATTAACAATCACTGGACATTAATATACCATAATATAAATGTGTTCAACTAGCCTATAAATAGACAGACACAGGCTAACAGGTTGGATATGAAAACAGAATCCATCCATCCTGCTGCATTTAAAAAACACACCTCAACCTCAAAGACAGACTTCATCTCAGAGTAAAGGGTTAAAAAAAAATTTTCCAATCAATTGGACCTAAGAAACGAGTAGGTGTAGCTATCCTAATACCTAACAAAATAGACTTCAAACTAAATATCAAAAGAGACAAAGAAGGACATTTATTATTAGTCACAGGAAAAAATCTATCAAAAGGAATCTCAATACTGAACATCTATACCCCAAATACAATGGTGCCCTCGTGTGTAAAAGAAACACTACTAAAGCGTAAATCACAAATTAAACCCCAAACATTAATAGTGGTAGACTTCAACACCCCACTCTCACACTGGACAGGTCTGTCAGACAGAAAATTAACAGAGAAATAAAGGAACAGATGTTATGACTCAAATGGACTTAACAGACATCTATAGAACATTCCATCCAAACATAAAAGAATATACCTTCTTCTCAGCACCTTTTGGAACCTTCTCAAAAATTTCCCACATACTAAATAACAAAGCAAACCTCAGCAGATACAAAGAAATTGGAATAACCACATATTATAGGGTTGCCGTGACTTAAAATTAGAAAATTCAACAGTAATACTAATCTCAGAAAGCCCACAAACACATGGAAATTAAACAATGCTCACATGAATCACCAATGGGTCAAGGAAGAAATAAAGGAAGAAATTAAAGACTTCTTAAAATTCAATGAAAATGATCACACAACATACCCAAATTTATGGGACACAATGAAAGCAGAGTTATGAGGAAAGTTCATAGCACTAAATGCCTACATAAAAAAAAAAGCTGAAAAATTCCCACACTAGTGAGTTAACACCTGAAAATGCTAGAACAAAAAAAAAAAAAAAAAAGCAAATTCGCCCAGGAAGACTAGACGGCCAGAAATAATTAAATTGAGAGCTGAAATCAGCAAAATAGAAACAAAGAAAACAATACAAGCAATCAATGAGATAAAGAGTTGGTTCTTCAAGAAAATCAACAAACAAACCTTTTTCCAAACTCACCAAAAGGAAGAGGGAGAATATTCAAAATAACAACAGACACAGAGGAAACCCAGAGAATCATTAGGTCATACTTCGAAAACCTGCACTCCACAAAATTGGAAAACTTAAAGGAAATGGACAACTTTCTGGATAAATATCTCTTACAAAACTTAAATCAAGACCAGATAAGCAAATTAAATAGACCTATAACTGCTAAAGAAATAGAAACAGTCATCAAATGTCTCCCAACCAAACAAAGCCCAGGACCAGATGATTTCAGTGCAGAATTATACAAGATTTTCAAAGAACTAATACCAATACTCCTCAAATTGTTCCACACAATAGAAACAGAAGAAACATTGCCAGACTTTTTATGAGGCTAAATTATCCTGATACCCAAACCACGGAAAGACATTACTAAGAAAGAGAATTACAGACCAATCTCACTCATGACCATTGATGCAAAAATACTCAATAAAATACTGGCAAACCGAATCCAAGAACTCATCCACCATGATCAAGTCAGCTTCATCCCAGAGAAGCAGGGAGGGTTCAACATATAAAATCTGTCAATGTAATCCACCATATAAACAAACTGAAAAAAACCACATGGTCATCTCATTAGATACAAAAAAAGCCTTTGACAAAACATCATATTGAGTGAGGTAACCCATACCTAGAAAGACAAATAAAATATGTGCTCACTTGTAAGTAGCTTTTAAACATAAAGCAAAGAAAAATCAGCCTACAATTCACAATCCCAGAGAACCTAGACAACAAAGAGAACCCTAAAAGAGACATACATGGATCTAATCTACATGGGAAGTAGAAAAAGACAAGATCTCCTGAGAGAAATGAAAGAATGGGGATCATGGGAGAGAGCAATAGGGGAGGAGGAGGTAGAGAGGGGAGCAGAGAAAAATATATAGCTCAATAAAAACAATTTAAAAACTGAAAAAAAATCTGCCAGAAAATAATAGGAATATTGACAAGCTCATCCCCATCCTAGAGGGTTATTGTATTAATACCAAGGCATTTGCATTCAAGTAGTCAGTTACTGGCATTGGCAGCAGCTTTGGTGGTTATGTCCGTGGTCTCTCCTCAAAAACTTCATATATTTGGACTGCAGTCATTTTCTTCAGGGTTTGTCATGTGGCCTCTAAGGTATACTCACTCTATCAACTTTCAGACGAGGTATTTTGCTAAATGCAGAATGCAAAAAAGAAGCAACTTCATGGGGAGGGGAGCAGAAAAGTAGGGTTTTTTATAATTTAAATTTGATCTTATGCATATGAATTTTTTCTGCATTCATATGTGTGTGCACTACATGGCATGTCTAGTGTCCAGAACTCAGAAGACAGTGACTCCCCGGAGCTGGAGTTATGGGTGGTTGTTAGCTTCCATATGATTGCCAAAACCAAACCCTGGTCCTCTGGAACATCAGGAAAGACTCTTAACCACTGAGCTATCTCTCTAGCCCCAAGAAAAGATAGTTTCAAAGGGAACTTTAAGGACATGATTTTCTGGAATATATTTATAAAAATACTTACCAGCCAGCCATACAAACCTACATAAAAAGTTCTCCGAGGGAAGAAAATTTCTGCAGTTGAAGTCCCAGGTAACCCTAGATCCAGGCAGAAGGCTTTGGAATGCTAACAAACAGGACACATCACAATCATTTGTCTTCCTTTTTGGAATCCTTTCCTTTATCAAGTGAGTTCAAAGGATAAAAAAGAAATGCTTGGGCTCTATGGATCGTCTATGCTAAGTGTACTTTTGAGGGGGGTGGTGACCTGAAGGGTTCCTTTATTCATGCCTCCTGCTCTTGAGTGACATTTCTCAGTAGAAAGTTCAGGGAAGCTCCTTGGGAGATATATCGTCATCCTTCAAAAGGGGTTAGATTAATTTTAGCTATCGTGTGACCACTGCGTTAGGCAGAGAGACGAGTGCATGTCTGTTTTTCCTGGTACCCAGATGCCTTCCTCAGAAGGCAAATCTTGCAGGCTCTGTCTGGTTTTCTCTTGATGGGGACAGCTCATCTTTCCTTCCCCTTGTTGGACCAGCAGTTAGGCTACTGTGTTGTGTTCTGAAAACTTTGTTGACTTCATCATTCCAAGCACCCTTCTTTTAGTCACTAAAGCTCTTTGTAGCCTGAACGTTATAGCTGATGGAGAGATTAGGCATTTAGGGTTGTTTCAGAGAGTACAATGGCAGGGTACCAAGTTCTGCTTTGGGCTTCCATGATCCACTGGGAGAATATAGGATCTGGACAGGGCTTGCTCCTGGTCTTCATTTGACTTAAAGATTTGCTTAGTAAGGCAGTACTAACCCACAAGGAACTGCTAAGAATAAACATAGAGAACACTATGTTCCAACTTTACCTACAAATGAGATTCACAGGATGGGAAATCCTCAGGATACAGGTAGTTTGAAGGCATCATAGGTGAGGTGGGAAAAGAGCCAGTCCTGAAAGAGAAGCTTTTGGGCTCCAAAGAGATGGCCCAGTGGGTAAAGAGCTTGCCGTGCAAGCGTAAAAGCATGAGTTCAAATCCCCTGGGCCCATATATAAAAGCTGGATGAAGCAGTGTACGTCTGCAACCTCACCAGTCCTACAGTGAGGTCACAGATCTCCTGAGGCTCTTGGGCCAGCTAACCAGGCGTGCACAGCAGCTAACAACAAAAGAGGTGCTGCCTCGAACGTGGTGGAAAGTGAAGACTGGCATCTGAGGTTGTCCTCTGAGTCCCACAGGTGCTCACACACTAGCACACATGCACACGACATGTGTATCATACGCACACAAAAGAAAGGCTTTTGTGAGGGTTCTTGCTAACAGGAGCTGTCCAGAACTGAAGGTCCATTGGTGCTATAGTTCTTTGGAGAGCTAGCTGCAGGCATTTGAGGGACTAGAAACACTGAGCTGACATCACAAGCTTTTTCCACTCCACCTGTGGCGTTTTAGAATTTGTGGAAAGCAATGGCTTCCGTTAGAAGCTTGGAAAGGAGGGCGTGCTGGGCAGGCCAAGGCACACATTCTCACCTAGTATGCACTCCTACTTCCCCCACCCCTCAGGGCTGGCTGCCGTGGACCACATCAATGCCGTCCTTCGGGAAGGAGACCCTGAGAACACATTGCTTGCACTGAAGAAACCAGAAGCCCAGCTGCCAGCCGTGTATCCCTTTGCTGCCGTTATGTACCAGAATGAACTCTTCAACCTCCAGAAACAGAACACCTCGGTGAGGCATGGCTGTGTACGCGTTCATAAGGCACCCCAGGGAGAAGGATGGCCGCTGAGATGAGGGGAAGGCAGGGTGAGGGGTGCAGAGTCTCTGGGTAGTAATAGCCTGCAGCCCTAGCCTCAGTGGCCCACTGATGCCAGCCCCAGAGTTCATTTTCCCTTTAACCCTTGCTTTCAGTCTAGGGGAAAGTACTAAGGGCATAGTTAGGAAATCCAGGAGTCGTGTACACAATACACAGAAGAACAGCTGTTGCTGTTGTCTCTCTGTGTGTGTTTATAAGAAGTTTGGGCTGGAAAGATAGCTCAGAACTCATTCTGCTATTGTGGGGACCCAAGGTCTGTTCTAAGCACCCACGTCAGGCAGCTTACAGTTACCAGGAATTTTAGCTTCGGGGAGACCCAATGCCGCTGGCCTCCAAGGGAAGGGCCCTTGTACACACTATTTACATACACACCCACACACAGATCCACACAAACACGTAAGTAAAGAATGTTGAATAATTTTAACTTTATTGAAATATGCTTTAAATCAGCATTTCTAGAAATCTGCAACTGAAAACATTAGCAGCCTGGCTTAGGTTGTTGTAAATTTATAATCCTCAATATGCTAAACTATTTAATAGTCATTTTCATTTAACGTATATGTCTTAGTTAGGGTTTCTATTGCTGTGAAGAGACACCATGACTCTTATAAAGGAAAAACATTTAATTGGGGTGGCTCACATTTTCAGGTGGCAGGACATGGTGGCATGCAGGCAGACATGGTGCTAGCTCTATCTTGATCAGACAGTAACACGAAGTGGACTGACTCACTGAGCATGGTTTGAGCATATATGAGACCTCAAAGGCCACCTCCTCAGTGACACACTTCCTCCAATAAGATCACACCTACTCTAACAAGGCCACACCTCCTAATAGTGCCACTCCCTCTGGGAGCCATTTTCTGCCAAACCACCACATTATATAATAGAATGTTTGTTTGAAGTCTGTGAGCAGCGGAGAGGGGCGGAATGAAAACACTAGAAGCCGAGAATGTTATACAGAGAAGCGCTGGTGTTGCAGGTGTGAGGAGGTTGTTTAATATGGAGTCCTGTGGGGTGTTTACCAGGTGATCAAAGAGTATGAATTCAGAACACGTATCTCTCAGAATAATTTCTTCAAGGTTAGATGTTTGCCTGTCTTGTGTGAAGCCATGTTCAGTTCCCAGCATCACCTCTTGAAAAATAATTAAAAGTTAAATGTAAAAGTAATTTTTAAAACCCAAAATTCTGGACTGGAGAGATGGCTCAGCAGTGAAGAGCACCCGCTGCTCTTCCAGAGGACCCAGGTCCAATTCCCATCATTCACATGGTGGCTCACAGCCTTCTGTAACTCCACCCTAGGGCATCTGATGCCCTCTTCTGGCTTCCCCTGGCACTAAGCATGCATGTGGTACACAAACAAACGTGCAAGCCAAAAACCCATTACACATAAGAGAAATAAGTAAATTTTCTAATCTTTTTTTTTTTTGAGTCAGGATCTCAGCATACCACATAGGCTGTCCCTGCAATTAGCTATGTAGACCAAATTGGTCTTGAACTGACAGAAATTCTCCTGTCTCTGCTCCCCAGGTACTAGGAAAAGGAGTGGTCTCACCAGGCCCAACTTTAATAAATAAAGCTTTTTAAAAATTAAAATTTTAAGAAATGATAGAAGAATAATGATTGGATCTTAAAAATCAGAACGAATCATCTGTTGAAAGGAGGCCAAGAGTATGTATGAGTGGCCAGCTCACAGAACCATGAATGGCCAGCTCACAGAACTGTGAATGGTGAGCTTAGGAAAAGGAAAAAAGTTTGTAAATGATAACCAGTGTGTATGCATGCATGTGTGTGCATGTGTGTGTGTGTGTGTGTCTGTAATTAGATTGGTAGTTACTCAAAGAATTTGCCTGGATATAGGTATAAAAATGGAGCAGCTGGAACCTTTTGGGGCTCCGGTGTCGCGGCCCCCTCGTCCAGCAAGAAGGACGCAACACCGGAGCTCTTCTTGCTAAGCAGTTTATTCAGGACTTTATTCACAGTAATCTTTCTCCTTCTCTCTCTCCCCCTTTCTCTCTACCTCTCTCTCCCTGGGCAAACCTCTCCCAGCCCTTATATAGGCATGGGCCGCCAACCCCAGATTGCCAGGTGGGCACTGCCCGTAGGTCCACGCATATGCAAGCAGCTGACAATCATTGCGTGATAATAGTATAAGTCAGGCCTAGTTCATATTAGGAGTTGATTATCACAGAGAGCACTCGCTTTCGGGATCGCGGAGGGCAGAAGCCAGCACCATCAGGTGCGGCTCCACGCAGCTCTCTACACATTGCCATCAGGTGTAGCTCCACGCAGCTCTCTACACTCCGGTACGTGAAACTGTGCAGCCTTCATCTAGACCAATGTGTCTCAAAGGCTAACGATTCTGACCATTGTATTCTGGAAACTGAGCCTGAAGAATACGAATCAGGAAGCTTAGCCACGGAGATGTTTCTCCGTCTATTAGAGTGAGAAAAACAAATAGAATCTAACTGCCTGTTAATTATTATTAACAGAATATTAATCTGTGGTATTTTTTCTGTGCTAAGAATACTGTGCAACCAGCAAAAAAAAGAAGGTAGAAAAGATAATAAGGCCCTAGGAGGTAGCTTGGTGGGTACCGGTAGTTACCATTGAAGGCCTGAGTTTGATCCTGGGACACACACAGTAGAAGGAGAGAACCGTCTCTCACAGTTTGTTCTCTGACGGCAATGTACATATTCTGGTGTGTGTGCAGGCACACACACTAAATAAGTAAATGTAAAAAAAGTAATGAATAATGATCAGAACAAAAGGTTCACATTGAGTGAAACAAAACAGAATCCATAGACTGAAATGTATTGGATTATGGTATATATTATATAATTTTTAAAAGTCAGTTAAAATGAATAACACCTATGTAAAACTATGTGTGCATTAAATCAAATGAATATAAGCCCAGCAGTGGTGGCACAAGTCTTTAATCCCAGTACTCAGGAGACAGAGAGAGACGAACCTCTTGAGTTTGAGGCCAGCCAGAGTGGGTTCTATGACAGCCAGAACTACACGGAGAAACGCTGTCTCAAAAAACCAAAAATCAAATAATAAAGGAAAAACAAAGAACAACAAAACACACACGCATGCAGGCATGCATGCATGCACATATGCACACATACACACCCACATAATCCCAAGTGACTATAGCCTAAAAAGTTTGGGTTGTAGGATTTTTTAAGGGTGTGTGTGTGTGTGTGTGTGTGTGTGTGTGTGAGTGAGCATGTGAGCATGTATGTGTGTGTGCGCATGCAGACACACGCATACACCATCATGGAAGCCTAAGAGGTTGGACAGCCTGCAGCTGGCAGTTATGAGCTTCCAGGCATGGATTCTGGGAACTGAACTCTGGTTCTCTGGAAGAGAAAGAACTCTTAGCTGCTGAGCCATCCTCCAGCCCCTGGGTTGTAGGACCTGTTTATTTATTCTTACTTAACAAGACGCCTCCCCCTTCACACACATTTTCTACATAGAAATAATGACTTTGCAGTTCAGATTGTTTTCTTACATGGTCCCCTCTCACTTCTCTAGATTTGAGCTCAGACATTCACATCACAGCCTCGCTCAGCCTGGGATCAGAGCCTCCCATGCAGCAGCCCAGCCCTTTCTTCTCTGGTCCTTGCCCTTCTGTCGTAGCTGTTTGATATCTGTGAATAGTCCACTGGAAGAGGTAGAGGAGGCGCTTAAGCAGGGTTCCGTCGGGCTGCTGTGATCTTGTAGTCAGTCTTACACCTTCTTCGTCTGGAAAACTTATAGTTAATGTGTGTCATTAAGATAAAGTACTATGTGTTTGCCACAGTTTCCAGTTTGCTATAAAAAATAACATGGTGCTTTATTACTCTGAAATTGGTTTGTTTTTAAAGTTTTCTGTGGTGACCCAGAAAGCTATAGTATGCATTTTAATATGATTATGACATTTTGCATACGTAATATTCTAAAATTAAAGATGTATAGCCACTTTTTTATTTTTTGATTTTTGTGATATGGTTTCTCTGTGTAGCTTTAGGGCCTGACCTGGAACTAGCTCTTGCAGACCAGGCTGGCCTCAAACTCACCGAGATCCACCTGCCTCTGCCTCCTGAGTGCTGGGATTAAAGGCGTGCACCACCACCACCTGGCTGTATATCCACTTTTTAAAGTAATTCTTTTTTCAATCTCTTCAATATAATGAAAGAACTATCCTCTTTTGAAATTGATTAAAATGATATAAAATGATCAAATGGAAGAAAATATCAAAAGGATGCTCTGACAACCAGTTTTTACATAATCCAAATAAAATAGATTCACAAATATGAAAATATAGAGGGTCTTTCTTGCTTAACAAAAAAAAAATTTACCTTAAATGACATCAAATATCCAGACCTTATAGTACATCTTAAAGTTTCTACCCAATTTATAAAACCAAAATTTGCTTTTCAGGGATAGAATCTACTTCCTTATCTTAAAAATTATATTTGTTTTTATAGGTTTGTAATGTTTAGATAAAACTCCACTTTCCTGGGCCCAAAACAGAGTCATTTGCTTTGCCGAGATCTTACCTGAACCTCTCTGCCAGTTTTGTCTAACCTGTGACTTAATTACCGGGTTCCATGGAGCCTGATAGGCAGCCAGCACTGCTCGAAGTAGAGATCAGCCGTGGGATACAGATATTTGTGACATTGTAACTGCAGGTTATATGTAACACAACCCCCAAAATAATAATCTAAAAGAACCTAGGAGTCATTTACCTGGATCTTCTGGAAGCCGGCAACGAGCAGGCGGGCATGCTCTTGGTCATATCCATCCTGTCCCGCAGCACATGTGTGCAGGGCGTGATTCTGGGAACTCACTTTGTCCTGTGCTGCCAACAGAACTCCTTGACCCATGAGGAGCTCCTGATTGCCGTGGAGATGTTGTCTGCTGTCGCTTTGCTAAACCAGGCCTTGGACAGCAATGACCCCGTGTCTGTGCAGAACCAGCTCCGAAGTCCCACCATCGGCTTCAACAATCTGGACGAGGCACACGTGAGCCGGTAAGGAGCACTTTCCAAACCTTCTTTCAGGAGGGGGAAAAGGGGTGCTTGGTAGATCTCCCAAATTAACAACTCGCTCAGTGGAGAAGCCCACACACCCTGCTTGCATTGCCTCAAGAGCTGCTCTACTCTGTGGTAAGAGGCCTTTATAGTCGTCCTTTGCTGGGGACAAAGTTATCATCTTGTGATAAGGACTGACTTCATCCTAAGCAGAGATTGCTTACTGGAGGAGCTGTTGAAAATATACCTCCCTCCAGGCCTCTTCAGGGGAGTTGGAAGTAGCTATCCACCTGAGGTTCCATTCCACTGATAAGGAAGCTTCTGGAGTCATGGACCCTAAGTGGGGCCCCAGACTCTCAACTCTTCTCACTGTTGAACCACAAGAGCCCATTAAGCACCATGGATTGTACCCTAGTTTGGGATATTTTTCGTTTCAAGTTCCTAGAAAACTGTGATTGCTAGTTCTACTTGACGCTGCAGTGGATCTAGAGAGAGAATGAAGGACCGAAATTAAAAGCTGAATCAGGGACTTTTCTTTTCTCTTTGCTACCAGGGCCTCACACAAAGGAGCACTCAATCCCCTAATTAGATTCAGCTAGGATGAAGAAAAAAAAAAAAGAAAAAAAAAAAAAAAAAAGTTGAGTGAATCCTGACTTTCTATGACCACCAGAGGGCGATGTCTACCCAGCTCTTGACAGTAACTTAGCCAGTGCCCCTAAACTGGCTCTAATCCACAGGGTGGCTGATTTTATGTCAAGCCCAGTTGCAAAGGAAGGGAAAGGGGGTTTAAGATTCTGAGTAAACAGTGTCAGGTCACTTGCCTTTGTCCAAAATTGCAAGAATTGGAGGGACAGCAGAGTTGCCTTTGTAGTCTTCCTGCTGAAATGTGTCATCCCATTCTACCTGAGTTAAACCCGACCGCATGACGTACTCTGCAGCGCTTATTTCCCGGGGAATTTTCTCCTCCCTCCCTTGCTCCTGCTAATGGTGTCGCTCTTCTCCAGGCCTAGAAGCGCCCATCTGATCTAGTTTTCTTCTTCCTTTAGCCAATACCCTCGTGCGTGAGGCAGCTGCTCGTGTCCACGTGCACTGTGCACAGCGGCCTTTGTCCACAGTACTCGGCAAAGGGTTCCTCTCCAGGGGTCGCTGTCACTTAGCTGTTGTGTCTCTCTCTCTGCAGTAGCATCCACAGTGAAGCACCCCGCCTCTTTCCTCTCTCCATCCATCCAGCCATCAGTCTTCTCTAACCAACCCTTGACCCCACTTGACACGAACATCTATGCTCCTCGGCAAAGGTTAGAATCTAACAGCGACTCCTGGCAAACTAATTGTCCAACATACCAGGCCACTGCCCCCTACATGACAGTCTTTGTCTTTCCAATCCAGTTATCCATTCTGTTGATCAAAATTGCTTCCCTATGTACAAATACCACTTAGGGAAAATGGGCCCACTCCGTTTGAGAACCACATGGCCTGCATGATTCAAGTTCATGATATAATAATAACTTAGAAGAACAGAGGTAAGCCTGGCATAGTGGCATATGCCTGTGATTCCAACATTGAGGACCTAGAGGCAGGAAATTGAGTTCGGAATCTTCCTTGACTATATAGCAAGTTTATTGCCAGCCTGGGCTACATGACGCTATCTCAATATGAAAAAACAAAATAAACAAGCAACAAAAAGTACATGTTTATGTTTGTGCATGGTTGAGTTTCTGATCTCTGATTGAGTGACATGGTTTTGGACCTCTCTGGGCACTGTCTACTTCAGGCAAGCTGTCTCCAGCCACACTGGACCTGCTGGCCTGTCTGTCTCTGTATGTGCCCCTTTCACCGCCAGGAGCTTGGCACCTCCATCGAGCACAGTATCAGCACATTGCCTGCTACGGAGGATGCGCTCATGAATTACTTGATGCTTCTTACCCTAGCCAGGCTGCTCCTTCTGGGAGCAGGTGGCTAAGAGCTACATAAGCTTTGAAACCAGAGTTATTTGTTTGGCCTCCTTCAACCAGATCTTTTCCTCGTCATCTGTAAAGACAAACATAAAGGAAACAAAACCACCAATCCTCTCTCCACAGTTACAGAAACGCTTTGAGGATTCAGGGCTGAGGCCGGTGCTCGTCCAAGGAAGGTACACCACCAACTGGTCCCTTCCATTTCTCCTTTGACACCAGCCACCAATTGGTCCCTTCCATTTCTCCTTTGACACCAGCCAATCTGTTCGTGGAAGCTACCTCTCATCCCTCCTAATTTTGCTATCTCAGTGCCTTCATCCTAAAGATCGGTTCTCATTGGAAGGGCCTGTGGCGTTCTGTTGGCTTCTCTCTAAAGCTTTTTCCTTTGGTTCATTGGTGTGCGTTTCTCAAGGGATCATGGGTGCCGGTGGGTTTGTCTGTGCCCCTCCTGGAGGATTCCCACCTGACTCCTATAGAGCCATCACTTGGATTTTTATTAAGTCTACACAATGCCCAGAAGGACTTTGTACTTTCTTTAAGAATGGTCTCCATCCCTAAGAAAAGCTAACCAGTACAAATGGCCATGGGTCCCTGCTATTAGTGCCGTGAGTGCTATTTGTTACACATTAGAAACTTTTTCCTGACACGGTAAGACAAAAATCTCAAGCATGATCCTTAGCCAGTGTCAGGCCTGCATTTGGTTGGCCTCAGTTGGAGGCCATCATGGGTCATCATCCCTTCCTGTTTTGGAGAAGGTTGTTTTTAAGCTACAATCTCTAGCAGTCACCTCACCCTGAAGCATGAAGAACTCTGAGGAAATAGGTCGCTTGCAGGGAGACACATTTAGGCTCTCATGGTACTCCTTTTAACACCCCCGCTAGCATATGCCGAGGCGATAGGTGAACCAGGTGCCTAAAGGACGTCCTTTACTTTCCTCACAAAAAAAGATGGAACAGCGCGAACCTCTTGAGTTCCTTACTCTTGGCCACCTAGTTCACACTGCTGTATGCTTTTCAGGGGTAAAATTGACTTTTATAAAAGCAAGAGTTTCATGATAGCATATCAAGATGGGTAAATTTTCCCCTCAAATTTCCCTCAGTTTCAAAAAAAAATCATAATGGTTGGGCAGAGTCAACCAGAGGTTGCACCCAGTGAGGAGGGTCAGAGGTGAGAAATGAGGTCTCGGTACCTGGCAGCGAGAGGACACAAAGATTCTGAGTAACTTCCATGAAGCCCCTGGAGAAATGGACAGGTGACAAGGGAATCTAGACCATTCTAGCTCAGCTCCTGAACTGCATTGCCAAAAAAGCTTATCATGAAGATCTGAGCAGTCCTGCAAGGTTTTTGGAAGTGTGTTCTCATGAAATTTGAACTCTTGGTGGGCATATTAGGTGTGACAATACACGCTGCTACCCTCAGCTACTCAGGAGCTTCTGGTAAGAGGATTAGAAGTCACAGACCTACCTGGCTTACATACCAAGTTCAAAGCCAAAAAACACCTGCCAGGCGGTGGTGGCATACACCTTTAATCCTAGCATTTGGGAGGTAGAGGCAGGTAGATCTCTGTGAGTTCAAGGCCATCCTGTTCTACAGAGCGAGTTCCAGGACAGGCTCCAAAGTTACACAGAGAAACCCTGACTTTGTAAAACCAAAACAGAAAGGAAGGAAGGAAGGAAGGAAGGAAGGAAGGAAGGAAGGAAGGAAGGAAGGAAGGAAGGAAGGAAAGAAGGAAGGAAAGAAGGAAGGAAAGAAGGAAGGAAAGAAGAAAAGAAAAAGAAAAAAGCAGAAAAAAGCATCAAGAGCAGGGTATTTACCACTCTAAAGGTGGTAGGACCTAGGAAATGGAGTCTATAAATGTGATGGCCTGAAGTCTCATGCAATAGCCAAGTGTATTCAGAGCATCAGATACTTTATACTCTGAGGGTTAAGAGAGGTTCAGGACAGGCTCCATAGCTACTGGGAAACATCACTGTCTTGAAAAGCCAAGGGAAAAAAAAGAAAAGAAAAAAGAGATGTCACCTAAGTAAAGTTCTTGTGAGTTGTATATCTTCACAAAGACAGGACACACATGGCAACAGCTTGTTTCTCCGTGGAGGCATATAAATAAATAACAATAGCCAGTTGTAATGAATGAAGAAAACCCACTCCTATCTGCGACACCTGGGAGAGGCACATTTTAAGAACAGCTCTGTGTTTTTGAAGAGACTGGGGTCACAAGACTCTTGTCTGGGTTTCTTAGAGTTTTCTCACAAGCACTGAGGATTCTCCTTCCATGGTTCATTCTTGGATCATGGCCGACGGTGGGCCCGGAGAGCTGGTGTAACATAAAGATCGCATACTGCTCTCATAGAGGATGTAAAAGAAGACAGTTCGCAGCACCCCACCAGCCCTAGCTGCCTAGCATTCCAGCTCCAGGGCAGTTCAACACCTCTGGCCTCCACGGGCACTGGCACATATCCACACACAGGCACACATGCTTATGCATAATTTTAAAATAAAATAAATTTTAAAAAAGAAAAGTATCAATGCTATAAGTCTAGTATGTGCTGAAAAAGCTATACAAGACGCTTTCACCTGCCCAACTACTCTTTGTCTGACCACCTCAGGACTCTGTTATCAAACAGTGGGGTCACATCCTATGCTTCCAGTCAGGCCTGCTCACCCGTCCTCAATAAGTCAATTAAAAGAGTCAAATTAAAAGTGTAGAATAGGAGAAGAAGACTTATTCAATGTGGCCACAAAGAGATCCAGCAAAATCCCACGTTCATTTTGGAGGTCTTAAAGTGAAATCAAAGATTAGAGGGCCAAGTGTGTGCACATCTAACCGGTTTCAGTTAAGGTGTGGTCCTGCCCACCACTGACCCATCACCATCTGGCTTGAGTCCCATCCTGTAAGGGTGGTCTGGCAACTGTTAGAACTGTGCAAAATCTTTTCCAGGAGACAAGTTCCCCTTCTGGCTGACTCCTTTTCCTTCTGCCAGAATGAATTCCAGTTTCTTTGGGGTCCATTGTTTAAACAGTCTGTAGTCAGATTGAGACACAAAGTGTCTTCCCCTCTGCCGTGCCGGTTGCAGCATCTCCGTTCGGCCCATAGGTGAAACTTCAGATTTAGGGCATGAGCGAGGAATGAAAGAAGTCTGATGTGTGTGGCACCACTGTTTTCTCATACACAGGTATGCAGATGAGCTACTCTCTGTTAAACAAGAAGCGTTGTCTCAAGGGCAAGATACCTTAAGCTGGAATGAAATTCAGAATTGTATTGACATGATTAATGTCCAGATTCAAGAAGAAAATGACCGTAAGTATAGAGCAGTTTCCTTCTGTAACGAGCGGGAAAGCATGTGTGTGGACTTTGTATTCTCTGGATGAGCGCTGTGAGAGCTGGCTCATGGGGATATCCTATTAACTCAATGTACATGCATTGATTATGACAGATTTGTGCAAAGCACGTATAAAGAGGTAGAAAAATAGATTGATGCAAGTCCTAATTATTTATTGTTTTTACCTAAACTGTGCTTCTGTAGTTGCATGTCTAAGAAGACTTCATCTTTATTCTGACCTTTCATTTGCATGCTTCCAACCTAGGAATAAAAAGATGGAATATAATATCTGATCATATGGTCACATATCACGATAATTTGCTCTCTTTCTGAAATGATGAACCGGTATAAAAATGGGAGAATTCCAAGAGCACGTAGCCTGATGTCAGCCTGCTTCCTCCTCCTCCCTTTGGCTGACACAAACAGTGAAGGAAGGAAAGCTGAGTGACTCCAGTGGCTGCCATACTTCTGTAGCATGAATGAACAAGTTCAGGCTTCGGGCTGTCGTTTCCAACAAAAGGAAGGCCAAGCCTTGACTTGTTAGCAGCGATGGATTAGAACCAATCAAATCTCGGACCTCCCTTCTAGTCAAGGCTTTCCCTCTCCTTCCCTCCTTTTCCTCTTTCCTTCCTCCAACCTCTTCCTTTCTTCCTTTCTTTCTTTCTTCTTTGCTTTTTTTTTTTTTTTTTTTAATCACAAAGTTCTCACTATATAGTTCAGGCTGGCCTCAAATTGAAGATCCTCCTGCCTCCACTCCCCAGTGCTGGGGTTACAGGCATGAACCCATGCATGATCCAGCTTCAGCTTTTTTTTTTTTTTTTATTAGACACTGTGGGATTGATTTATGGGCTAGGCAGTGAGTTACTCTGATTAGCGCAGGTCAATACCACCTTGCCTTGGTCACCCCAAAGGACTCCAGTTTATTTGTAGGTACGTTTCTCTGCGTCTCAGTATTGGGGACACCATCTACATAGGGAACCCAGGCTTGAGAAGTCAGATGGCCATTCCCAGTCTCCTGCTCATCCCGCTATTTGTAAAGTCAGGTTTGAGGTGGCTTTTAGTGCCGCAACAGTTGGCTTCTCTAGCACGCTTGCTCTAGCTCACAGATAGAGCAGGCACTTGTCTCAAGCCTTAAGCTTTTTCGGTCTGGTGAGCTCTAGTGAGGTAGGTGTCAGATCTGGTTCCCCTAATACTGCATCTAACTCTGGAATACTGGAATCATCCGTGATTCTTTCAGTCAGCTACTCTTGGCTGTTTCCTGTGAGCACGCTGCCAAGTTTGCATTTTGTTATTCCGAGGTCATTTCCCCCTGGACTCCATCCCACTGAAACGGCATACCGCCTTCATGGCGTACAGTGGATTAGGATTTACCCACTGCTGTCTGTACACAGTCATGATTTTTGCCCTTTTCAAGCCCTGTGTATATCTAAACTTCTTTGGGGGCAGCTTAGTTTTCTGTTACCCCTCTCTGTGTTTCCTGGCCTTGAGGCATGTCTACAATCCGACACTTGATGAGCATGTTGGCTTGGGAGCTTGGGGCTCTTGACAGATGTTACTCTCGAGGGAAGCAGTGATTTGAGCGAAGGTTCAGCATCTTGGGAGTATAGGTGGTGGAAATCACTGGTGCTTGGTGTGTGTGTGTGTGTGTGTGTGTGTGTGTGTGTGTGTGTGTGTGTGTGGTTGCTGGTCCACTGTCCTCCTGCCCTCTTTTTAGACTCCCACATCTACGCTCTTGAGCTTCCTGCCACCCAATTATTAGGATTGCTTTCGTTAAGCAAAACGAATCATCAGGCACCATCATTGTGTTTTAACCCCTCTGAGGTTGTTTTGGGTGTTGTCTGGATATACTACCTACCCAAGTGAAGGTTTGCTAATTCCCCTGTGCCCACAGTTATTGCATTGTGTCCCTTGTCCTTCACACTGAGGAGTGCCATCCTCAGCCTCTACTGAGGACAGAAAAACAAGTGTTTAAGTAACTTAGACACTTGACCTTTTGTAAGCAGAAATTATCTGTAACTAAAGTCTCTTGACTGCTGTGGTCATTCCCACAATGCACCAGTGTCTTGTCATAGAGGGCACGGACTTATCACCAGGAAAAGTTATTTCAGATACTGCCCCCTTCCTAGCACTTGGGGACTTTAAATACATAGTATTTAATTTACCTGTGCTTTGGTTTGGTTGTTCTCTATCCTCTTGTTGAAATGAGGCATTTAAAAAAATTAACATTAAAGATCAGCATATAAAGTTTTAGATTCCTAATGGCATTATTCAAACATAATGTTTTTATTGCTCCTCTCCACTCCCCTCCATGCTCCACCTTTTGGCAGCTTCTTGCCCTAGCTTCCTTTCCACTTCATGCCTCATTTCCATCCCCGTTCTCAACATCGCTCTTATTTTTATTTAAAATTCCTGAAGTGCCATGTTTAATATCATATATTAAAAGGTACGTATTAATTAAGCTTTGGTTTACATACTAAAAAATGGGCTTCATTATGACATTTTCATCAGTGTGCTTTGAGACTCTCATCCCCTTTACACCTTCCCCACTTCCCCTCCCCCTCTCTTGGTAGTCCCCTTCCTCCCCTAAATGGTCTCCTGCTCTGCTTTCAAGATGTGGGCCGTCTATTAACCTTTAGACCTGGCCGGGCGGTGGTGGCGCACACCTTTAATCCCAGCACTCGGGAGGCAGAGGCAGGCAAATCTCTGTGAGTTCGAGACCAGCCTGGTCTACAAGAGCTAGTTCCAGGACAGGCTCCAAAAACCACAGAGAAACCCTGTCTCGAAAAACCAAAAAAAAAAAACAAAAAACAAAAACACCTTTAGACCTGTTTTCCCCCTTCTCATAGTTCCTTTCTTGTTCTGTATGTGAGACTAAAAAAAACCCTTTCGCATAAAAGTAAAACTTTTAAACGCCTTATTATGACCAAATGAGAGTTATATGATTACAGAGAGCTGGAGTCTTTGTGGGAATTATGAAAGAACAGTATCCTGGCCTTGTCCTCCACACCCACTCCATGTGTCTGAGGTCCACGCCTGTGTCTGACTGGTGACTCCCTGGGCCTGCAGCTAATAGAAGTGCTAAATGGGAGATGTATCCAATATCAGGCTGCTAAATATGTTCCCGGACTCTGATGTTCTGTTGATTTCTTCCTGGAAAAACCCACATTTCTCAACGAAACCACAGAGGAATATTATTTTTACCCACACAGCCTCCGCAAGAAAGTTTTCATATTTGAGTTGCTTTTAAAATTTGGTAAAGTGCCATTCCCTTATAGGTTACTCCATCCATTAGCTCAAGTATACGTGTTCTCCAGGAACACCCACTGTCCCCTGGACTGGAATGTCACAGCACCATGCATAGATCAAAGAAGTAGGTCATGGGCTCAGGCTCAGCAATCTGTTCATGTGGGATTTACCTTTTACATGTATAAACAGAAAAAGTGAGGCAGCTGTGCCCAAGGGGCTTCTGGGTAGGCTCTTTGGCTCCTGTGAGGTCACTCACTATGACGTCAGCAGCTTGTGTTGTTAGCTGCACTATCAAGAACTTAAGCAGTGATTTCCATCATGTCAGCCGGAGTGCACGCCTTGCCAGGTGACGGGCCCTTAGGATGTGTGTCCATCCTCTTTCTCACACTTGGTTCCGCTAAGATCATGTTTGGATGGGGTGTTTGAAGGTATTTAGAACAGCCTGACTGTGGGGGTGTCCAGTGAATGATGGGACATCTCCTGCACGCTCCAGTTTACATGTGGGACAGAATGAGAACAGTTACCCGGAACTTTTCACGACTTGCCTCATGCTTGAAAATATTTAATTTGGATGTTAAAGAAATAGAGTTGCTTTTTTATTATTATAATGGAATATCTCTAATCGTTTGAAAGGATTCCTTTCCCTCGTGGATAAATCCCTTTATTCCTAGCACAATGGTGTTTGTGAGGTCACCCATTAGAAAAATGTTAGCCTCATTTAAATGCCAGAATAGAGGTACATGTTTTTAAAACTTGGAGGTGTTGGGTTTTTATGGCTTATTATGTTTGTAAAGTGTCTTGGGATTATTTTTATGAAAAATAATAGACACAATAAGAATATTTGGCTGTTGCAGTGTGTTTCCTAACTTACTGCTAGGTGTTGTTAGTTTCTCTACCAGGTCTTTCCATCAGCACCAGAGTAGGCATCCAGTCCCCCATGCGTGTGTATGTATACGAGTGCATGTATGTATATGCGTACAATGTATGTGAGTATGTGTAGGTATATGAGTACACGTATTGTAGATGTATACCTACTTTTGTATATGGCTGCTGGGTGCTGGTTAATTTTTTTATAATATAGTAGTAATGAGGAGAGACCTTCTTCAGACATCCATTTTGCTTGTGGTTGTATAGCATTTTCACACTCCATCATCCAGCTTCTTTGGTTTTCATTCTAAGTCCTAATACATCCTGTGTTCTAAGATCTTTAATATGTTAGATATTATACCAACTAAACAAGAAGGTATGCTTAGCCCTCCCTTGCCGCATCCTTAAATTAGGGTTCAAGGCTAGTAATGTCTAATAGTAGGTAAATAATGCAAGAAATTCACTATTTATATTTGAACCTTATATGGAGCCTGCCTCTGTTTGCCAGCCATATGTGACTATTTAAAATGATCACAGCCAATGCTAATCGCTCCATAGTTACATGGCTGATGACGGCCATATTGCACAACACCACATGCGAAAAGGCCCACCCACCATTGCACAGACAACCACTGGACAGTGCTGAGCTGTGTGGATATCCATTCGACTTTTTCTTAATATTGTAGGAAATTGTTTGACTTTGAACTGTTAGTTTTAAGATCCTTTAACAGCTGCAAATACATATATATATATATATATATATATATATATATATATATATACATACAAAGAGCAGAATGTGTGCCTAAAACTCTGTGGTGTTTCATTTCCATTTCTGTCCATCTCTACATTAAACTTATCCTTTGATCCTCTCTCCTCATGTCTTGGTGGAGTGTCCAACATTTCAGAGTCATACCAAAAGTGGTTTCCTCTTGTTGTTCATTTGCAAAACTGTGCCTATTCTAAAAGTATGCATTTGTTGAAGTGAACGATGAGGCTGGGCAGATGCCTCAGCAAACTGGATCGTCCTCCAGATAATCCTGGCTGAATTCCTAGGGTCTCATCCGCAAGGCAGCTCATAGCCCCTTTTAACTTCAGTTCCAGGGAATGCAGTGTCATCTTCTGTCCTCCACGGGCACAGGGCATACATGTGGCACACAGACATACATGCAGGCAAAACATCCAGACACATGTCTTTAAGTCCATAGTGGCCTTTTGTGTCTGACTTTAAAAAATAAAACAACTCAATCACATTGTATTACACATTAGTATATTTTTATAATCCTTTCTAGGTCAAAGAATATGCAAGTCTATAGAGATACATTTGTTTATCCCTTTACTATTTGACATAAATTTAGATTGTTTCTGCTTTTTAGCTATTATAAAAAACATGCTGCCTTAAACCTTCAAGTTTTTATGTTGATCTGGGTTTTCAATTAGGTGTTTACAAACAGAATGGCCAGATCACATGATAATTTTATATTTAGTATTTTGTTTTTTTTAAAGCCTGGCTATGATGCCCAGTTTTAAAGGCAGTGCTGAAGATTGAATCCCAGACTTCATGCATGCGACATAAGCACTCCAATGTGCCAAGCTGCAACCCAACCCCTCCAACTGAAGGTTTTTTTTTATTTTATTGATATTTATTGAGCTCTACATTTTTCTCTGCTCCCTTTCCTGCCTCTCCTCTTCCCCCTTCAATCCTCCCCCAAGGTCCCCATGCTCCCAATTTACTCAGGAAATCTTGTATTTTTCTACTTTCTACTTCCCATGTAGATTAGATCTATGTAAGTCTCTCTTAGTGTCCACATTGCTGTCCAAGTTCTCTGGGATTGTGGTTTGTAGGCTGGCTTTCTTTGCTTTATGTTTAAAAACCACCTATGAGTGAGTACATGTGATAATTGTCTTTCTGTGTCTGGGTTACCTCACTCAAAATAATGTTTTCTAGCTCCATCCATTTTCCTGCAAAATTCAAGCTGTCGTTATTTTTTCTGCTGTGTAGTATTCCATTGTGTAAGTAAGTGTACCACATTTTTCTTATCCATTCTTCGATTGAGGGTCATTTAGGTTGTTTCCATATTCTGGCTATGACAAACAACGCTGCTATGAACATAGTTGAGCACATGTCCTTGTGGCACATACAATTGAGCATCCTTTGGATATATACCCAAAAGTGGTATTACTGGGTCTTGAGGAAGGTTGTTTCTTAATTTTCTGAGAAATCACCACACTGACATCCAAAGTAGTTGTACCAGCTTGCAGTCTCACCAGCAATGCAGAAGTGTTCCCTTTTCCCCACAACCTCTCCAGCATAAGTTTCATCAGTGTTTTTGATCTTGGCCATTCTTACAGGTGTAAGATGGAATCTCAGAGTTGTTTTGATTTGCATTTCTCTGATGACTAAGGATGTTGAACATTTCCTTAAGTGTCTTTTAGCCATTTTAGATTCCTCTGTTGAGAGTTCTCTGTTTAGGTCTCTACTCCATTTTTTTATTGGATTATGTGATCTTTTGTGTCCAATTTCTTGAGTTCTTTGTATATTTTGGAGATCAGACCTCTGTCTGACATGGGGTTAGTGAAGATCTTTTCCCATTCTGTAGGCTGTTGTTTTGTCTTGTTGACCATGTTCTTTGCTTTACAGTAGCTTTTCAGTTTCAGGAGGTCCCATTTATTAATTGTTTCTTTCTCTCAATGTCTGTGCTGCTGGGGTTATATTTAGGAAGTGGTTCCCTCTGCCAATGCGTTCAAGTGTACTTCCCACTTTCTCTTCTGTAAGGTTCAGTGTGGCTGGCTTTATGTTAAGGTATTTGATCCATTTGGACTTGAGTTTTGTGCATGGCGATAGATATGGGTCTCTTTTCATTCTTCTACATGTTGATATCCAGTTATGCCAGCACCACTTGTTAAATATGCTTTCTTTTTTCCATTTGATATTTTTTGCTTCTTTATCAAAGATCAGGTATTCAAAGATGTGTGGATTGATATCTGGGTCTTCTTTTCAGTTCCATTGTTCCTCCTGTCGGTTCTTATGCCAATACCAGGCTGTTTTTAGTACTGTAGCTCTGTAGTAGAGTTTGAAGTCAGGGATGGTGATGCCTCCAGAAGTTCTTTTATTGCAAAGGATTGTTTTGGCTATCCTGGGTTTTTTGCTTTTCCAAATGAAGTTAAATACCGTTCTTTCGAGGTCTTTGAAGAATTTTGATGGGATTTTGATGGACATTGCGTTGAATCTGTAGATTGCTTTTGGTAAGATTACCATTTTTACTATGTTAATTCTGTCTACCCAAGAGGTCTTTCCACTTTCTGGTGCCTTCTTCAATTTCTTTCTTCAAAGATTTAAAGTTCTTGTCATATAAGTCTTCCACTTGTTTAGTAAGAATTACTCCGAGATATTTTATGCTGTTTGTGGCTATTGTGAAGGGTGTTGATTCTCTAATTTCTTCCCCAGCCCTTTTATCATCTGTGTACAGGAGGGCTACTGATTTTTTTAGTTAATCTTGTATCCTGCTACATTGCTGAAAGTGTTTATGAGTTGTAGCAGTTCCTTGGTAGAATTTTTGGGATCACTTATGTAAACTATCATATCATCAGCAAACAGTGAGAGTTTGACTTCTTTTCCAATTTGTATCCCCTTGATCTCCCTTTGGTGTCTTATTGCTCTAACTAGGGCCTCAAGAACTATATTGAATAGATATGGAGAGAGTGAGCAACCATATTTAGTATTTTGAAAGGTGCTAAATTGTTCTCCAATATGTCTGTACCACTTCCCATCCCCACCTACAGTGCAGACAAGTTCCTATTACTCAAGAATTACCATCACTTCTTATGGTTGGTATTTTATTACAGCAATTCTAGTGATTAAAAAATGAAATCTGTGATTTGCCTTCATTCTAATTACTAATATATTGTGTGTTTCTTCATTTACTTATTGAATTTGTGTGTCATCATTATATAAATGCACATTTAAATCCTGCACCCATTTTAAATTAATGTTACTGTCTTTTGATTATTGAATTATAGGAGCTTTTTATAAATACCGCATATTTGTCTTGTTGGATTTGGATAGTTGCAAATAGTTTGCCCCATTCTTGAACTTGCCCTTTAATTTTCTTTGATAGAGAACTTCCAAGCCCAAAAGGTTTAATTTTGACAAAATCCTATGTACTTACAGTTTTTCTTTCTTTGGGTTCTTGATACAATAGCTAAAAAGATAATTACTCATAAGATGTATTCCTATGTTTTCTTCTAAGAATTATATAACTTCTAGTTTTAGTCTTTACATCTAGGTCCAGGTTCTATTTTGAGTTCATTTGTGGACAGGATTTGAAGTATGGGTCCAACTTCATTCATACACATGTGGGTAGCTAGTTGACCCAGCACTGTTTTCTTTTAGCAATAGTCTTTGTAGACTTTTGTTTTTGCACCCTTGTCTAAAAAGTAATTGGCCATAAGTGGAAGGGCCCATTTCTAGATCCCCGATTCTGTTCTGCACATTTATATGGCTTTCCTCATGCCAGGACTCGATAAAATTAGTCACTGACTGGGTAATAAATTTTGAAATGGGGACAGAACCCCCAGCTCTTAAGATTCAGACATAATACTGGCCCCTGTCAGCTGGCAGGATGAATCCATTTTCCTCTTTTTTCAGGATTGCTTTGTTGGTTGTTGTTCCTTGTGTTTTATGTACATTGGGGGTCAGTTTATTACATTCTGTTTTCTGAAAAGACTCCTGGGTTTCTATAGGCATTATCCTGGAACAGGTCAATTTAAGGAGCCTTTCTTCTTTCTTTCTTTCTTTCTTTCTTTCTTTCTTTCTTTCTTTCTTTCTTTCTTTCCCTTCCTTCCTTTTTTCCTCCTTTCTTTCTTTCTCTTTTCTTTCCTTCCTTTCTTTTCTTATTTATTCATTCATTCAATGCATCCAGACCACAGCCTCCCCTGGTCCCCTCCTCCCAGTTCACCCTGCTTGAGGAGTAGTCCTTCCTTCACAACACTGTCTTCAACCTGCAGCCATGAGATGCCTTCCCCTGGGTTTTGGTTGCCACTAACTTGTTTCCTAGTTTTTGGTATACATGTGTTGTGTTTCTTAAATCATCCCTGAGTGTGCATGACTTTGACACTGAAATGAATTTGTGGTTAGAATCTATTATGAATTGAATTTTAAAATGCAATTTATTTATTTATTTAATTTGTTTAATTAATT
This sequence comes from Chionomys nivalis, assembly GCF_950005125.1. Classification (NCBI taxonomy): domain Eukaryota; kingdom Metazoa; phylum Chordata; class Mammalia; order Rodentia; family Cricetidae; genus Chionomys; species Chionomys nivalis. The sequence continues at coordinate 49,744,762 of NC_080100.1, forward strand.
AATTTCACTTTAAAATGTACATTGGATGCATGTAGAAATGCAATTGATGCTGTGAATTCACCTTATATTTTATCTCCAGCCTTCCCATGTTTGCTTTTAGCTCTCTGTAGCATGTAACACGAGAGAATGTGTAACGTGCTGTGACTTAGAAAACTTGCTCCTCTTTCTGCAGGAATGGTGGCTCTCGGGTACATCAATGAAGCCATCGATGAAGGGAACCCTCTGAAGACATTAGATACCTTGCTGCTACCCACCGCCAACATCAGAGATGTGGACCCAGATTGTGCCCAGCACTACCAGGATGTTTTGTTCCATACGAAATCCCAGAAACTCCTGGTACGTTCTAGAATGTAGACATTTGCAAGAGGGAAGACTTTTGATCTGTTTGTCATAAATCTGATGAGCTTCTTATCCCAGTGAATGAGGATAGAAACAGCAACGCTGTTTTCCTGGAGCCGAACATTAGAGAAAAGTCCAGACCCAGAGCGATCGCTTCTTCTCCTCCACTGAATATGCAGTTGTAGGTGAAGTCTTATCCAGAGTGCAGTTCCTTGGCCATTTCCATGCCATGCACAACATCTGGTGGGGGCAGGGACTGCAGAGGACACATGATGCTATTTGAAAGTTTTCTGTCCTTATAGTCCAGATGGTAAGGAACTTGCTGGTGCATCACTGTTTCATAGGGAGAGCAGGAGAAAATCAGGGTTGAGATATTGTGCTCAGAACCTTGAGAAGTTGCCATGGAGACAGAACAGTAACTGTTTCTAAAGGAGAAAGAAGAGGTGGTTGGGCAGGTGGGTGAGGAGGTTGGTGCCCGATGGATGATAGCCTTATGCTGTGTTCTGAGCATGGGAGGGCACTTGCCTGGAGTCCTCTTGAAGAGCAGTGATGTTATTTACATCTGAATTTACACTGAGGGGGTCTCAGGAAGACTTAATGCTCTTGGAAAGATACTGGGCTGAGTGTTGAGACTTAAAGGACCTGTTGCCCAAGAATGGAAGTGATGCTGCCAGGTACATTAGCCATTTCTGTCATCCATATTCTCAGGTGCAAACCCGCTGGGAGGAGTGGGTAGCTCCCCCCACATACACCTTCAGAGCCCAGGATCTGCCCCCTCTGAAGCAGGAAAAGCTCTCTGCTTAGAGCACGTGTGGACCGAGCATCTCCTGTTTGCAGGCATGACAGTGGTAGTTAAGCATCTCTTGTTTAATTCTCATAATAGCCCTGAATCATTTCACCATCATCACGAGTTCTGAGATAATGAACCAGGAGTTAAATAACTGTGTCCATGGCAGACAGCAAAATAACAGCATTGAGAGAGAAGTTGCTTGCCTTGGAGACAGGCAGGCACCATTTAGATCCTGGCTAACTGACCTTAGAGAGACCGCTGTATCTCCATATGCTCATTTTCACATGCATAAAATTAGAATCATACCTGCCCTGAAGTATTACAAAATGAGTTAAACAAGAATACGAGATACATACATGTGTTGTTATATGGCAGTATATTAATAATATTGTAAATGCATGCATTTGTTTTTATTTTTTAAGATTTCTCTTGTTTTTAATTATGTGCATCTGCATGTCGATGTGAGTCCATGCGTGCAGAGAATGTACTCGGAGACCAGAGGTGTTGGATTCCCCTGGAAGCAGAGCTGCAGGTAGTTGTGAGCTGCCTGATGAGGGTGCTAGAAACCCAACTCTGGCCTTCTGGAAGAGTAGCCAAGGCTTGTAACTGCTGAGCCATCTCTCCAGCCCTGGGTATATGGTTTTTGTGTGTATGTGTGTAGCTATAGCATTTACTATAGAGTCCAACACAAAACAAACAGCAGCCTGTTTGAGTATTATTGAAGACTCCTGTGGTTGCTTCCCTGCCCTCTTTGAAAGGTGATTGCCATGACTGTGCACCTGACTGGGAAACACATACAATTGGTATTAAGACAGGTGGGGAAAGATGCTCCTTACAGCAAGAAGACCAAAAATGACCTTAATAGATTAGTTTTCCATGGCACTGCTGGGGATCAAACCTACCAGGCATGTGCCCTTCTTCCACTAAGCTGTGACCCCAGCCACAATCCATAATTTTTCTCTCATCCTGGTCTTTTTTATCAAAAGAGGGAGAGGGAGGGAGGGAGGGAGGGAGGGAGGGAAGGAAGGAAGGAAGGAAGGAAGGAAGGAAGGAAGGAAGGAAGGAAGGAAGGAAGGAAGGAAGGGAAATCTGATTCTGTTCCTTCAGCTGAGTCTTTGTGTATTGGTTTTTGTTTGCTTTTTTCTTAATCTCTACTAGGTTCCTAGAAAATTACAATGTACATACTTGAGGTCGTTTCTATGTATTGCCTTCCCACGATCTAGCCTTGGGAAATAATAGGAATAAAAAGATATTGCTGCATTACAGTATGAAGTAAAGATTGTCCCAAAGCATACAGCTATTAAAGGGTATAGTGAGTGGCAGCATCATGGAACGGATACAAAGGCTCATCAGAGAGAGTGAGAACAGGGGAGTGGCTATGGAAGTTTCTAGATATTCTGTATAAGCACCAAGTTTTCTTTGTGTTGAGACTGAGTAATGAACATGGTAGCATATACTTAGCAAAGCACATTTTCTATGTCTGTCCCCTGGAGAAAGTGAATCACGAGCAATTTAAAATTGAAAGCTTTATTTGACACTTAAATTTTACCCTCATTAAAATTTGTATTTGTTAGCCAGGTGGTGGTGGCGCACGCCTTTAATCCCAGCACTTGGGAGGCAGAGGCAGGCGGATCTCTGAGTTTGAGGCCAGCCTGGTCTACAAGAGCCAGTTCCAGGATAGACTCCAAAGCTACAGAGAAACCCTGTTTTGAAAAAAACAAAAACAAAAAAAATTTGGATTTGTTCTTGATGGTTACATACACACACACAAATTAAGTGTGCCTTTTTTTGAATAAAAAAATAAGAAGCAAAGAAAGGACATGACTACCCCAGGTGTGGTGGAGGAGGAAGTTTATTACACAGATGTGGAGAGCACAGTCAGAAGCAGGGACATCTGGGAAAGTCCAGGGTGAACATGGCTAGACTGAGCTGTGCCATGTGAGGGGAGGGGGTAGGGAGAGGGAGGAACCAGGTGCAGCAGCCAAGAGACCCAAAAAGAGTAGACTAGAAGACCAGATAACCAAAATGGTTAGATTATATAAGGAAGGGCAGCTGGGGGAATTTAGGGTAGGGGGTGGGGTGTGCCAGCCAGGAGGACCCCATATCAGGTAGAGACTGAAGGATTCAGGGAGAATCCGAAGGCCAGGTCTACTTTGATATATTAAGTAGGCACCTTGACTGTTTGTCCTGGGTATGAAACCTAATACTTTGTTGTTTTGGATTTGGTTTTCTTGTTTGGTTGGTTGGTTTGGTTTATATTTGTTTTCATGTGTTTTTGAGACGGGGCCTTACTATATAAGTAGAACTCGCTGTGTAGACCAGGCTGGCCTCCAGCTCACAGAGATCCACATGCGTCTGCCTCCCAAGTGCTGGGATTACAGATGTGTGCCACCATGCCGGATTTGTGTGTGCTTTCAACTAGTAAATATTGTCCTGTTCCACCATGACAAACTAGTGCAGTTAATGACTCAGCTCTCAAAATGAATTCCTTTTTCTGAAGTTTTTAGACTCTTAAAGCTTGCTTTTGATTGATTTTAATTGCTTAAGATTTATCTGACGTTTACTTCATTACACTTATTTATGTCTTTTATTTGTGTGTGAGTGCCATACTTCCTGTAGAGTCAGGGGGTAACCTGCAGGTGTCGGTTCTCTTCTTGCACAGGGTGGGTTAAGGAGATCACACATGTCACATTTGGTAGCAAGTGTCACCCACTGAGCTGTCTTGTAGCCTTGTGAAGTCTTTTAATGCAATGCTTTTGTACAAGTATCTATTGTTCGTTGAGCAATCCCCCATACCTGCTATCAGCTCTGACCCTCCCCTTCCCCTTTGTCCTCCTCAGACATCCGCCCCTGTCATTTTATACACGCACATATACACGACTTTGCTTCTTTGTATAAAATCTCATCCCCACAAAGGGTGAGAGAGAGAAAAAAATATATTTTTTCTGTATATTCTGAGATGGCCTAATTTGCTTAATATGATGATCTCCAGATGTTCTCATTTTCCTGCAAATGGCATGGCTTCCTCCTCTAAGGGTAAAAATGCTTGCTAGGAAGGGACGCTTTCTCCCGAGCTTGCCTTAACCACTCCTCTGTTGCTGAGCTCCTGCCAGGTTCTGTATTTAGCCGATGTGAATGATGCCTGTAGGGAACTTGGGCAGGCAAGGGTCCCTGTGAGGTGTGGACCTGGAGGCCTTTGGGTCAATGCATGTCCAAGTTTGATGAAACAAGAAGCTATAGATATTCTCGACAATGTTCGCTTAAAATGTATTTTTATTGTTTAGTGAATTATAACAAGTCTTACAGCTTCAGCCCAGCAATACTGCTTGCTCAGAGGTTCCCTCAAGTCCATGTTTAGTCACTAGTGATGCTCTCCCCCCCCCCCCATTAGCCACTGATATCACTTCTCCCATTCGTTCCCTCGGGTAAGGGAAATGGCTTATCTACAGGAATAATCTAGAGATTTATAATATAATACCATTTCCCATTAAAACAAAGGGGGTGGAAGTAGCTGGAGACATTATTTAAATTGCTAAATGGCAAGGTGGTGTGCTAACACAGGCCTTTAATCCCAGCACTCAGGAGCCAGAGGCAGTCGGATCTCTGTGAGTTTGAGGCCAGCCTGGTCTACAAGAACTAGTTCCAGGACAGGAGCCAAAGCTACACAGAGAAACCCTGTCTCAAAAAACAAAACAAAAAAACAAATAAATTGCTAAATGACTTTATGAGCGTATTTCTGTTTAGCTTCCTTATTTTTGTAAACAAGTCTAATCAGAAATGATGTCATCTCATGTCATATGGGATATGCTGGCTTGTCAGATTGCACTGAGTAGACCTCTGTGCGGCTTGGATGCATTGGGGTTTTATTCTGTCATTCAGCCACATGCTATACAAAGGATGAAGCTGACCCCACAGGGCATGACCCTGGAATGACCACGAGAACCTCAAAGTGGGGAGGACAGACACCCCCTTCTCCAGCATCCCTCCCAGGCGGCTTCTGGGACCCCTGCAGACACTGAGTTGCGCAGATTCCGAATCCCTGTAGCAATGCTACTGTACTTGGCTACGGCCCCTTCGCATCCTCTCATTCATTTCACATCACTTCTGGATGACCGTAGCAACGCTTAATCCAGTGGAGATGCTGTATAAAGAATAATGCAGGATAAATGCTGCCCAAAGACGCTGTGTTGTGTCAGGAATAAGAAAAGTCCATTCATGTTCAGCTCATAGGACTCTTTTCACACAAGTGTTTTTGATCTGTGGTTGTTTGAATCTGCAGGTGTGATGCTTGTAGGTACAGAGATCTTGTGACATAGAAAACTTAATAGTCATATGTAAATGAGTTTAGCAGGCTTGTTTGTATAGAAGGGCCATAATTATCAGAAAGTGCTCTAGAAACCCAGATGAAGAAAATGGCACTTTTAGTTTGAGAGTAAAGGAAGAACAGTCCTTTAAAGATGTGGGAAGCAGAACAGATTAGAGCAGAGATGCTAGAATGGGCTTTCACGGGGGCAGCGGGAAAGGGAAGGAAAGACGGGTGGTAAAGCCAGCAGGCCCAGTGCATGGCTTCACAGGCCACGTTAGGGAACTGACTAGGAAAGCCACCCTCGGGTTTATCACTTTAGGAGCCGTGCGGGGTCAAGGGAAGTGTTTGCCTGATGTATTCAAGAAGATACTCAGAGGTGAAGTGAAGGCTGGGCTGGCGGTGAGGACAGCCGTTTAAGGCAGAGGTGGAATGAAGACAAGTTCCCAGCGAGGGACAGGGTAACTGCTCAAAGAACCACAAGTAATGCTAAATCCCCAGAATGTCAGTCACTGGAGGAAAGGGGGAATTTAAAGCCTGGAGAATAAGGGAGGCAAATAGAAATCTGTCAGTTGTCATAAGGAGAATAATGATAGTTTTGCTTAAGATTAAGGCATTCTTAAAATACTGGCAAAGTATTTTTAATTCTAATAATTTTTTTTTCTTGGTTTTTCGAGACAGGGTTTCTCTGTAGCTTTGGTGCCTGTCCCGGAACTAGCTCTTGTAGACCAGGCTGGCCTCGAACTCCCAGAGATCCGCCTGCCTCTGCCTCCCGAGTGCTGGGATTAAAGGCATGCGCCACCGCCCGGCTTAATCCTAATAATTTTACAACATTTGATGTTTGAAGCACTATTTCATAGAAGCTTTGAAATGGAACTCTTGCCAGGCCTGGTGATACATGCCTTTAATCCCAGCACTCAAGAAGCAGAGGCAGGTAGATCTCAGTTTTTTTGAGGTCAATCTAGTCTAGAGAGTTCTGCGCTAGCCAAGACCCTGTCTTTAAAAAAAAAAAATTAAAAACAAAAATAAAAAATTGAGCTGTTGGTGCCATGCACAAGTCAGCCCAAGCGTGTATATTTTCTCTAAGATGATCTTGCCCTCATCGGCTAAGAAGTAAGCTGGTCTACAATTTTTGACATGACAAAATAAAGGAATGGATCTAGGCAGCTGTTCAGGCTACCAAGGCACAGAGCTACGAGATACATAAAGTATAAGCTATCAGTGTGGTTGTAATAGTAGTTGGCGTGGTGGGCTATGAGTATAATGTTGGTAGGAGCAAAGCAAATAGTAAAAATCACAAGGATGAGGAGAATTGCCTTGATATACCTCAGCCATCTGCGGTCCTGGGCGTTAAGTTTGCGGATGAGAGTTGTATAGCAGTAGACAATGACCACAAAGGGAACGAGGAACCCGAAAAACGCTAAGGAGATGAAGTAATAGAACTGGAAGGGAGACGGGGACTCGCATTTGTTGTGGACATCGTGACAGGTGGTGATCTCTGGCTGGACGAGATGGTACTCCTGCTGCAGGATGGCAAAGGGCAGCATGTATAAGAAAACCATCACCCACACCAGGCCACACATGAGCAAAGCGAAGTTGCGTTTGGGCAGCTTCCGGTACACGAAAGGATGGACGGTGGCCAGGTAGCGGTTGATGCCCATGCAGGTGAGGATCAGAATAGAGCAGTACATGTTGCCATAGAAGATGACTGTGGTGACCCGGCACATGGCCTCTCCGAATACCCAGTTGTTCCCGTTGAGATGGTAGGCGACCTTAAACGGCAGCGTGACACAGAAGAGGAGGTCTGCGATGGCCAGGTTGGTGTGGAAGATGACCAGGCAGATGGATTTGGTCCTTGTGGAGAGTTTCCACAGGGTCACAATGTTCGCTGGCACACCAACCACAAACACCAGGATATAGATGGCCGGTATCAGTTTGGTACTTAAGGAGCTTCTCAGGTACCCCATGGTAACATTGTTCACATGGAGAGTTGAAATACTCCCCTCGGGGCATCTCAGTTTTACAGTTGCAGTGGCTCCGGTCCAGCCCTCTATGTCAGAAAGCGGGAAGTCTTCAAAGGTATGGGGCTCTCCATTAAAGGTCTTAATAGTTAAGGTTGGCTTGGCTGAGTTCTCTGGGATGTTTTTCATACCTGTAATTGAAAAAAAAATATATTACATATGATTTGTCAAGTCCTAACGGTGGTTTGGATAAAAATGAAATGTTTGATGCTTCATAATTTCTGTAGTTGTAGAACTTGGGGTCATTTTTTAGAAATCTCTAGAGATGATGTAACCCACAGGCATGTATATAATATGTATAATATACCACATACTGTGCTTTCCTGTGAGAACTAGGTATCAGTCGGGACTTTAGAATAGCGCTCCAGTGGTTCTCAGTCTGGGTCGCGACCCCTTTGGTAAGGCTCTGTCTCCAAAAATATTTCCTTTGCAATTTATAGCAGTAGCAAAACTACAGTTTTGAAGTAGCAATGAAATAATTTTATGGTTGGAGTCACCACAACACAAACTGTATTAAAGGGTCGCAGCACTAGGAAGGTTGAGGACCATTGTCGTAGATAAAACAAAACAGCACAATGGAATATTATAGAAAAAATATTTTATTGCCTACAAGCTATCAGGAGATAGTTAGCCAACTTGAGTATTCAAGCAAAATATCAATGAAAAGATAAAACTTGAGCAAAGACGAGCCAGCTGTAGATGTGGAGCATATGTGAGGTATGTTCTCACGGTATGGCTGGGCATGGGATCTGGGAATGGCCAGTCCCTTTGAATCTGACAATGTCGGTTGCATACTTGGCAGTGCTATGAAGTTTTAAACTCCACTGCCATCAACGAGGCCAGAGAAGAAGTGCATGGGCATGATCTGTCTTGTGTGAATTTGATACATCTAAGAGATGAAGTTGAAAAAGTAAGTCTCACAGTTCCCGAGGGGACCCTAAACTGTCCTCTGAAGCCATGATCTGTTTGCACATTCTGGGATTGCACACAAAGTCTTTTCCCTTTTTGCTGGCAATCAAACACAGGGCTTTTCAATGCTAGGCAGCTGCTCTACCACTGACCCACACCTCCACCCTCTGCGTGCAAAATCTGCAGAGGGATGACTCCTGTGGTGGGTAGAATAGCATTCCACTCACCCCCGTTCCCACCTGCTATCCCGTGGAACCTAGGATATGCTACCTCACATGAAAAAGGGGTTATGTGGTTAGGTATCAGGAGATGGGGACAGAACCCTGGCTTGGCCATGTGGTCTAAATGCAATGTTACAAGTTCTTATACATGTGAGGCAACAGGATCAGAGTCAGGCTTGAAGTGATGTTATTGGCTTTGAGGTTGGAAAAGAATCCAGGAGCCAAGGAGCACGGGCAGTGTCTCGTGGCAGTGTCAAAGGCAAGATCAGATTCTCTCCTAGAGCATCAGGAGAGAACACAACCCGAGCAACACCTTGATTTTTAAGAATTTTGACCTCCAGAGGCATCAGATGGTCAACCTGTGTTGTCTAAAGCATCACTACAAGAACATTTATTATAACCTGGGCAGGAAACTAATGTAATCATGATTTTGACCCGTGTTTAAAGTGGGTTTGGTGGCAGAAGGTTATGATGATAAGAAATTCGGGGCAGGGGGACCTGATGTGCAGACTGCTGACCAGATTGCTCAGAATCTAAGGGTGGTGAGTCATCGAAGTAGAGGCAAGGCTGTAAATAGGTAAAGACGGGAACTCATAGTTACGCTGGACTCTGAGGGCCATCTCATCTGATTGGCTGTAGAGGGGCACTTGCAAGCAACATAACTGGAAGTTTCCATTCCGAATGACTTAGAGGAAGAGGGTGCTGCTTATAACTGCAATTGGGCAAGAGTGAGGGGATAAAGTGGGAAAGAAACTCAGACCTCGGGTTTATAGGAGGTTTGTGTGTTTGGCTTATTGAGACAGGGTCTCACTATAACCCAAGCTGGCCTTGGCTCCCTGAGTACTGGGATTCCAACTGTTTGCCACCACACCTGGCTGAATCTCAGGCTGTTGTATAACTGAGCTATGACTGCTGCTGGAATGTTAGTCTGTACAATGTTGGGCAAGCAGTTCCAACTCTGGATGTGGCATTCCCAAAGGCCAAGAGCAAATGTGGGGTGTGCATGCCTTCGTCTTCACGGGGTCTGTGGTTAAATTAAAAAAGTGGAGAGGTGGCCTAGGGAGAGATATGGGAAGAAGGAATGCAAAGATGGGCTTCGGGAGAAATAACAGGTTTTAAGAGAAGACAGAAAAATCAAAAGATGAAATTACTGTGATGACCTAAGGAGTTAAAAATGGATTTTTAAAATGGAAGAAACATACCAACTATGTGTGGTAGAGACTTGGCACGACTCAGCTTGTTCATGTTAATAATCAATTCCTCGAAAACCAATTTAAACCTCATACATTCCGACCTGAGAAGCTGTTCCCCTACCACTGAGGTCCTGACCCAGAACCCCCGAATCCTCCATTTTAAACATTTGAGGATGGTGTTCAGTGCTCTGTCCTCATTCGAAGCCAGACCTGATTTTAATCTCTGGCCTTTGCTCCCAGGTGTAAACTCCTTCATACCTCGGAGTCTGCCCAGGCTGAATTCAGTGTATCAGGTGGGGTCAGTGTTGTCTGAACAACTGCTCTGTGAAGGCGACCCAGGGTCGTTTAAGGAAGGAATCATTTGGAAGGTAGCGGTCTGTGTATCTGTGCTTAGAAGGAGCCTTGGAGGAACACCCTGTGATGTTTGAGCTCAGTCACTCAAATCCTTCTGCACATTGCCTTTGGGAAAAGTCAAGATATCCCTCAAAAACAAGTGCTTTAGCAAGTTGGGCAGAACGATGTACAAATTTTTTTCCCTCCAAGGTCTGGTGAGAAACCTGATGAAACCACTTGTTGGTCAGTTTTCAGATGAATCCTGTGGCTGAGCAAGACCCAGTATCTACATACTGTTTCCATGAGGGCTCAGGCGCCCCATCTATGCCTTCTGTGAGTCCGAACCGAAAATAGTGGTCCTTGTTAGATTTTATTCTTATAAAAAAAAAAATGACTAGGTTTCTTTGGGTTTTCTTTGGTGTGATGTTTCTGAAATGCTCTCAGCTTGGAAGAAGGCTTCAGATCTAATCCAGAGAGAATGGCCCTCTGCTTCCTGGTGACATATTTTCCCATCACATCTCCCCATAGCAGTGGGTGAATGAATCCACCCCCAAGTCTCCTTTCAAGTCCTCCCAAGCTCTACTGGCATCAGGAAGGAACCCTCTCATGTAACGCATTTCCTTGCAACTATGGCTCAGCTTTTTGGCTTATCCTCTCAAAGGAACCATAAACCTCTCCAAATCTTGCTTGTTCAGCCCCTGCCATAGGTCCCCTTAAGCACTCTCCAGGGACCTCAATTTTGCAGAGGGTTGTCTTCTGTTTAATTTTGGTTTCATCCCACATCCCCCTCCTAACACTGCTGATTGCCCTGTGACCTGACAGTGAGAGTCCTGGATGCAATCCTGTCTCAATTCAAATTCTCACAGGACTATTCCTAGCTATACACTATACATCAGACACATCAACAGCATTTTCATCAGTAGCTCACATCTGCCGAGACGTAAACTAAAGTAGTTCATTTCAGAGCAAGCGGAAATGATGGGTAAAATAGACATGTTCAAGGCAAAATAATTATTTTGGGGAGATCTTATTTCTAAAATTACCCATAGCTAAATTATGCATAATCATAACATATACATATATACATTTGTACACACACATACACACATGTATGTCTGTGTGTGAGAAAGAGAGAGGGAGAGAGAACTCCCTGATACTAAAATCTTAAGGGAATAAAAGGTATTTAACATTAGAAACATTGTTAACCTTCCTGACTGTTGAAACCTAATGACACTTTGTGGCAGTATTTTTCCCCACCTGTGCCTCAACAGAAATTATAAAATTTATAAATTTAAAAAGATTTGTAATCCCTTGAAAAAAATACAATCTTTTCTAAATCAGGAAATTTCATAAATGCAAACACTTCTCACAAAGAAAGTTGCTTTTTGACTTAATTGCAGATAAAGTCTTAACTCTGTCACAAACGTGTAACTACTAATAGAGAACAGTTGGTCTTTAACAAGGTTTGACTTGGCAGCAAACTTTAGCTACCTCCATTATTCCACCTCGTAATAACCCAGATCGACCTCTGCCTTGGGGTTCACAGTTCTTGGGAGGCAACAAGAAGAGTAGGTTCATTTGACTCCCACAGCACAAACGGTCCCCCTTCCCACCCCATCCTATTCCCGTTCCCACCCCATCCTATTCCAGAAGAGGACTTACCACTCTGGCAAAAAATGGCCGGCAGGAGCAGCAGCCTGGCAGCAATCAAGATAAGGACCTTAACTTTCATGTCCTGAAACCCGATTATGGAACGTTACCGAGTGTGCAAAGTCACAGAGCCGATTTCCCTCTGATCCATGTATTAGCAGCAAGTGGGAGTCTGAGAAACGTCCAGCCTGCACTGTGTGGACAGGAACTTCCCTCGGCAGGGGAAGGATGTGGTGGTGGCTTGACGTTTCCTAATGAGTGACTCAGGCTGAGCCTCGCTGAGTTGCCCCGTCCCTTTAACGCCTCTTCAGCCCCTGCTATTATTTCTTTAGAACCAGTGCTGTATTTCTCCCCAGGGCATTGAAATAATGGCAGAGACTGGCTGAGCCCTTTTGCAAAACAAAGCTGAGAACAGACTCAGCTTCAATTAGCTTTGAATTGCTTCCACAGTGCGGGTTTTTCCCCCATTTCAAAAACAGCTCCAGAGTTATACTTTCTGTTTAATACATGCATAAGTAGAAATTCTTCTTATATGTCAGTGCCTCACTCAGCCATTGTCAGAGAGGCTTCTTCTTATAGTAGATGGGAACTAACGCAGAGACCCACAGCTGGGCAGTGTGCAGAGAGTGAGAGATTTTGGAGTATTTAGTCTTAAGTAGGATGTCTTCATCAAACCCCTTCCCTCAAGGCTTGGGGATCAATATAGAACAAGAGGCTGAAAGATTGTAAGAACCAAAAGGGATGGGTGACTCCAAGGAAACTCTTCAAGATAAAACGGGACTGATGTACATATGAACTCAAGGCTTGCACAGGTTCAAGCCAGACAAGGTTCCAGAGCTGAGAGGGGGAAATGGACCTGGGTTCCCAGCACTGACCAAGAGGCTATCTGGCAAAGGAAACGTTGGTTGCCTCCGATGGATTCTCACTAACCCCATGTCAGGGGAGGGCCCATGCCCAAGAGTGTTTGGCTAACAGAAAGGGAAGTCAATGGTGGCTTTATAGACATTTATCTCATATTGCTTTGCTTGAGCATTTTTTTTGTCTTATTGGTCTTTTGCTTGTATATTTTGGTTTCTATTTTGTGTGTGTGTTTTTGTGGGGTTTGGTGTGTGTGTGTGTGTTTCTTATTTTTTGTTTGTTTGAATATAGGGCCAAAGAACATGGAGTTGGGGAAGTGGAACGAGTCTGGGAGGAGTTGAGGGGAGAGGAAATTGGGACCAAAATATAATATGAAATTTTTTTGCAAAAATCAAAATAAAATCATGCTTTATTTCATTTTAAACTTTAGTTCCTAAACTGATCACACAATTATAAACTAAATTAATTGTAAAAAGCAAACACCCCTTTCCTCCCCCCCCCCTTTTGAGACAGGGTTTCATATAGCCTAGGCTGGCCTTGAACTCAAGATGAAAATGAAAATTGACTTGCACCTGAGGACTCCTCGTCCTTCTGCCTCTGGGCTGCTAGGATCACAGGCATGCATCACCACACCTGGCTTCTGTGGTGCTGGGGACTGAACCCAGGCTTCATACATGCTAGGCAAGGACTCTACCAACAGACTTCCATCTCCAGTTCCGGCACCTATTTAAGATGGAGAATTTGTTTTGGAGGTATTAGATTGTTTCTAAAATTCTCTGTCCAGCTGAGCTTCACAGTGTGTATTCATGATCCTGGCACTTGACAGGCTGCGACAGGAGGATGCCAGTGAGTCAAGCATCAGCTTTGGCTACGTTATGAGTTTGAACCCAGCCTCAGGAGCATAGCAAGACCCTGTTTCAGAGGGAAAGAGAATAGATTCTCTGCTTACCTTGGTGCTTGTATGGAATTTAGTTTTGTTGTCTCTGTGAGGATGGTGTGTTTGCCATAGATCAATGTGTTCTAAATCGTCTCATAACTCTGTAGAGTCAGATTACAGGATGGACTCATGCCAAACGTCTCTATCTGAATTGAACTAAAATCATAACAATAGCGAAGTACAAACAACTCTATTTGAACTGAAGGCATAATAAAATTGAGAGTACAAAAAATTGCTTTATTCCATGGATCTTGGTGAACAGATCCATATGTGTATAACATATATACACATAATATATAATATATATTAATGTACAATTAAATTGCATATATACACATTTATGTATTTATATATACCACATTTATATTTAGCCATTATAATGTTCACTCGTGTTAAGTATATTTAACAAACCATAAAGAAGAAACCTTGACTCTAATATGTTTGCCTTAATGAATAATATATAATTAAATTCCAAGTTAGAAAACTCAACCTCTAAAATGCAGCAAGAGTCAGAAAATTCAAACTTCACATGAGACTTAAAGGCAAAGAGCTAACGAAGAAGCAGTAGACATATCTATATTAACTTTTATCATCTTGATTAAGTTTAGCTAAACCAAGTCATTTCCAAAGGTCTGATTAACACTTCAGCTGCATAATCTACAGCACCATAAACTAAGGTAGAATGTTCTAATACTATAGCAAGAGTAAACCCAGAAAATTGGGGGGAGGGGATAGCTTGTTTTAAACTTTCTTGGCATCACCCAAGTTCAGTGAGTTATTGTTGATTTGCTGGGAGACCTGATTGTTGGCCATTTCGTCCACTCTTCACTCACATGCATAGCCTGGCTGTGTAGCTGGGTGAAGGCCTGGCCATCCCAGAGCTGTTCCCGTCTTCCAGTGAGTGACTGAAAGGGAGAGCTCACACCCCTACAGCTCACACCCCTACACCTCACACCCTACAGCTCACATCCCTACAGCTCACATCCCTACAGCTCACACCCCACAGCTCACACCCTACACCTCACACCCTACAGCTCACACCCTACAGCTCACACCCCTACACTCTACAGCTCACACCCCTACAGCTCACACTCCTACAGCTCACACCCTACAGCTTACACCCTATAGCTCACACCCTACAGCTCACACCCTACAGCTCACACCCCTACAGCTCACACCCTACAGCTCACACCCCTACAGCTCACACCCCTACAGCTTACACCCTATAGCTCACACCCTACAGCTCACATCCCTACAGCTCACACCCTACAGCTCACATCCCTACAGCTCACACCCTACACCTCACACCCGTACAATTCGCACCCTACACCTCACACCCGTACAGCTCACACCCTACAGCTCACACCCCTATAGCTCACACCACTACAGCTCACACTCTACAGCTCACACTCTACAGCTCACACCCCTATAGCTCACACCCCTACAGCTCACACCCTACAGCTCACACCCTACAGCTCACACCCCTACAGCTCACACCCTACAGCTCACACCCTATAGCTCACACCCTACAGCTCACACCCTACAGCTCACACCCTATAGCTCACACCCCTACAGCTCACACCCTACAGCTCACACCCTATAGCTCACACCCTACAGCTCACACCCTACAGCTCACACCCTACAGCTCACACCCTACAGCTCACACCCCTACAGCTTTGTTTTCACTTTTGGTTTTGTGTTTAACTTTCTTCCGGTACATCATGGTCTCAAAACTGTTGATTTAAATTTGTTTGGTTTTGCAAAGTCTGACTTCAGTTTGCCTTCTGAGACTAATGCTTTGATCTTCAGTGTGGAACAGCCACCTTCTTCTCCGGGCAAGAGTGTGTGTGGCCCATCTCCTACAGCGTCTCTCATGTTCTTCAGAAGAAGAGGGCTGAGATGAGAGGAACCTGTGTAGTGTTTGATTTTTAGATTATTCCTGGGGAGGATGGGGTTTCTTTGGGTTTAAAAACAAGAAAAAAAAATCCTAGGACTAGTGAGAAGGCATGGAGGGTAAAAGCACTTGATTGCTACTCAAGCCCAGGCCTGGGCTCAACCCTTGAAACTCAATTAAAGGTGGAAAGAAAGAAACAGCTCCACAAACTGTCCTCTGCCCCCACATTCACACAGATACACACACATACACACACACACACACACACACACAATATGGGAATACGTTTTTAAATCCTGTTTTCCTGTCTCCTTTCTTTTCCAAGGCTCTCATTTTTTCCGTTTCTTGCTTGAACCTCTTCCAGAGTTTCATTTCCTAAGAAGTTACTCAGCCGCTTGGTGATGCTTCTTCCCGCATAACAGCTGTAGCTGGAGATGACTCAGGAAACAGGCCTTAGGAAGTTTCTAGAGCGCTGTGTCTGCCCCCAGTGATGCAGGAGGAAGCAGCATGCATCTGATCTAGGGCCCTCACCACACACATTATCTCCTATAGCTCCTGAGGAAGCTGGTTGGCTATCAGCTGGTGAATCTCCCACCAGACCCAGTGCACTTCCTGAGCTCTTAGTGATGAAGTTTGTCCTAGACGACGTCAATTCCAGAGTTGATTCTTTCCGTGTGCTACAGCTATGCATGGGTGTGTGAGCATATCCATGTGTGTTCATAAGTGTGGGTACCTGGGAGGGGGGGTGCATGTGTGCTAACAGGTGTGTCTGCACAGGCATGCAAATGTATATGGAGGCCTCGGGACAACCTCAGGTGCCATTCCTTGGATGCTGTCCACCTTGTTCTTTTTTGAAACGGTCTCTCACTGACCTGGAATTTGCCATTTCAGTGAGGCTGACTAGCAGTGAGCCCCAGGCATCCTCCTGTCTCTACCTCCCTGGTGCTGACCTTAGAATGGCACACTACCACTCCTGGCTTTTTTTTTTTTTAATGGGTCCCAGGGGATCAAACTCAGGTCCTTGCACTTGCCAGCTGAACTGTCTCCACAGCCTCTCCCAGGCATCTTGATTCCAGCTTAGAGCACCACACACACACACACACACACACACACACACACACACACACACTTTAACAGTGGAATTCCAGAGGCTGGAGAGATGGCTCAGCAGTTACGATCTTACAGAGGACCTGAGCTCAGTTCCCAGCATGCATGTCAGGGAGCTCACAACTGCCTATAGCCAGGACCAGATGCCCCCTCTGGATTGTGAGGACAATTCCACTTGCTTGCACATACATGCAAATACACATATACACGTTATTAGAAATAAAATAAATCTTTTAAAAAGTGGAATTCTAGGGGCTGGAGAGATGGCTCAGCGGTTAAGAGCTCTGCCAGAGGTCGTGAGTTCGATTCCCAGCAACCACATGGTGGTTTACAACCCTTTGTAATGAGGAATGGTGCCCTCTTCTGGCCTGCAGGGATACATGCAGGCAGAACACTGTAAAGGTAATAAATAAATCTTTTTTTTAAAAAAAAAAAGTGGAATTCTAGAGCTAGAGAGATGGCTCAGAGGTTAAAAACACTGACTGTTGTTCCAAAGGACCCAGGTTCAATTCCCAGCATCCACATGGCAGTTCACAACTGTCTGTAATTTTAGTTCCAGGAGATCTGACATCCTCACACAGACATGCATGCAGGCAAAGCCCAATATACATTAAGTAAATAAATACATCTTTAAAAAACAGTGGAATTCTAAATCTTTCCTTAAAGTATTTAATGTCTACCCCAAAAAAAAAAAAAATGCCTTAAACTCCCGTTTAATAGCTGCCAGCACTATGTAGCAAAATCTTCAGAATTCACCTGAATGTAAAACACTCAAAGCAATCCCGTTCATAGCCACAGCTGCTGTGGCCTCTTTCTGAAGCCATTGTTAACTACTTAGTGTTTTCTGCTGCATGCAAACCCCTTCTCACCTCGTTCTCAACCCTTTTCATAGCTTATACCACCTGAGTGCAGCATATTCTGATGGTTCTGGCTTCTCCAAGAGATTCTTGGCTCCTTCAGACCAGTTACCGTACTTTCGTGTCTGTTTTTGTCCAGGTGTCTGACAAACATGTGTATCATGGTTCCTGAATGCTTAACTGCGTGACCATGGATGACTTTTTGATAGAGATGTCACTTGAGTTATGAGTTATGAGACATGGTAGCCAGCTAGGGAAGAGTGTTGTGCGCTGAAGGAGAGTGCTATGAGACCCACGTACAGGGAATGAGAAGCTAGTGGGCCAGGCAGGACCCCATCCCTGGACCTACATCGGCAGTCCTGAGAAGAGAGCTTGTGTTTTTTTCTGAGGTTAAACAGGAGACATCCGCTTTGAAATTTTTGGGAGTTCTCACT